>NC_043704.1:102627232-102651675 GCF_006229205.1 Suricata suricatta | reverse complement strand
GCCTTGTGGCCCACCTGGGTGCATGGGACACAATCACTCAGCGGCCAATAGTAACAGTCTATGGTAATGGAGGACCAGTCTCACAAAATGACACTGAATACCAGTGAGGCACTATAGCAACAATGGCAGTCTGGACTGAGGGGCGTGAGGGCTTTCCTAGCTTGAGGCGGCTGACACCCCTTTAAACAGGGCAAGCCCTGAAGTTTTTAGCAAATTGTATGTTTACAATTCTTTCAGTCTGTGTGAAAGCCCATCTTCAAGTATTTAGAGAATTCTTTTAAAGTCTCAAGTACTTCTTGCCTGTTACACTATAAACAACCTATTTGAGCAGAAAAACTCTGTGATGATCCTTATACCGCAAGGCCGTATAGGCGAAGGTGACATTGGAGAGGAAGAAGTCTGAAGTTTATCGCATACAACATTTTATCACAAGTAAGTATCATTCTCTCTTTCTCTCCCCGCTGCCCCATCTCTCTAAAAAGGAGAAAAGGACAAGCCCTCTGGAGAGAACACTGTGGCCACCTGATCTCTAGATGGAGTCACTTAGAGGCCTTCACCTTTTCACCCTCTGGTGAGCTCTTCTCCATGCATCTGGTGATTAAGTCCCAAGGAAACAACTCACTGCAACAAAGACAGAAACATTGTAAACAAAAAACATTGCCCTGATTTGCTTCTTGTTCTCTCTTCCTCAACTTTCTTTTGGATGGGAGGGATGGATCATTATTACAGTTTACTTTGAAAGTAAGTAACTTTAATACAAATTTTAAACAAAAAGTTTTAAAAGTCACAACTAGGGGCACCTGGGTGGCTCAGTCGGTTGAGTGTCTGACTTCGGCTCAGGTCATGATCTCACAGTTTGTGAGTTCTAGCCCCACATCAGGCTCTGGGCTGACAGCTTGGAGCCTGGAGCCTGCGTCAGATTCTGTGTCTCCCTCTCTCTCTCTCTGACTCCCCTTCTCACTCTCTCTCTCTCTCTCTCTGAAAAATAAACATAAAAAAAGAATGATTTTAAAAAATAATAAAATAAGCAAAGTCACAATGGAAAAGGGTATCCCAAAAAGTCACAACGAGATACTTGGTACTATAGCTCTGAGGTGACTGTCCTCATAGAATTTATAACCCATGGCCAAATAAGAATAATTCCTAATATTTGCTAGGAAATGGATTAATTCTATTTATTTTTTCATCTACAAATACCTACTAAGTGCAGGTGTACAAAGATGACTAAAGGTATATTAAGATAAATAAGAAGCTAGGGAGAAAATTCTTGACTTCCAGATTGGCATGTTTCAGATGTTTTTAAACTGCGGAACCCTACAGGAGAAGGGTGATTTCCTTACACAGTCAGAATGTGTTTTCCTATGGATGTGGCAAGAAGTAGACAAATGAGGAAAGAAATATCATTTAACAAATGTGGGTCTCTAGTTATTAGAACAGAACTCACTGGGATTGACAACTCCCTGCTATGGGATTTGAAGGAAAGAAAGGAAACCGTGGAAGGGCGGGGGAAATTCTCAGAACAGGCCGAGCAGCACAGACCACTTGATTTACTCAGGTAGCCACTTTCCCCATCTGTGTCGTACAAAGGTCTTTTAGAAGTCCTATTTCTGTCCCTCGGCCATCACGTGCAGTCCAGAATTCCCATTCTAATCTCCAGCGTAGTTAAACTTGATACGGATTCTCTTCTCTAGTCTCACACATTGCAGAATCTTCATCTATGAACAACCCCTCATTTATCTCTGGCACAACCACCCTTCTCCTGCAGGGTTCCGCAGTCAGAAGAACCCTTCTAACTCAGGCTACAGGAACACCTCTACCACCAAATTTTGACTCTACCTAGAGACGGATAATCTCTATTTTTGTACATACTGCTTAGGTAGTCCTTGTGCTGCTTCTTTTATTTATTTATTTTTATTTTTTAAAATTTTATTTTATTTTACATTTATTTATTTTTGAGAGACAGAGAGAGACAGACCATGAACAGGGGAGGTGCAGAGAGAAAAAGAGACACAGAATCTGAAGCAGGTGCCAGGCTCTGAGCTAGCTGTCTGCACAGAGCCCGACACGGGGCTCGAACCCACGAACCATGAGATCATGACCTGAGCCGAAGCCAGATGCTCAACTGACTGAGCCACCCAGGCGCCCCTATTTTTTATTTTAGAGAGAATGTGTGAGTGGAGAGAGAGAGAGAGAGAGAGAGAGAGAGAGAGAGAGAGAGAATCCCAAGCAGGCTCCCTGCTCAGCACTGAGACTGGTGCAGGGCTCAGGCCCCTCACCCTGGGATCATGACCTGAGCCGAAACCAAGAGTTGGAGGCTCAACTGACTGAGCGACTCAGGCGCCCCTCTTTGTGCTTCCTTTAATCTGTATGGACTCACAGGGCTCTTGGAAAGCTTTTTTGCATCCTAGAGTCATTTAAATTAGATGAGTTTTCAAAGAATAGAAGATTTTTTTAATGGACCATTATTATGTTGGTTTTTTTTTTCTAAAATTAACTTCATTTCGAAGGCAAGTATTTAAAGTTGTTAAGTGTCTTATAAACTATAATTCATTATTTATTTATGCTTAAAAACTAATCTTTTAGGCCAAATACACAGTGGAAGGTGTGGATAAAGCCTTCCAAGGCTGCTATGAATGGAGCAATTATTACAAATTATGGGACCATTAGTCATCACTCTAGTTATTTAATGGCAACACATCAGCTTGTTTAACACCTAATGGTTTCTTCATATCCCATCACACAGAAGTACAAAAGCACTAAGTATATGCAGTGAATGGATTCCTCATTAAATTGAATCCAAGGCTAACTAGGGAGCACTATATATACTTTTATTTGTAGGAAAAAAATCAAATGAGTAACCCCATCACTCCTGTCTATATGCTATTTGGGATTATTGGAGAAGATGAAAATTACACAAATATTTACAAATGAACTTTAGTTTTAGTAATGAATAGCTGCTGACTTCATTTTGGAGAAACCGAATCTTAATTGGTGCTAAAAGACCAAGGCCAGGGGTTGATATCTACTTGATGCTCATTACTCAGAGATTTTTTTTTTTAATAGCTATTGTCCCTCTGAATTGTTCCCTCAGAAGTATGTGCCTGTGGTCAAGGGAAGCCAGCAGTGAAAAGCATGAAGGTGACTGAGAAATGACTCCAAGTATATATCTTGAATGGGTAGTTTTTGGTGCCTCTGTACCTGAAGAACAGGTTATTTGGGTTTTTTTTAATTTAAATGGATATCCCATCTCATTTCCCAAAAGGTTTAAGCCAAACCACCATTCTTAATCCACAATTAAAAACTGATACTTGAGGAAGCCATTAGAGATGAAGGGAATTATCTCTGAAAACAATTTTAAAAGTTGTACTATCTAGTATTCAATTATCTGGAGTCCACCCTCGTGTATGATTGATTCCCTCCCCTGAGTATGGGTGGGACCTGCTATTTGCCTTTTTAAAAAAATATGAGTATATATATAAAACATTCATATATATATATACATACACATATGCATACACACACACACACACACACATATATAATCCCATTATAATCAGCTTGAATATAAACTCTATGAGAACAACATCTTCACTCATCTTATTTATTACTGACTATTCATTGGACCTTGGGCCTAGCTAGGGCCTAGGACAGAACCCAGGAAACAGAAGGTGCTCAGGAAATAGTTGTGGCCTAATTAACTGATTATTTTGTGCTATGTTAAAATGTTGAAGGCAATTCTTCTGTATGGTGTACCAAAAATCTTCCATGTAGTATTTACATTTTGAAGGTACACTTTAGATATTAGTGTTTATCACAATACTAATTTCCACCCATTATAAGAGGTTTTTATAGGATGTGTGTGTATGTGTGTGTGTGTGTGTGTGTGCTTTCCATAATCAAAAGGTGTAATCCTACAACTATAACAAAAATATCGATGTTCACATTTCAAATGTTAAGTAAGGCATTGAGAACACAGTTATTAATATTGGTTTAGTCTGTTATCTTTTTGTCAATTTGTCAAATATTTATGAAGCATCATTTGTAATAACTGAAATATTTGACACGTTATAAGACTTGAACCCAGCCCTCCTAGTTGGGGAGCTAGAAAATCTATACACTTCGGAAATACTCACATAACAATACAGTGAATATGTGATTAAATGCTCAAGTGAGTGATATCAGCAGTGAATGTTCTGGGAGCATGAAAAGCAAAGGTGAAGTCATTGTGAACTATCAGTGACAAAGGAGACTTCAGGAAGAAGTATAGTCTGAGCTGGACCAGAGAGAGGTCCATCCTGGACCCCTGCTTGGAGGGCCCCACTCTGGTCCTTCTTGGGTGACACCGCACCACAGGAGTGAGGAGTCTGT
The DNA here is from genome assembly GCF_006229205.1 of Suricata suricatta. Taxonomy (NCBI): domain Eukaryota; kingdom Metazoa; phylum Chordata; class Mammalia; order Carnivora; family Herpestidae; genus Suricata; species Suricata suricatta. The sequence goes on along the minus strand of NC_043704.1, from coordinate 102,647,307 downwards.
GAGGAAATGGCCGCCAGAGCCTGCCTTCCCCTCTCTTCTGGGTCATGTTCTGTGTACTGGGACCCCAGAATTCTGGTCCACACAGGGCCTCTTTTGCTGGCAGCCACAGGCAGGTAAAGGGTTGGGTCGGTGGAAAAGCAGCAGGGTGGGCCAAGGGCCTGAGGCTGAGCAGGGGCTGGCTTTTCCCGTGCGGCCATATTCTAAATTAGAACTCAGCCTTTCAGGTATCATGAAGGTCAGGGGAGGAAGAGAGAACACATCTGCTTTTTTTTTTTTTTAACTTAATTCGTAACATTTAACTAATTAGACATAAGTAATATTGATTCAAGGTTGTACTTTTCTTCCAGGCCTGATCAGAAAGGAAGGGGAAGGGACAGAGGGGCCGTTGGGAGTGAGATCAGTTCATCAATGAGAAAGGCCGGGAGAAAGCTGCACGCGAGTGGTACAAGTGTATCCCTCGTAGCGCTTGGGAAAATGGACAGAAGATGGGTGCTTCTTTTCAATCTATACGAGAAGCCCTTACCTGAACTTGCTCACACAGAAGTTAATAAATCATAAGTTCGGGTGGTTTAAGATGATTCTGTCAGCTATTTGTTTTCCTTTCAATATTCCTTGTTGCTTAAATCAGAGTACGTTTCTGAATTGCAATGAAGACTGGGATAGCAAAGGCCAGGAAGGATGTGCTCTGCAATAACAAATTAGGAAACAAACACACACACAAAGCTGGGGCCAAGCAAAATGCCCCCAAACAGAATTAATTAGTAAATTATGGTCTATCCATGTACTGCAATACTGTGTAGTCCTTAAAAATCATGGAGTACAAAGTAATTTTATGACTAGAGAAACTGTTCATGATATAAGTGAAAAGAGCAGCATATAAAATTGTATATGGTATATTATCAAGTATCTTTTTAAAAAATACACCACATGCATACTGAAAGGACTGAAAATAAATACATTATAATGGTATCAGTAATTATTTCTGTTTTGTAGGTAATAGAAATTTATTTTCTCCTATTTCCAAATTTTAGAGGTATTATAGTTATAAACTACTGTTATAAACCCAGATACACACATGTAAGATCTGGGGAAAGGAAATAAAAAGCAAAACTAGGAGTTATCACCAGAAAATTCCATTTCAATATGATAATGAAATGTGTATTCTCTGTATTTCCATATGGGAACCTGTTGAAATGAAAATGTGAAAGAGCATAAAGGAATAAACCCTCAGCAGTAAGGAGAAGAGGTGAAGGACTGAATCACTAGAGGAGAGGTATCAAGAGATTTCAGGGAAAAGAACAGCAGATAGGAGCAGGCTGGTCAGAGTGGAGGTTGCCCACAACACAAGTCCGAAGAGACTGGAGTGCAGCTGGGGGTGGACCTGGCGGCTGGAAACCTCAAGAGGCTCCAGGCCAGGAATGGGCTGGTAGATAGAGAGATAAGGAAGGGATCTGAAAACATGGATAAATTGAAGGTTAACCTTTGGTCCCTTAAACTCCCCTCCTTACCATTATGTACATGTAAAACAAACGACATTTACCTTGAGGACAAAAAAAAAAAAAAAAAAGGAAAAGCAAAACAAGCAGACTCTTGGCTAAAGAAAACCATCTGCTTCGGGAGAACTATGGCTGCCTCTATTTTCTTCCCCTGCCAACCTGGGGCTCCATCCCATCACCCTGGCATCATGACCTGGGCCGAAATCAAGAGTGGAATGCTCAGCTGACTGGGCCACCCACCTGTCCCTTATTCTGCCCATTTTCTACATTATCTCTTAACCTCCTGACATGTAAAAGGAGAGTATTATTGGTCTTCTTTTCAGCCGTGCCCTTCTTCCACCTCACGACTTTCGTTAGCTTTACTTTAAAAAAATGTTGATTGATTATAATTTGTATGCCATAAACTCGCACATTTAAAGTGTACAATTCGATGTTTTCTTTTGAAGTTTTATTTATTTTTTGAGAAGGAGAGAGAGAGAGAGCGAGCGAGTAAGCATGCAGTGCTCAAGTTGGAGAGGGGCAGAGAGAGAGGAGGACTGAGGAGGAAGGCTTTGTGCTGACAGTCAGGCTGACAGCAGTGAGTCTGATGTGGGCTCTAACTCACAAACTGCAAGATGACTGTCTGAGCCAAAGTTGGACGCTCTACCGACCGAGCCACCCAGGTGCCCCAATTCAGTGGTTTTAATACACAACAGAGCTACGCAAGCATCACCAAGATGTACTTTTAGAGCATTTTCACTGCTCTACAAAAAAATCGTATGCAGCTACTCCTCCAGATCCACACAACCACTGATGTGCTTTCTGCCTTTACATATTTACTTATTCTAGGCACTTCCTAGAAATGAAATCATATAATATATGGTCTTTTGTGACTAATTTTTAAACTTAGCATGTTTTTGAGGGCCATCCATGTTTTAGCATGGATGTATTTAGTATCAGTATTTAATTCCTTTTTGTTGCTTAGTAGTAAACTGTTGTAAGGATATGCAACATTTTGTTGGTCTGTCTCAGTTGATAGACATTTTGATTGTACCCCCCTTTTTTTTGCTTCTATGAATAATGTTGCCATAAACTGTTAGATTTATTTTTCATTTTATTCTGTAACCATGATTGTCTTATCTGCCTTGACTATGGATTGATTCTAGAAGTTGAAAACTAACAAATAAAGTTACGTTATTGTGAACATTTTGCTTACTACAGAGCAAAATAGTATGCCAGGATTATATTTATTTCTCTACAAAACTAATCTCATAATTACCTGCTTTCTCCTTGAGGCATCCCTTCCAGAGCCTTCCACTATCTGCTATAATATAGACTCATTGCAAGGGGTAATCCAGGAATTGATCAATTCCTTCATGGATCCCATGTCTTTCTCTTTCTTGTTTATTCCTTGTTCCTTTTGTTTTATATTCATCTTCAAGTAACTTCCTCAGAAATGGCTTATAAATTTTTGAAGGCTTCCTGTGTCTGAAAATATCTTTATTTTACCTTCACATTAATTTGACCAAATATAGAATTCAGTGTTCAAATCCAAAATTCCCAGAGCCTTGAAGAGGTTACTTCGCTGTCTTCTGGCACTTAATATTACTGATGATAATTTTTATGACGATTGATTCTCATTCCTTTATTGGTAGTCTGTATATCCTTTCCTCTGAGTCTTTTAATGATCTCCTTATATTTGGTGTTCTGAAACTTTATGACGATATATCTAGTGTGGATCTTGCTTCTTTTATCATTTTTGGCAGAGTCATGTCTTTATTCAGATCTAAGAAATGCTTTGTTATTCTCTTGATAATTTCTTCTTCATTTATTCTCGTCTCTCTTTTTGGAACATAAATGCTAAACCTTGGATGCTACTTTTCATCCCTTTGTGCTTTTTTTTGTTTGTCTTTTGTTTGTTTGCTTGTTTTACTTAACATTGTAGTAAGGTTTTTTTCCCACTTTATCCACAGGTCCTTCTATTGATTTGTCTTTTTACTTTCACAATCGCATATATATTTCATTTTCAGTAGCTTCATTTGTGTTCCTGAATGTTTCTTCTTCCTTACATTCTAGTCTTGTTTTATGGGTTACTGCTTCTTATATCTCTCTAAATATTAATTTGAAGATTTCCTCCTCTTTTCCTGAATCATTTTTTTTTCTGTGATCAGGTGTCTTGCTTATCTTGACCCTTATCTTTCTTGACACTGGTCTTCATGTGGGCAGTGGTCCTTTAGTTTTCTGTTCATCTTTAAGAAGGGAGGGTCGGATTGGTTGTGCCAGTATGAGTTTTCTCTGCTGTTGCATTGTAGGTCCTTTTCCCCAAGAGGCTTTCCTTAAGCTGACAAGACACAGAATTCTGCATGCTTGGCTAGTTCTTGTCGCCTGCAGACTTTACTTTAGGGTATGTGGACAGGACACTGATCCTCAGACTGATATCCTCAACATTTCAGAATGAAACGTTTGGGATTCTCTTTCTCTGTGTCTCTCCCCCAATATTTCTAAAATATAATTTTAAAAAGTAAGAAAAAAAGGAAAATGGATAGAACAAGAAATGGAGACTTAATGAACAACTTAAAGCCTAAAGATAACCATTAAAAGATTTCAAAAATAATGTTTCAAAATTGGGAGAAGAAAGAGAATAAAAGTGTAAGGTGTTAGTGAGCTACATCTTTGTCTTTCATATTACAAGGGGTAAAAGTTGATAAATCTAGAGACACATGTGTATTATAGAAATAATACTATAAATAGACTCTAGTTATAAAATTAAGGAAATGAAGGTAAAGTTTTCACCATAGCTCCCCAAATATGCTATCTTGAATGAAAAACACATTTTTAGATATTTTCAACCCTCAGTTGGATCCTTGAAAATTACAGGCCAAATGAAAAAATTTCTATTCTGTGACTAATTAAAAAATGCTACATTCTTCCACAAAGCCATTAACACTGCCACCTTGTGGCAGCAAATGCAAAACTTTATGTAAAAATTCTATTTTTGTTTATATTATTTGCGTGGTTGAGAATTCAAAAAATATATTTTAAAACATCATGAAATGAAAAGTGTTTCTCCAGCACTGTCCTTCAGAAACTTGGTTTTTCACCATAGAGTATCCAGTGTTAATAGTTTCTTGTGAATATTCTTCCAGAGAAATTTTAAGCATATTCAAGCAAATGTGTAATATGCAGTTATATTTTTAACACAAATAAGAGAATACTATTAACATTTTCAGTCTTTTAATATTTGGGGGAGTTTTCTATATCAATACACAAAGAGTCTTCCTTAATTTTTTAGTAGTGTATAATGTTCCATTTATATGTATATTGATTGATTGATTTCACCAGTACCCTGTTGATGGTTAATTCCAGTCCCCTGATTTTTCAAATGATGTTGAAATGAATACATTTGTAGGTATTCCATTTCTCACATTTTGGGAAGGTTATATGCATTCATGATTTTGAGAGAATTGGTCAAAATCCCCTCCACAGAATATTAGTTTGTACTCCAAACAGCAAGGCAAACTAATACAGCACATCCTGTCAGTCTGATTCTTGGTCTTTACCAATAAGGTAAACTGTAAGTGGTTTCTTGCAGTTTCAGTTTCACTTATTATGGTGGTGGTGGGGAATGCTGAGTGTATTTTCATATGTTTAAGGGCCTGTGTTAGTTTGCAAGTGCTGCTGTGGCCCAGTATTGCAGAGGAAGTGCCTTAAACACAGAGATTGATTGTCTCACGGTCCTGGAGGCCAGAAGTCTGAGATCAAGGTGTAGGCAAGATTGGTTCCTTCTAGCTGCGGTGAGGAAGGATATGCCTCATCCCCGCGGGTAGTCCCTGGTGTTCCTTGGCTTGGAGAAGCATCTGATTGTTCCCTTCGTTTTCACATGGTGTTCTTTCTTTGTGCAGGTCTGTGTCCAAATTTCCTCGTAAAAATTTTTTTTTAATGTTTATGTTTGAGAGAATGAGAGAGACAAGAGTGTGAGTTGGGGAGGGTCAGAGAGAGAGGGAGACACAGAATCTGAAGCAGGCTCCAGGCTCTGAGCTGTCAGCTTACAGCCCGAATTTAGTGAGATCATGACCTGAGCCAAAGTCGGATGCTTAACTGACTGAGCCACCCAGGCGCCCCCATATTACCTTTTTATATGGACACTGGTTGTATTGGATTAGGGCCCACCCTAATGACCTTATTTTATCTTTTTAAAGATGTTTTCTCCAAATAAGGTCATGTTCTGAGGTACTAAACGTGAGGGCTTCAACATAGAAATTTTAGAGGAACACAATACCACTCATAACAAAGTCATTTATATTTTCTTAAACTGTTCATATACTTTATCCATTTATCCAGGGAGTCTTTAAAAGTTGATTTGTAGAACGTTTCATATGGTAGAATAATTGGCCCTTTGTCTAGAATGATTAGAATTATTTTTTCAGTTGTTTTTCTTTTGAAGTTTTTTTAAAAAGATTTTCCCTGCACAGAAAATGATCATTTTCATTTAATTATTTTCAGTTAATTTATCAGTTTCTTGTTTATGGTGCTTCTGAATTTTTGTATTATCCAGAAAGAGCTTTCTCCCTTTACAGTTAAATTTCTTTTAAAAGATCAACTTGGGAGGCTCCTGGTTGAGTGTCCAATTTAGGCTCAGGTCCTAATCTCTCTGTCCGTGAGTTTGAGCCCCATGTCAGGCTCTGTGCTGACAGCTCGGAGCCTGGAGCAGGCTTCTGATACTGCATCTTTCTCTCTCTGTCCCTCCCCCACTTGATCTCTCTCTCTCTCTCTCTCTCTCAAAAATAAACATTAAGGGGCGCCTGGGTGGCTCAGTCGGTTAAGCCTCCGACTACGGCTCAGGTCAGATCTCATGTTCGTGGGTTCGAGCCCTGCGTCAGGCTCTGTGCTGACAGCTAGCTTAGAGCCTGGAGCCTGTTTCAGATTCTGTGTCTCCTTTTCTCTCTGACCCTCCCCCTCTCATGCTCTGTCTCTTCTGTATCAAAAATAAATAAAAACATTAAAAAAAATAAAAAAATAAAATAAAAAAATAAACATTAAAAAATTCTAAAAACAATAAAAAAACAAATAAAAGCTCGACCTGGGAGAATTGACATTAATGATGTCTTATTTAAGAAATTTATGACTTTTATTTCAAGTGTTTGCATTCAACTATAGCATTTTTTAAAAGTTTTTATTAAGTAATCTCTACATCCATTGTAGGGTTCAATCCCACAACCCCAAGATTAAGAGTCACACACTCCTTTGACAGACAGCCAGGCACTCCCGACTACAGAATTTTTTTAAAAAATTGAGATTTAATTGACCTGCAGTAAATTTCATCTTACTTAGTGGGCAGGTCTATGAATTTGGACACATGAACATAGTGGTGTAATCACCACTACACTAAGGATGGAGCACTTCTCCATCCCTCTCAAAATGTCTCTTGTGCCCTTTAGTAGTCATATTCTCCCCTCCCTAGGCCTGGGCAACCCACTGATCAATGTTTTATCCTTAGAGATTTGCCTATTCCAGATTGTCAACTGAAGTCAAATAGTACTTGAATTTGGCTTCTTTCACTTAGCAGAATGCTTCTGAAAATTTATTCATGTTGTGTGTATCCATTTATTTCTTTTTATCAATGGCTAATAATCTATTAGATGGATGAAGCAGTTTATCCATTCATCAGCTGAAGGAACTTTAGGGCTGTTTATAGTTTTAGATGATTAAAAATAATGCAGCCATACACAGTCATGTGCAGGGTTTTGTGTGAATTGAGTTTTCATTTCACTTGAGTAAATAAATACCTAAGAGTAGGGGTGCTAGTTGTAGGGTAAAGTCCGTGTTTAGCTTTAAAAGGCTGCAGGGGTGCCTGGGTGGCTCAGTTGGTTAAGTGTCTGATCTCAGCTGAGGTCATGATCTCACAGTCTGTGAGTTTGATCCCTGTGTCAGGCTCTGTGCTGGCAGCTCAGAGCCTGGAGCCTGTTTCCGATTCTGTGTCTCCCTCTCTCTCTGTCCCTCCTCCATTCAGGCTCTGTCTCTTGAAATTGAAAAAAACATTAACAAAAGTTAAAAAAAAGTGGCCCGCTTACTTTCCTTTGCATTTCCACCAGGAAGAGAGCCAGCTGCTTTGCATCCTTATCAGTACCTGGCAGTCTGTTTTCTGTTTGTTTTTGCTTTTGTTTTAACTTTTGCCATTCCAATATAGGTGTATAGAGGTATCTTGTAGTTTTTACTTACATTTCCCCCATGATAATGGTGTTGAGCATCTTTTCATGTGTTTATTTGCCACGTGTGTATCATCTTTCATGAAGTGTCTATGCAATTTTGTGCTCATTTTAAACTGGATTATTTTCTTATTGTTTTGAGAGCTTATATATTTTGAGATTACACTCATTTCCTGCATGAGTATTTTAAGTTCTCTTCACCTTAATCTGGCACATTTCTTATCAAGTTTATTCCTTGGATAAAATTGTTCCCGTAAACCTATTTTTATCTTCTATATGATATGCACACACAGTGCTATGGAAGAGGCCTGTGGGGGGTGCTCTGAACGCAGCTTCCATGCTGAGCGAGCATGGCCCCTGGTCACCGGGCTCCAGTGGTAATAATATACATGGACAACTGGCATCCAAAGTGTCTTCTTCCCTCAGTAGTTCTGTGACGTCACTCCAGTGCTCTCTATGGCAAAACCTAACACTGTGCCACCTGGTCATGGAAAAGTATTTATGGTCCAGCACCAGTGTCACAAAGTAGTGCAAAGAAGGGTGGATTTGGAGCTGAGGACAATTAATAATGGGTAGGCTTCTAGATATTTTTTAGGCCATCTTTCTTTTCTATTTCTACTATGCACTACCCTGTTGAGGACCTCCTTATCTCACGCTCAACTGCTCTAATAGTTTTCTAATTGGTCTTCCTGGCTCTATTTTTATCTTCCTAAAATCCACATTCAACGAAGTTGACAGTGACTGACTTAATAATCTGAAAAGGACCCTCTCTCTCTTAAACACCCTAAGTCTCTCTCCCTAAATAGAACATAGTCTGTGTTGCTTGTTCTGGTCCCCTGCCAACACTCCCTGATGTGAACTTTTAGAGGAAAAATGATTACAGGTATACCTTGAAGATACTGCAGGTTTAGTTCCAGACCACCTCAAAAAAGCGAATATTGCAATAAAGTGAGCTGCTTAAATTTTGTGGTTTCCCAAAGCATATCAAAGTTATGTTTACACTATACCATAGTCTGGTAAGTGTGCAAGAGCATTATGTCTAAAATGTATATACCTTTATTTAAAAATGTCCTATTACTAAAAAATGCTAACCATTATCTGAGCTTCAGCTAGTCCTAATCCTTCTGTGGGTGGAGGGTCTTGCCTCAATGTTGATAGCTGCTGACTGCTCAGGGTGGTGGTTGTTGAAGGTTCGGGCAGCTGTGGCAATTTCTTAAAATAAAACAATACTAGAGTTTGCTGCATTGACTGACTGTTACCTTCATGAATGACTTCTCTGTGGCATGTGAGGCTGTTTGACATCAATTTACCCACAACAGAACTTTCAGTTAGAATCAATCCTCTCAAACCCTGCCACTGCTTTATCAACTAAGTTTATGTAATATTCTAATAAATCCTTTGCCGTCATTTCAACAACCTTTACAGCATCTTCACCAGGAGAAGATCCCAGCTGAAGAAACCACTTTCTTCACTCATCCGTAAGAAGTACTCCTCATGCCTTCAAGTTTTCTCACGAGTTCGCAGCAATTCAGTCACACCTTTGAGCTCCACTTCTTATTCTAGTTCTCTTGCTGTTTCCACATCATCTGCAGTTACTTCCTCCACTGGTCTTGAACCCCTCGAAGTCATCCATGAGAGTTGAAATCAGCTTCTCCCAAACTCCTGTTCATGTTAACATTTTGACATTTTCCCATTAATCATGAATGATCTTAATGGTATCTAGAATAGTGAATCTTTTCCAGAAAGTTTTCAGTTTATGTTGCCCAGATCCATCAGAGGAATCACCATCTACAGCAGATACATCCTTACAAAATGTATTTCTTAAATTGTAAGACTTAAAAGTTGAAATTACTACTTGATCCATGAGCTACAGAACTGATTTTGTGTTCACAGGCATGAAAACAACATTAATCTCATTTTACATCTCCATCAGCTCTTGTGCGCTGTCAATAGACATATTTTGAAAGGAGTCTTTTTTTCTGAGCACTATGTCTCAATAATGAAGCAGCAGAAAGTGACAGTAAGAAAACAATCCCATTTAGAATTGCACCCAAAATAATAAAATATCTAGGAATAAACCTAATTAAAGAAGTGGAAGACCTGTACTCTGAAAACTATAAAACACTAATGGCAGACATTCAAGATGATGCAAATAAATGAAAAGACATTCCATGCTTATGGATTGGAAGAATAAATACTGTGGGCTTAAAATATTCAGTAAACCACGTTGTAAACAGATGCGCTGTCATCTAGGCTTTGATTTTCCATTTATAGAGCACAGGCAGAGTAGATTTAACATGATTCTTAAGGGCCCGAGGATTTTCGGAATAGCCAATGAGCAGGGGCATAAACTTAGTCATCAGCTGCCTAAGCCCCTAACAAGAGAGTCAGCTTGTCCTTTGAAGTTTTGAAGTCAGGCATTGACTTCTCCTCTCTAATAATGAAAGTCCTAGATGGCATCTTCTTCCAATAGAAGGCTGTTTCGTCTATATTCTAAATCTGTTGTTCACGGCAGCCACTTTTATTACTTATCTTAGCTAGATCTTCTGGAAAATAGGCTGCAGCTTCGACATCAGCACTTGCTGCCTCACCTATGCTATGGAGTTGCTTCTCTCCTTAACACTCATGAGCCATCCTGTTAGCATAAGCTGTTTTTCTGCAACTTCCTCATTTCTCTCAGCCTTCATAGCACTGAAGGGAGTCAGCGTCTTGCTCTGGATTAGGCTTTGACTTAAGTGAGTGTTGTGGTTGGTTTGATCTGGTACCCAGAGGATTAAAACTCTATCCATCTCAGAATAAGGCTGTTTTGCTTTCTTATCATTTGTGTGTTCACTAGAGTAGCACTTTCAATTTCCTTCAAGAACTTTTTCTTTGCATTCACACCTTGACTAACTGAATCAAGGACCTTGAATGTGAATATTATGAAAAATTACATGCCAACAAACTGGACAACCTAGAAGAAATGGATAAATTCCTAGAAATATATAACCTAGTAAAACTGAAGCAGGAAGATATAGAAAATTTGAACAGAAATAAGTAGAATAGAAAATTTCATTGATTATCAGCAATGAAATTGGAACTCCTAACAAACAAAAAGTCCAGGAGCAGACAGCTTCATAGGTGAATTCTACCAAACATTTAAGGAAGAGTTAATGCTATTTTCAAACTGTTCCAAAAAACAGAAGTAAAACTTCCGAATTTACTCATGAGGCCGGTATTATCCTGATACCAAAACCAGACAAAGACACGAGAGAGAGAATGAATTAATTACAGGCCATATCTCTGATGAACATAGATGCAAGAATCTCAACAAAATGCCAGCAAAGCAAATTCAACAATACATTAAAAAAATCATTCACCACGATCAAGTGGGAGTTATTCTTGGGATGCAAGGGCATTTTTTTTGGTTTTGTTTTGTTTTGCAAGGGTGGTTTAACAGTCACAAATCAGTGAGTATGGGGGAGCCTGGGTGGCTCAGTTGGTTAAATGTCTGGCTCTTGGTTTTGGCTCACGTCATGATCTCACGGCTTTGTGGGTTTGAGCCCTTCGGGCTCCATGCTGACATGCTGCTTGGGATTCTCGCTCTTACTCCCTCTTTGCATCTCCCTCACTTGCACTATCTCTGTCTCTCTCAAATAAATAAATATATAAACTTAAAGGGAAACAAAATCAAATCAGAGTATGATGTATCACATCAATAAAAGAAAGGATAAAAACCATATGATCCTTTTAATAGATGTGGAATAAGCATTTGACAAAGTACAACATCCATTCATGATAAAAACTCACAATAAAGTTAGGCCTGGAGGGAACATAACTCAACATAATAAAGTCCATATATGAAAAACCCATAGCAAACATAACACTCAATGAGGAAAAACTGAGAGTTTGCCCTCTAAGTTCAGGAACAAGACAAGGATGTTCACTCTCACAACTTTTATTCAACATAGTACTGGAAGTCCTAGCCACAGCAATCAGACAAGAAGAAGTAAAAGGCATCCAAATTGGTAGGGAAGAAGAAAAACTTTCACCATTTAGAGATAATATATATTAAAAAACCCTCTACCCCAAAACTACTAGAACTGATAAATGAATTCAGTAAAATTGCAGGATACAAAATCAATGTGCAGAAATTTGTTGCATTCCTGTATATGAATAATGAAGCAGCAGAAAATGAAATTAAGAAAACAATTCCATTTAGAATTGCATCCCAAATAATAACTATAAAACACTGAAAGAACTTCAAGATGATGCAAAGAAATGAAAAGACATTCCATGCTTATGGAATGGAAGAATAAATATGGTTAAAATATACTATCAAAAGTGACCTACGGATTTAGTGCGATCCCTATCAAAATACCAACAGCATTTTTCACAGAACTAAAATAAACGATCCTAAAATTTGTATGGAACCAAAGAAAAACCCAAAAGGCCAAAGAAATCTTGAAAAAGAAAAACAAAACTGGAGGTATCACAATCTCAGACTTCAAGATATATTACAAAGCTATACTAATCAAAACAGTATGGTGCTGGCTGGCACAAAAATATACACATAGATCAATGGAACAGAATAGAAAACCCAGAAATGAACCACAGTTATATGGTCAATTAATCTTCAGCAAAGGAGGGAAAGACTATACAATGGGAACAAGGAGGCAGTATGAAGATTTTAGAGAAAAGGGGACACTAATTAGAGGATTAGTGGCATGTCACAGATGATAGTTTAAGTATGACCATTTTGTCTACACAGATTAAAGGAAGTTTAGTGTTAGAAAAGAATTTGGGTCAAGAATGAACCCTTTAAACATTTACCAGAAAAAGAATGTGCTAGAAAGGAGACAAAATGCTGGTTAGGCATCTGGGTTGGCATGAGAGAAGGAGGTGGCAATGATCGAAGAAGAAAAACGATAAGATACTGTGAAAATCTCGTGGTCAAGTGTCTAATATTTCTGAGCCAAGGTAAAAGAGAAAAATTGTCCATTTAATTTAGTGAACAAAAAAAAATAATTTAGTGAACAGTCGGCATTGGTGATTTTTCAAGGGCTTTATAGAGTGATGGGGCAAGTGAGAGATTGTAATGGGGAGAGAAGTTAATGAGACTTCAGCAATTGGAGGCAGCGAGCACACTTCTTGAGAGAGAACAGTGGCTCTGTTGGTAAGGAGAGGATGGGGTGGGAGCTGGGAAGAGAGTGCTGCATTTTCATTTTAAGATAGGAAATAACTGAGCATGTTCAAATGTTAATAGAAAGAATCACACTGAAGAGGAATAGTTGAATAGAGAGAAGAGAAAAGCCATAATTCATAGAGTGGGATTCCTGAGAAGTAGCAAGAAATATAATTTAAGACAATAGGGCTGCCATGGTTATGAGCAAAGACATCTTAAATGGAGCAGAAAGGAGTGGAGAAGTTGTATATGCAGATTGTTTTTAATGGGTTGTTCTTTTTTTAAATTTATTTTTTTTATTTTTTTAATGTTTATTTTTGAGAGAGAGAGACAAGAGTATGAGGAGGGGAAGAATAGAAAGAGAGGGAGACACAGAATCTGAAGCAGGCTCCAGGCTCTGAGCTGTCAGCACAGAGCCTAAAGTGGGGCTCGAATCCACCAACTGTGAGATCATGACCTGGGCGGAAATTGGACACTCAACCGACTGAGCCACCCAAGCGCCCCTGTATATGCAGATTTCTAGGCTAGAAGTAAGCTGAGCAGTTCTTCCCATATAGTTCTCCTTCCCATATAGTTCTCTCTCCACTGATATAGGAAAGGACACCTACTAAGAATGAGGAAATGGGGGTTGAGGGTTTGAAAAAAATTAAGTCTGAATAGGTGAAGAAAGTCTAAAGTTGGAGATAATGAATCTAGAGATATTAAGCCTAATTTTTTTCTGTGCTCCATCAAATGCTCTGACACAGTCCCAAATCAGTGGGGTCTAACAAAAGTACCATGTCCATCTATCATTGTACTCACTTTTTATCTGTTTATGACTGTATCTCTACCTACAAACCTAAAACAAGTGCTACATTTTAATTGACTTTGTATCTCTAGCTCCTGATTTAATGCCTAATCCAATGTGGGTTCTCAGATATTTGTCAAATATAAAGATAAATAAAGCTTCTGCCTTTATCTGAAGTAAAACTTAAAGGAAATTTCCCCTAGCTGCTCTGAGTGCTTATTCTTTATTTACCCAGAAAATTCTAAGTGCTTTACATACATTAACTCATTCAGGCTGTAAAATAACCCACTGAGGTAGGCATTATGATTACTTTCCATTTTTTCAGATGAAGAAACAGAAACACAAAGATTAAATAAGTTTGCAAGATCCCACAAAAATTAAGAGGCAGAGCTGGGATGTGAAGTCAGATTATCAAATGTGCCGAGGTCCGAATGTGTATCAAAGGTTTCTGCAATAGCAGTAAAAAAATGGGTAAACACCATGGTGATTATCAGACTTGTTTAGATTAAGATTGGGATTAGACAAAATTGAGGGAGTTCCTGTGCTTGCTCCTAATTATTTCTAGCAACCAAAATTTGTATAACTGCTCTTCAGGCAGAAGAAAGGTCACATAATTACTTTAAGCAATAAGCAATGCAACATCAAAACCAAAAAAGCATTTTAATAATTTTGTACTACAGATCTACTAAAATCTTACCTTTAAGATTTGGATAGTTTCTTTGTAAAAATATCTACTGATATCATGCAAAGTTATTTCAATAAAATACATGTTTAAAAACGTTAGTTGCATGAATAATATTAGATAGTAGGTTGCCTCTGCTTCATAGTATGTAAAACTGGTAATTAAAAACCCCATGACGATCCATTTCACTATGAGTGTCAAATATCCAGATATGATACTGGGTAAAATATCAAAAATGAAGAAAAGGAAATTTAAAAATGACCATTCATCTGTCATCTGGCAAGACACAAAATCTTTCCTTCTGATAGGAAGCATTCTAAACCTCAGTTGCAATGAGGCAAATTTTTAAATTCCAATCGCAGGATGATTTTTAGAAGTAGTCCCTACAATCAGTTTATCAGAGGGGATGCATCATTATTATTGCAAATCTTTACTGAGTCCCCACAGAACTCATGGCAGCTTCATGGGGTTTACAGAAGTTTGTTTATATGCAGACATCACCCTTAAGAAACTTCCAATCTAGTGGAAAGAAAAATGGAGAAATGCAGATGTGATAAGAGCAACGACTGACCGGCTCTAGAGACTGAAAAATTATGTAAGTGATTTTTGCATAAATATAAGACACATAACTGCAAAAGAAGTTGTTGGGGATGGTAAGGGTAGTAGACAGTACTGGATATATTTGGGTTCCTGAAGGAGACAGAGATTTGAAAAATTCAAGGTACAAAGAGTAGAATTGAGAAAACCAGGACACAAACAAGACTTTCTATTTGCTGCCTCTCCGCAACTGGGCAGGATTGCAAAATGAGGAATATGAGGATAGAGAGAACAGGAAAACTGACTTTTCAGTTTTCTTCAGCCCTTTTGAGCACTAGTTGACTCAGACTGGAATGAAGTTACTAAATCTAAGTATCCTGACAGCTGTCCTAACCATCCTAAAATGGGCTTAAAGGGGAGAAAAAAGAAGTAAAAATCAGTTTCAGTGCTTCTGGGTGGCTCAGATGGTTGAATGCCTGACTCCTCGTTTTGGTTCAAGTCATGATCTTGCCATTCATGGGTTCAAGCCCCGCACTGGGCTCCACGCTGACCGAATGGAGCCTGCTTGGGATTCTCTCCCTTTCTCTCTGGCCCTCCTCCATGCTTTCTCATTCTCAAAAAATAAAACATAAAAAAATAATAATAAACCATTTTTCCTACACCTGTTATATAGTTACGAAGGTGAGTTTGCACTGAGAGCTACTAGATTTGAGGCAGTGTTAACTGTTTATGGAGGATCACAGTGGCAAGTACAAGGGAACTGGAGGCAGAAAATACCCACAAGAGGTAAGTTGTAGGTTAATGAGTTGAAGAGAGGGATGATGTGTAAAAAACAAGAGAAGTATGGTAATATGGCAAGGCAAAATAAGCCTATGTCGACTCTTTCCCAGTCCCACAATTATAAAGCCAAAATGGAGTTTTTTTTTTTTTTTTTTAATGAAAATCCTCCTAAGCAGAGGCCAAGAGTTGGATATTTAGCATTGATAGTACATGAAAAGAATGAAAAAGTAACCATGGGGGCACCTGGGTGGCTCAGTTGGTTAAGCCTCCGACTTCGGCTCAGGTCAGATTTCACGTTCGTGAATTCAAGCCCCGCATCAGGCTCTGTGCTGACAGCTAGCTCAGAGCCTGGAGCCTGCTTCTGGTTCTGTGTCTCCTTCTCTCTCTGCCCTTCCCCCTGTCATACTCTGTCTCTCTGTTTCAAAAATAAATTTAAAATTAAAAAAAAGAAAAGGTAACCATGTACAAAGGATGGGTGAAAGACAGCTCACAAGGCTCAAAAACAGGAACGGAGTAGACAGGACACTCAGTGATCTGGAGGGCAGGAGATTGGCAGTATCACAAAAAGGATATAGATTTAAGCAGACTATTAGACATTTTTAACAGTTGTTTGGAGAAAAAATTGGTGAGGATATCTCAGGTAAAGTTAGAGAGTAACAAGGAATCTATCAGCTATACAAAACAGAAGTAAGGCATAGGCAGGGAAAGTAAGATTCATGCTTTGAAGAGTAACAGAAAAATACTAAAGGGTAAATGGTTGTAAAGTCTTCATGAAGAATAAAAGTGGAAGAATTGATAGTCTGGAAAAGCTAAATAACCTGTAATAAGGATTTAGAGATGAAAAATACAAAATTCGTGGAGAGAAGGCAGAAACTGGGGCTAAAAATATAAGCAATGGTAAGTGCAGTCCTCTGTTAAGAGGCAGATCAGAAAGTATTTGTAGGGCAGTAATTTTCACATTCAGCTGCCCTTATTTACAAATTAGCAGCTGTCAATTTTATAAACAGTACAACTTAACATGAACACTCTGAACAAAATTTGTCACCTAAGGGGCCTGAATTTAAAGGGAGTATTAAAAATTAATGGAACTGCTAGGTTAAGTCTTAGGGAAAAAATACTAAATCTATCTTCTCTTTACATTGTTAATACTTGACACTAGTCAGCCCACAGTTGCTTCTTGTCACACTGGAATAGACTTGACAAATACTATTTTCATCTTCAATTTTGGAATTTGAGTTATAAGGCTGTCAATGTGATCTTAGTTTTGTTTAAAGGTATCTAAACATAACTTGTATTATTGTAGTTATATGAAAAAACATTTTATTAATGTGTTTTAAAAAAGGTTTGTAGGTAAACTTAATTTTTTCAAGCATGGGTCTTTTATTAGAACATCTGTAATGTTTATTTATCCTTGAAAGAGCACAAGCAGGGTAGGGGCAAAAAGAAGAGACAGAATCCCAAGCTGGCTCTGGGTTTTGAGCTTTCAGCACAGAGCCCGATGCGGGGTTTGAAACCATGAACTGTGAGATCAGGACCTGACCTGAAGCCAAGAGTCAGATGGCTGACTAAGTCGGTTAAGTCATGGCTAAGTCGGTTAAGCAGGTCACGACCTTGCGGTTCGTGGGTTTGAGCCCCACATCAGGCTCTGTGTGGACAGCTAGCTCAGAGCCTGGAGCCTGCTTCAGATTCTGTGTCTCCCTCTCTCTGTGACCCTCCCCCACTCATGCTCTGTTTCTCTAGGTCTCAAAAATAAAACATAAATTAAAAAAATATTTAAGAAGAAATGTTCTCCTTCAAATGTTCAAAATGTCAAGTCTACTAGGAATGGATTTGCTAGTTTGGGAATATTGAAACAAACGTCTGGGCAAGTTTTTCTTTCCTAGTCAACATTACACTTAATGAATTTTGCCAATTAGTAAAATAATCAAGAAGTAAAGAAGTACAAAAATTTACCAGATTCCCTGACCTTCAAAATACTCAATTCAATCTTTAGAAACTCAACTTTTATACTTTAGTGAATAAATCACCAAACCTCGGAAGTTAGTTGTAACTGCTTTTGATTCAAACTAGGTTGGCTTGTTTATAGTTCACCTCCTTAATATCTACAATGGAAAATTCAATTTTGACAACTCAAATAGGATAAATATCAAAATTCATATTCAGTCTTTTACAAGTGTTAGCCATTCCTTAGAAGTTAGAAACAGCGGTATAAACACTTTATGCATTGGCTCACAAATTCAAATGGCTGAAGTGCAGCTTCCAAGAGCAAGGGAGTTGAGATGCAGCTCTTTTATCTACTCCATAGTAGGGGTATGACTCTTGGCAATCACTTAAAGGTAGGTGGGTGGGTGGGGGGCGCACTATTACAGATCACTCATTTATACTCTGAAATTCATGGACTCCTATAGATTCCCTAACAAGCTGCTGGCTTCTGCATTTGGGAGTAAGCTGGTCCAGAGTTTTCACTAAATCCTAATAGGTGATCCCAAACCAAACTTGCAATATATTAGGGGGATCAGTTCTAAATTGCTCCAGGGTCTAAAGACTTAAGAGTCCTCTGTGGTATGCAGAACTCTAGGATGGCTCCCAAGATTTCCTGGTGCACATACTTTATAATCCCCTTCCCTCAAATGGGGGCAGAATCTGTATGATGGATATTATAAGCTATGGCATAGGGCAAAGGGAGGGGATTCTGCAGGTGTAATTAAGGCATTAATCAGTTTGGCTTTGAGGTCATCAAAAGGGGGGGTTATCCCAGGTGAGCCTGACTTACTTAATCAGGTGAACCCTCCAAAAGTAGGGTTAGGGCCTGTTCTGAAATAGATACTACCTTATAAACACGGAGCAGGACCCCGAGCTTGAGGCTGTGGCTCTGGCTGGCACCTTGACTGCAGCCTTACGAGGCCCTGAGCACTAGCTAAGCTGTACCTGGGCTCCTGGCATGTAGAAACTGTAAAAATAATACATGTTGGTTTAAGCCAGAAGTTTGTGCTAGTTTGTTATACAGCAACAGAATATGTATCATTTCTCTTAAGATACAAAGCTTAATTTCTTTTTCTTAAGGGAAATGAGACAGTGGAGGATCCAAATAGGGTGTTCCACAAATTACATTTATGTCACAATCAACCCCATCATTTTACAATGCAAGGATACCTTTAAAGAAACAAAAAAACCCTATGAAATGCAGTTACCAGGTAAGCCTAACCAAAGTTAAAAAAGCTTCCAGATGTATTTTTAATGATTAGGCAATAGTTTTAATTATAGGAAAGTTCTGGTTTTGACTGAGTATTGTGGAAAATACGAATTCCACCAGAACACAAAACAGAAAGGAAAAAATATCTTTAAAGGAATCAGGTTCTTAATCAGTAGAGAATAAAACAAAGAGTTGTGCTTATTTTTTTTAAATGTTTGTTTATTTTTGAGAGAAAGCACAAGCGGGGGAAAGGCAGAGAGAAAGGGGGACAGAGGAGCTAAAGCAGGCTCTGGGATGACAGCTGAGAGCCTGATGCGGGGCCTGAACTCACGAACCATGAGATGATGACCTGAGCCAAAGTCGGATGCTTAACCAACTGAACCACCTAGGAGCCCCAAAGAGCGGTGTTTAAATTCATAAACTGTGAACTGTTAACTGCTAAAACAAATTTCAGACCCTGAAAAACCCTTCCAAGAACTCTGTAAGAAAATCCATGTTTTGTAGGAGACCATAGGTAGAAATGAAATATTTATATCATCAGGTAGCCCTTGTATTCACAGATGCTGATGTCATCCACAACTTAGGAGGTATTATAGAAATGACTGTTTTATAAAATCATTTGGCTTATTATAACCTTACTGGCTTACTCTGAGCCAGATGATACACAATATTGTTATGTTCACCTTTTGTTAATTTAAGCCTTTTGTAAAAACAAACTTTGTATGTAATCTGCCATTTGGAGCCACATGTTGAAGTTAAGAGTATTATGTAAAATATAGTTCAAGCTGTCTTTCTCAGTCCATTTTGCTGGAAGAAAGAAAGGTCAAAATCTTGCGTTGGACAGCAGAAGCAGAGTGTCACCTGAACAAATCCACTGGGTTAGAATGTTACTAAGTCTGTACTGAAAGTACAGACTTAAAACATTTCTTCTGTTATACTGGTTATAGGTCAAAAGCTTAAGGACAATCTAAAATAAGCCAATCAGTTATACTCTTAACTTTACATTTATATGTAATATAAAAAATCCAAACAGCACACACACACACCCCATGTAAAACATTGCTTTAAGTTTTAATGTTTATTTCCCCAAGACAGCCTAGCCTGCATTCTACTTGGATAAATTTTACAAGCTAGTTTTCTGCTGCTTCTAGTTTTAAACTTTAACCATGTTTCTGATGACAAGGAATGCTGCAAAAATACTCTAGTTCAACAAAGAGTTATGATCACAAAATAATTTTTATCCATTCTACA
>NC_043704.1:102602228-102627132 GCF_006229205.1 Suricata suricatta | reverse complement strand
TATATATATATATATATCTCAGTGCTGCATTGTACCTAACTTCCACAACATCTTTCTAAAACTGGAACCCTTCTGTTGGTACATTGGCAGATGAATTGAAACCAAATGTTCCACCTTGTATTGCCTCTGGAACAAGGCTAGGATCTTCATCAATCTAAAGGAAAAGAGAAAAAGCAAGTGATAATTAGCTTTAAAGATTACATAAGTAGCATTAGAGAAATATTCTTATTCCCCATTAAAAAAGTATGAGAGAGATGATGGGGGTGAACACTGTCCTATCATCTCTTTAGAAAGCTGAAACATTTTGAGGTGTCTGGGTGGCTCCGTAGGTTGAGCGCCCAACTCCTGATTTTGGCTCAGGTGATGATCTCATGGTTTGTGGGATCAAACCCTGCTTGGGAGTCTCTCTCTCTGCCCTTCCCCTGCTCCCACACTTAAGTAACTTTAAAAAAAGAAAAGAAGGAAAGGGAAAAGAAAAGGGAAAGGAAAAGGGAAAGGAAAAGGGAAAGGGAAAGGGAAAGGGAAAGGGAAAGGGAAAGGAAAGGAAAAGGAAAGGGAAAGGAAAGGGAAAGGAAAGGGAAAGGAAAGGAAAGGAAAGGAAAGGAAAGGAAAGGAAAGGAAAGGAAAGGAAAGGAAAGGAAAAAGAAAGCGTGAACATTTTGAAAAGGCTTTTTCTTAAGGGACATCAAAGTGAGGAAACGAGAATATGCAAGATAGGCATTTTCCATAAGAGTGAAATACAAGGTAAGAAATTAGAGATTGTCTTTTACATCTCAAACTGCGATGTATAATTTCCATTTTACCTGGGCAAACAGATAAAACTGATGACTTAATTAAAAAAATGCTGATGCTGTCACTTTTGGAAAGTAAATATAATCTTTAGTTACTTTTTTTTTTTAGCAATTGGAGATAAATGACATTTGGGCTTAAAATAGTAAAATAATAGCTATGCTATAATGAATAAATAGTATCCTATATGATTTAGAGCTAAAAGTTTTTTTTTTTTTTGAAATACCACAAAATCATTGACCTACAGTGTAGTTCCTATAAATATACAGTTCATCAGAATTATTCTTTTTACAATGTAAGAGAGTAACAAATAACTTCATGTTGAGGTATTAGAAATCATAAGGTCTTGTGTGTTTCTATTTGCAAATTATGACTTCCAAAAATCCAATTCTAAGACGTGACCCTAGAATCCAGAAAATCCAGAAAATACTTAAGAGAGTATGTTTTTCTGGATTTTATTTCTGATTTATTTAACTGGCATTATATTCTGAATAGAACTTAACTTGATCATCTGTAGGTAAATAGTCTATGAATTTTCTTTTCCAGTATTGTTTTTGTCAGGTTAATGTTCAAACTACATACATTTAACAAAATGCTTGGTAACATTCAGGTTTTTTTTTTGGTAATGTGGAAAATTTTAAGGTATATGACTTAATCTCTGAAAAGTTGAGAATCATCAAAAGAAATCCACTGGTGGCTGTATCTAATTAATATTTTGAAAGGAACAACTGCTTTTATATTTATTTTTCCAAAGAGGCAGTACTGAAAATAATACTTTAATTTCATCTACCACTTACTGACAATATGAAGACACTTTTGTATACTACACCTTATATTATACAGTAACTTAGCTTTCTTAATGACTTCTTTCCATTTTATCTATCCTTATATTTATTTTTGGTCACCTACTAAAAGTAACAGTGACAATATCTTTAAGTATGGACTAATTACTGTCATAAAGATTACAGAATATGCTAGTGTCACTGTTTTGTTTATAACATGTTATGTTATTACCTATAAGGATAACAAGTGAAAATAAATTCTGACTTGTCCAGTGTGAAAAAAATCCTTATCATAACTCAATAGCAAAAGACAACCCAATCAAAATATGGGCAAAAGACATGAACAGACATTTCTCCAAAAGAAATAGAAAAGGTGAACAGGTACATGAAAAGATGCTCAGTATCACTAGTAATTAGGACAATGCAAATTAAAACCACCATGAGGTATTACCTCACATCTATTAAAATAGTCATCACAAAAAAGACAAGAGTTAACAAATGGTGCTGTGGATATGGAAAAAGGGAAACCTCGTACATTGTTGGTGGGACTGTAAACTGGTACAGCCTCTAGGGGAAGTGTATGGAGGAGTCCCTCCTCGCAAAATTAAAAGAACTACCATATGATTCAGCAATTCCACCTCTAGGAATATATTCAAAGAAAACGGAAACACTATCTCGAAAAGACATCTCCACCCTCATGTTCATAGCACATGATGTACAATAGCCAACACATGGAAATAATCTAAACATCCATCAACAGATGAATGGATAAAGAAAACGTGGTGTATATATACACAACAGAGTATTATTCAGACTAAAAGAAAACCCTGACATTTGCAACAACATGTATAAACACTGAGGGCATTTAATACTAAGTAAAATAAATTGACAGAGAAAGACAAATATTGTATGTCTAATTTATATGTGGAATCTAACAAAACAAAAAACAAGCTCATAGAAAAGATCAGACTTCTGGTTACTGAGGGTGTAGGGTGGAGAAAGAGAAAAGTAGAGGAAGATAGTTAAAAGGTACAAACTTCCAGTTATTAGATTTAAAAAAAAAAAAAGACACTTCACAAGCAAACCTTTCAGCATCACTGCAAAATAAAAACACCTCATTCTATTTTTAACTATTAATGGCAATAAATTTGTAAAAAAAAAAAAAGAAAAATTTCTTATCTCTTTAGAACTAGTACTACATTTTAATGCCCTGAGGGACTTTAAAGTATTAAAATACTTATGTTTCTGAAAGTGACATTACTACCACATACTTAATTCCATTAAAAAAAAACATATACATGTATGGCCTAGTTTACTATATTATTTCTAAATTTATGTTTATACATATAACTAAGAAAACTATAAAATTATTAAATACATCATCTGAAGAGAAGAACTGGTCAATGATCTCATAGGCCAATTTGTAGATGTCTTCATTTTCATGATTTTGAAGCTGTTCAATTTTCTCCAGTCCTGCAATAAATTTTATGAAGTTAAGCAGTGGCATTTAAAATGCAATAATAAAAATTCTATTACTCTTGGGACCACATAATCCCAATTTTTGGACTGCAAATCTATGATTTTTAGGAATCTATTCTAAAGGTGAATCTTAAAAATAGAAAGGTTTTAGGCACAAAGATACAGCATATTTATCTTAAATTAACAACCTGAGTCTTTAAATGCATGTAAATGTTTAAGTAAGAAAAGGGACACCTCTATTCAGCAGAATACTACATAACCAATATTTATAAAGAATAACAACATGGATTGCTTTTGTTTGTTACAGGGTAAAAGCAGGTTCTTTCTATTTTCTAGCCTCTGTCAAGTTTTTCTACTGAGTATGTATAAAAACAATGGAAATACTGGTGATTAATAAATATAAATGTTAAGACATCTGTTAAGCATTATAGAAAATGATCAAGATCAACCACAGTATTTAAGGAGAAGGGGATTTTCCCTATAAACATTAATGAGTTCATTAAATCAATGGCAGAAACATTAAAAAGAATATATAAACAAGTGATATGAAAACTGGATCTTGTTTTGATAAGAGTAAGACTTCTGAAATAAAGTAAAATTGCCCTTCATGAATGTTCTTCCTTTATCTATTCTTTACATGGCAGAAGTTGTTTTGGGCTCATTTCTTACTCTACATAACACTTAGTGGGCCTGTCTTTTCAGTAAAAAGAACTTATTAGCTAGGGGGCCTGGCTGGCTCAGTATGTAGAGCATGGAACTTGATCCCAAAGTTGTGGTTTCAAGTCTCATGTTGAGTATGGGGATTGCTTATGTGTAAAATCTTAAAAAAAACAAAAGACAAAAAAATTTTTTAGCTATTTAAATAGGTAAGGACTTTCTACAACTTCATTTCTTTTCTGAGCTTTAAATGCACAGAATTAAAACACCTGTGTGATAATCCCACCAGACATTTCATGAGCACTTTAAACTTAACATATCTAAAAAACCAATTTGTTATTTGTCTTTCCTCAAACTGTTTTTGTTCTACTGTATTCTTACTTTGTGATAATAAACAAAATCTGAGAGAAAGCTCAAGTTCTCCTTTCCCTCCATACTTTATCCTCAAATCTCAAACCTCAAAGTCTATCCGTTCCTTGAATCCTGTCACCATTTATAATGGTCCAACTGCTGTATACTTTCCTGACTGGTTTCCTGCCTCTTGTCTCCAATGGTCCCATTTCCCTGCTCTCCATGCTCTATACACCAATTCCCTAGGTAAAATGTTTCAATGGCTTGTTATACCCTGGGGCAGAATCCAATGGGGAAGCTTATAAAATTCAGATTCCTGGCCTTACCTCTAGTGATACAGGCAAGGCTCTGATCTATAGTTTAATTTTAATATATAAACATAAAATTTTTAATAATTACAATGCTTACATGGTAAAAAAAAAAAAAAAGGTAAAATTTTTTTTGACCATGTTTAATTTTTCTGGTACTCAGCTTCCTAATTAGGTTCCCTCACACTATTCTCCATCTCCCATTCCTAATTTTATAGTTAGGCATTATTTTTCTGTTGCTGTATTTGTCACTTTAGTAACTTTAAAAGTGCTTTTCTTTATTAAATTGATTTTCAAGCCTCTGAACTCCACTAAGCAAACTGAAGATTTGATTCTACTTTTATAGTACTTCTCCTTTCATTAACTTCTCAACTTGTCAGAAATACTTTTCCTTTTATCCTTATCCAGGTTGGTAACATTTACATTTGAGACTTCCATGTTCTATCTAAATGGCAATTCTAAGAGCTGAAAGCTAAGACATGCTGTTTACATTCTGGGTGGCTCTGGCACACAGTCACATTTGGGAACTACTGTCCTATAGAAAGAATAAAGAATCTGCTGTGCTACGAAGCTTCTGTAAGACTGCAGAGGCCTGTAAGACTGATTGGCTCTATCTACAGCCTTGTCTTTAGGCAGGGTCTACCCCGTACTTTATGATTCAGCAACACTGAACTACTTATAATTTGCTGAATGCTAGGTCTCACCTCAGACTTTGCTCATGGTGTTATCTCTGCCTGGAACACCTTTCATCCCTTTTTACTTTATTAATCCTTATTCATCTCTCAAAATCCAGCTCAGGTGTCACTTCCTGCTTCTTCCAGGATGGATAAGGTATTTCATTTTGTTGTACATTTCTATTAGGGCAATCAGCACATTAAATCAGTTCATATTTATCTCTATGACTAGACTACACGCCTTGAGTGCAAGGACTGTGTCTTGTTTACCACTCTTTTACTGGTACCTTAGCACAGTGCCTGTTCAATGCATGGCAGCAATTCAATTACCTAAGCATATGCAAGAAGCTGAACAGGACTATACATATAGAATATTAGTATTTACTTTATTCTGTTACTTGATTATCTAAGACAGAAAAATACAGAAGTGCTATATTAGTCAGAAAATAAAAATAGTTACAAAGAACATTAAAATGTGAAATAATAGCCTATAGCTTACCTCCACATTCTTCTATAAGATTGGCTATGGTTTCTGCCTCATCTTCAGCCATTTTTAATATATTACTTAGTCCATCAAGTACTACTTGCACAACTTGTGCATCTTTTACAGTCAGCAAGTTGCAAAAAGGTGGAATAACATTTTGTTGGATTAGATAGGCCACCTAAAGAATAAAAGCACCATGACATAATAATAAGTAAACTTTGTGTACCAAATGATCTCACTGAAATAATTCTGACTTTAAAATTTTGAGTAGGAAACATGACCTCATCTCTCAGGTTATGTCAGACTACATTACACTATTTTATGACTTTATTGTTAGATGATTTTATTATAAGATTCTCTTTTAAATATAGTGTTCACTTTTCTTGAACTTAGAAAAAAGTGAAAATGAAGGAATCACTCAGCTTCACATAAAACATGTGCCATAAGGAGTACTTTCTTCGAAGACGCTTTCCTCCCCCTTAATAAGATTAAGAAATTATGAAATCTGTTAAGAGGCTGGATGGTACTTTTTTAAAGTTAGACTTATTCACTGTTAGAGAGCTGTAACATTTAGTACCCTCATACCCACCTTCAATTCACTATTCAATTTTCATAATATTTTTCTATCATTTTTATATTTTGTTATGCTGTTATTTTCATGTATTAGTTATATTCTGCTCTGGATTCCTTGCTCACCACCAGTCTACAGCTCATTTGTGACAATTATCAGCTTATTGTGTATCAGCTCTAAATTTACCCTTTTTACCTATCTGTAAAATTTATCTGAAACCTTTAAAACTCATTTTCTTCTGCTAGTTTGGCACAGTGTTAACCTCTGTCATCCACACAACTCCAGAATGAGGGACTCTTTAAATTTTACACCCTAGCCACCTCACCTTTCTTTCTCTAGCCTCAGCTTTTTGGTTTTGGTTAGTTCCTTGCCTTCCTTGCTTTGTGTGCTGCTAAATTTTTGTTGTTGGTGTTCACTTGTTAGGAGAATCTGTGAAGTTGTTTCAGTCTTCCCTATTAATCTAAAATGTCCCATTTTTCCTTAATACTGTTTAAAAAATAAAAAGAACAAATACAATCTTGACTACATGTGCTTTGATCTTACCATGGATTAGAAAATTCTTGCAGGCTAAGATGTATAAAGAGAACACTTCTCATCTATGAAATATACCTAAAGAAGTTAAGGTGACGCTTTTATATGGGGTGAAAAAAAACCCCACAGAATGCCTGTTATATTTCTATCATTTTAAATTGTTATTTAACTGAAACCTAAATCTTAGAATGATCTGTACTGTTATTTTACCAGTTTTGAGAAATAAGTAAGAACTGAACTTACTTGATCTTTCCTCCCACTAATTGTTAAGTTACTTATGGCCCAAGCAGCTTCTTTCTGAGTGCCAAAATCCCCCTGCAAAATCAAAGGATACAAACTGCAATTTAGAATACATTGGGAAAAAGTGATGTCTGAAATTATTTTCAATTGTTTATCTCCCCAGGTTTTTGTCTAGCCTTTCTAATATGCATACATAATTCTTAAAATAATTTTTTGATGTTTACCTTTGAGATAGAGAGAGAGAGCACAAGGAGGGGAGGGGCAGAGAGAGAAGGATACAGAGGATCCAAAGCAGGCTCCAATGCTGATAGCAGAGGAGCCAATGAGGGGCTCAAACTCACGAACCTGGAGATCACGACCTGAGCCAAAGTCGGGTGCTTAACTGACTGAGCCAGGCAGGTGCCCCCTTAATTTTCACTTAAGAAAAGCTTTTGAATTCAATTTGCCCTAAACAAATGCAGACTCCCTTTTGCAGCGTCTCCTGGCAACAAACTGACTTGATATTACTGTCAATGATAAAAGGGAGGAAAATGTACATTTCACTTTAATCAAAGAAATGTCAAGTTAAATTATCTTTTTAAACACAGTTTTAAAAATGATATCCACCATTAAAATGTATTTAAAATCATTTAAAAAGTCATACATATGATTTAGTAATATATTTGGTAATACATTTATTAATATAGGTGAGAACCTTTGAGAATTCACCAAGAAAATAATTAAAACCAAGTAATATTATGTATCTTTCTACCTATATATTACATATTACATTAGAAACACACACTAGTCAAAAAGTAAAAGGAACTAAAATTCTCAACAGTGAAATAAATAATTACAATAAACCTGAATGTAATAATAACCAGTTGTTAAAGATTTCTGTCTCTCTCAAAAATAAACATTAAACAATTAAAAAGATTATGATTAAGAAAAAATTTAATGTAAATATGAGGAATAAAAATGAAGTTGCAGTGGGATAACTATTTTTATACATCAGACTGATAAAATCCAAATATCTGTGCAGTGATAGTGTAAAATGGTACAATCTTTACAGGGAGAGATGAGTACTATACAGCAAAATTTATATATATGTATATCTGTAATTCTAGTAATCCCTAGTAAAATATTGAAAACCTTAATCTTAGAAACATCTCAAATACCATAAAATAGTAAGCTGACTGAGTACATTATAGTACATCCATATAATGGAGTACCATATGTAGGTACAAAAATGGATTAAAGAAACTCTCTAAATAATGCTTTTTGGGAGTGATCTCTAGAATACACATTTTAAATAAGAAAAGCAATACCATCTGTGTCAGAAGGGTGGGAATAAGCAAATATATAGGCATTTGCTTACATTTAAAAAGAAACAATGGAAAAATAACCCACAAAACTAATAAAGATGTTAAGGAAGGAAGAGTATATGAAAAAAATGGAAATTAGATCTTTGTGTATATGCTTTTAAAATAAGGCATCTATTTTTTTACCTGGAAACTATATAATCATTTACTCTACATAACCAAAAAAACCCTAAACAAAGTAACAAATAATCCAGTAAAGAAATGGGGAAAAACATGAACTATTTTCCAAAGAAGACATACAGATGCTAACAGACACATGAAAAGATGCTCAACAGCACTCATCATCAGCAAAATACAAATCAAAACCAGAATGAGATGCCACTTCACACCTGTCAAAATGGCTAAAATTAACAACTCAGGAAGCAATAGATGTTGGCAAGGATGCAGAAAAGGAACACTTTTGTACTGGTGGTGGTAATGCAAATTGGTGCAGCCACTCTGGAAAACAGTGTGGAGATTCCTCAAAAAATTAAATACAGAACTACTCTACAACCTAGTAATTGCAATACTAGGTATTTATCCAATGGATACAAAAATAGTGATTTGATGGGGCATATGTACTCCAATGTTTATAGCAGCACTATCAACAATAGCCAAAGTTTGGAAAGAGCCCAACTGTCCATCGCCTGACAAATGGATAAAGATGTGGTATACATATATACAATGGGCTATTACTCGGCAATCAAGAAGAATGAGATCTTGCCATTTCCAATAACACAGATGGAACTACTAGAGGGTATTATAATAAGCAAAATAAGTCAGGTAGAGAAAGATAAATAGACAATTTCACTCATACGTGGAATTTTAGAATTAAAACAGATGAACATAGGGGAACGGAAGGAAAAGTAAGATAAAAACAAAGAGGGTGGCAAACCATAAGAGACTCTTCGATACAGAGAACAAACTGACAGTTGTGAGAAGGGCAGTGGATGGGGTTAAATGGGAGATGGACATTAAGGAAGGCACCCGCTGAGATGAGCACTGGGGTGTTATATGAAGTGATGAATTACTAAATTCTGTTCCTGAAATCATTATTATACTTTATGTTAACTAACTTGGATTTAAAACAAAGTGCTTCTCAGATGTACTCTGCAAACAAAACAAATAAATAACTGTATATCACATGCAAAAATTATTTTAAGTGACATACTATTTTTAAGTACATCATTGATGGAAAATATCCTAAAGGCAAAAAACCATCAAAGATTAAAAGTAGAGTAGTAATGTTGTTAGTGGCAACGTGATTTGTTATTTTGATAAATCTTATATATCTCAATGTATATTGTAATCTTTTTAGAAAGATTCCAGCATAAAAGAGATAGAAAAATATAAAATCAAAGAAGAAAAAATAAAAACACTACTTATCCTAAATACCTATTAATATCTGATGGTTTCCTTTCATTCATGATTTGCTTCTTATGAATTCTCATGTTCACAAAATGATATATTTTCTACTTTTTTTTAAAGAGTAGGCTTCATAGCCAATGTGAGGCTTAACTCACAAACCTCATATCAAGAGTCACATGCTCCACTGACTGAGCCAGTCAGGCTCCCCTATTAAAAACAAAAAACAAAAAACAAAAAAAAACCCCACTAAAAACCAAAAATAAAAGAAAACAAGAACCTCAGAATCCCACGATCACCTATTTTGTTCACTCAGGCCTAAAAACAATGACAATGTAGTAATGATCATCCTCAGGATCTGAATTATGGTCCTTGAGTACTATTTGCTGCCTAAAAGAGCATCCTGGAGAGTTAACGTCAGAAAATACACAAAATAAGCTTGAGAACTGTCATATTCAAAGGGTAGGAAGCTCTCAAAAACCACTGAGGAGATGTAAAAAACACACAGGCACTAAATTTAAGAGGTTCCCATTGGTTCAGGGACAATTTGAGTTGTTAAAAAAATAACTATAATAGACTAAAACTTACAATATGTATATAAAATCCATAATTTCCTAAGGACCCTAAAAACTCCACCCTAGTCAAATTTGAGGTTCTTAGGGAACCAGGTTATTCTAAAAAGTGAGTGATAATGAGAATTTATCTTGTCTTTCTAATACGAAACATATTTTAGAGAAAAACAATAACTGATAATTCATTGAAAAACCACAGGTAATACATAAAGGATGACAGAATGAGAACGCCACTATTTTGCAGTTCCTTGTAAAATAAGGGATCCATGCAATGATCATCAATGATGGACTACCTAAAAACCCTTAGGCAAAAGGTTGGTGGACAGGTTTATAACAATCAATTGCAGTAGGCTGAGAACACCTGAGCTCACCTATCAATCTGAACAAGAGATGTAGGACATCTGAAGATACAGGACAAATAGTATGTGTCTTCTGATGTGAATCATTAGGAAGTACAGAGTAGTGCAGTAAGCCATGCCTAAAAGACTGAACCTGATCTACCAGTCTACAGGAAACTAAGCCTTTACTACAAGCTTGTAGAAAACATGGGGGGAAAGATGACAGAGGTATCTTCTCTTTAATTACAGATCAGTGTTCAGGAAAAAACCCTCATGCTGTGACCGTGAAGTTTTAAACTGTCTCTTTCCCAAACACTAAAGTAAGTATGAGAGATGATACAGCATCCAATTAAATAGCACACTTACTTGCTGTTTGATTCTGGGCAATTTATTTGTCTATACCATAGTTTGGAGTTACAGCATTAAATGGAGTAATATATGTAGAATAATGAGAACAATATGCAAGCATTTATAATCAGCAGTAATAATTATGACCATGAACATTATCAGTAGTAATAATAATATATTTTTAATAAATCCCAGGATGATGGTAATTTTGGTAAAAGAATGATAAAGAAGAAGGGTCAGGGGTTCCTAAAAAAATGTGTTTTATATATAAAAACTGCTGGGTTCAAAGTTTTCACGTTAATACTACTTAACTATACTATTCATGCCACTGTATAGGTTCTCATTAAACAAACAGAAAAGTGTTATTTGTTAAATTTAAATCCTTTTTCTCTTACCCAGATACATCTAAGAGGATTTTCTTACCTTATCCAAAAGGTGTATTATCATTGGTACAAGATTGGCATCAATTACTGCTTGAACCTGCTGCTGATTTCCTGCGGTGATGTTAGAGAGGAACCACACTGCTTCCTGTGGAACAAGACCCCTTCAATATTTCTCATTAAAAATTAAAATCTGCATCTGACCTAAATTCACTGCATTTGCTACAATGATTCAAATGATTTTATTATGGACTGAGTTACATAAAAAAATTTTAGAAATCTCAACTCCTCTATCCCTATATCTTCTTTGGACAAATTGTTTATGGCTCTGATTCAAGTCATAATGAACTAACCCTTCTGAAGAATTCTTAAGCAATGTTTCCAAACATAAGACTCAAAAGAATCTTGGCTGAACAAATACTAAGGAATTGATGAGCTGTAATACAGATACAAATCCTGAAACTACTGTAAATGAGATTCAGCAGCCCCCTCACATAATGTGCTTTATTCTCTATTCTATTATGATCAAGAGTGTTAGCCAAAGTTGGTAAGTCTCAATTATCCATGATAACGGAGACACAAAAACTGAAAGAGCAGGTTGTCTTAGAATACTTATTTGTAAGCCATTCACTGTGCTGTTTCTCTCAAGAGCTAATGTGGCACCATGTTTGACTGCTTCGTTGGTCCACCTTAACGATCTTTGTGTGCTACCCTTTACACTACAGAGCTAATTTTGCCAAGATGATGGTAACTTACTTAACTTACTTAACTCACACATAAAAAAAAAGATTTCCAATCACACAACATTCAACACCCAATTATCACATACAAGTTCATACATAATATATGCAAACTAAAACCAATCAGCATAAAACAAGACAAATATCTACCTCTTATCCTATGTAGCATATTATCAAACTTAATAAATTTTTTAAATTTATCAATGTAAAGAGAAACATATTTTCTGTTTAAAAAATTAGTTAACAAGTTTTACTCCAAAAACATTAGCTAGTGTGAAGTAGGCTCTTTTGGATCAGATCACAGGGCCATGTTTAATGAACCTGTTAGAGATTTTAGGGTGCTAGGCTACTTAGGTGAGCTGTTCTTGGGTTATAATCATTGGCAATGTTGTAATCAACAACCCATGTATTTTAACAACAGCCTCAGATGCACTCCAATATCAGCATCACCCGTCAGTGCCCCCTTTCAATAGCCTCCACAAGCACACACACACAAACGCACACACACTCTCTTATTATCTATAAAATATTAAGCTTAAATTACTTAACTTACACATAAAAAAAAAGGTTTCCAATCACACAACATTCAACACCCAATTATCTCTATTTCATCATTTCCAAGAGAGCTGAATGTGCACTGTTTACTATTGGTTTTGTATACAGAAAATCATATAAATCCATGTTATAAAGAGTAAAATATTCTATTTTCTCTGTATGTCTAACTGATGGTTTATATTAATAATCATTATAGATACTTCTGAATTCCTAATTTTACAATATTAAGTACTATTTAAAAATACTTACTTTATTAATTTTCTCTTTGGGATGTGTCAGAAGTGCTGGGAAGTGTGAAAGAGCATCACAGTTCAAAACTACTTGTGTTTGCTCATCAGTTCCAGTAACAATGTTGCCTACGGCTCGAAGTGCGGCAGTCTGCAACAAAAGATTTAATGAGATGTTTTATTATGAGAGATGCATTCTTTTATTCATGGCAACTATGCTTTTGGAGTAAGTTGTGTCTCATACAGATTTAGAAACAGAGGAGTGAAAAGGACAAACAGGATTACGGAGCTTACATTAGTGTAGAAGATAGTCAACAAACAAATAAGGATAATTTTGGATAGCAACTAGGGCCATAAAAACAGTAAGAGAGTACTTTAGATTTTTGATTCAGTATTTCAACAAATTATAAAACAAAAACAGTGCTCTTCTGAAGGAAAGCTGCTAAATATGAGATTTCACTATCATATATGAATTTGAATTATCAATTATTTTTCTATTGCATTACATCATTTTCTGTCAAGTTAAAGCTTTCTATAGGAGGGGAGCTAATTTTAATATTTACAAGACAAATTACTCCGTTTCCCCACCTCAATTGATATATAATTCGTATAACATAAGATTCACCCTTTCACAGTATACAATTCAGTGGTTCTTATATATTCAAAGTTGTGCAACCATAACAAATACAGAATCCCAGAACACTTTTATCACACTAAAAAGGAATTTCTGTACCCACTGGTAGTCACTCCCATTTCCCACATCCCCCAGATATCTCTGTTGATCTAACTATTTCAGACATTTTATATAATTAGAGTTGACAGTAGGTGGCCTTTCTGGTTTGACTTCCTTCAATTAACATCAATTAACATTTTCAAGGTCCATTCATGTTGCAGCATGTATTCCTCATTCCTTTTCATGGCCAAATAATATTCCATTGTATGGGTAAGTCATACCACCATTTCCACCTTTTATTTAACCATGCATTAGTTAATGAACATTTGGATTATTTGACTATGATGAATAATGGTGGCATAAGCATTTGTGTGCAAGTTTTTGGGTGAACATGTTTTCAGTTCTCTTGGGTGTCTACCTGGGAATGGAAAATGCTGGGTTATAAGGTAACTCTATATCTAAATTCCCTTAAAAATTTTTTAATGTTTTTTTAAATTTAGTTTTTGATACAGAGAGAGACAGAGCATTGGTGGGGGGCGGGGGGCAGACAGACAGGGAGACACAGAATCAGAAGCAGGCTCCAGGTTCTGAGCTATAAACACAGAGCCCAACACGGGGCTTGAACCCATGAACATAATCATGACCTGAGCCAAAGTCAGAGGTTCAAACGACTGAGCCACCCAGGCGCCCTCTATATCTAAATTTCTGAGATACTATTCAAACTGTATTCCAAAGAGGCTATACCATTTCACATTTTTACAGCAGGGTATATGGATTCCATTCTCTCTACATTCTTGCTGAAACTTGTTATTGCTTTTTTGATTATACCATCCTAGTGCATATGTTTCGCTGCACTGTTTAAGGTTTATTTATTTTTGAAAGAGAATTCAAGTGGGGGTGACAGAGGATACGAAGCACACTCTAATAGCAGTGAGCCTGATGCAGGGCTTGAAATCATGAACCATGAGATAATGACCTGAGTAGAAGTTGGACACTAAACAGACTGAGCCACCCAGGTGCCCCTTCACTGCAGTTTTGATTTACATTTCCTTTGTAACTAATAATGCTGAACATCTTCTCGTGCTTATTGATCACTTGTTGATCTTCTCTGAATAACTGTATTTAAATGTTTTGAATGTTTAATGGGGTTATTTGTTTTTTACTGTTGAGTTGTAAAAGTCCTTTATGTATTTTGGATACAAGTCACTTTTCAGATATATGCTTTGTCTTCCATTCTGTGGGTTGTCTTTTCACTTCCTTGATGGTGTCCCTAGGAGCAGAAGTTTCTAATTTTGGTATAATCCAATTTATCTACTTTTCTGTTTGGTTGCTTATGCTTGTGGTATCATATCTGAAAAACTGCTACCTAATCCAAGGTCATGAAATCTACGCTTATGTTTTCTTCTAAAAGGTTTATACTTCTAGCTCTTATGTTTAGGTTTCAATCTATTCTGAGCTAATTTTTATATATTGAGGTCTAATTTCATTTGTTTATAGGTATATATTTAGTAAGTCTTAGGTACATTGTACAAATGTAGTTGATCACTACATTTGTTGAATCACCATTTCCTGAAAAGACTATTCTTTGCTAAGTGAATTTTTTTGGCACCTTTGTTGAAAATCAATTGAACATAAATGTATGGGTTTATTTCTGGCCTCTTGATTCTATTTCACTGATCTATATGTCTACCCTTATGCCAGCATTAGGAAGTCTTTTTCACTTAAACTATGCAGTAGGTTTTGAAAGTGAGAAGTCTCCAAACTGTCCTTTTTTAAAGCTTGTTTCTGCTATTTCTGGGCCCTTTGTATTTTCATATGGATTTTAAGATTAGCCTTGTAAGTTTCTACAAA
The DNA here is from genome assembly GCF_006229205.1 of Suricata suricatta. Classification (NCBI taxonomy): domain Eukaryota; kingdom Metazoa; phylum Chordata; class Mammalia; order Carnivora; family Herpestidae; genus Suricata; species Suricata suricatta. The sequence goes on along the minus strand of NC_043704.1, from coordinate 102,611,877 downwards.
AAGGCACCTGGGATTTTAACAGGAATTGAATTTAATCTATAGGTAAATTTGGGAAGCATTGCCATTCTAACAATAATATCTTCTAATCCATGAACATGGATGTCTTTCCATTCATTTAATAAGTCCTTAATTTGTTTAAAAATTTTTTCCTAATGGGGTGGCTGGGTGGCTCAGTCGGTGAAACATTTGACTCTTGGGCTCAGGGCATGATCTTGCAGTTCATGGGTTTGAGACCTGTGTCAGGCTTTGAGCAGACAGCGCAGAGACTCCTTGGGATTCTTTCTCTCCCTCTCTCTCTGCCTTTCAGCAGCTCATGCTCACAAACACTCTCTCTCAAAGTGCATAAACAAAGTTTCGTGGTGATCCAGCTTAACAAATAAATTTAAAAGGAGAAAGAAAAATAATACTGTAGAGTAACAGGAACATAACAAAGCTACAAAATGCAACGTCAACCTTGTTTTGATATGGATTTCATCAAAGTGTGAAAAAAAATGAAGCAATCAGTAAAATTTGGATACTGATTGGATTTTAATATTGATTTTTTTTTACATTTATTTAAAAGAGACAGAGATAGTGCAAGTGGCGGGGGGAGGGGAGCAGTGAGAGGGTGACAGAGAGAATCCTAAGCACATTCCACCACACTTCCAGCATAGAGCCCCATATGGGGCTCAAACCCACAAAGTCATGAGACCATGACCTGAGCTGAAACCAAAAGTCAGAAGTTTAATTGACTGAGCCACCCGTGCCCCAGATTTTAATATTAAGATTTCAAAAATACTTCAATAGTACTGTGATTATGTAAAAACATATTGCCTTATTTTTTAAGAGAAGCTGACGAAATTATACACTATCTGGGATGTGTCAAAATAATTTGACAGAGGGAGTGAGTTGGAATAAATATAGAGGAAACCTACATGGAGGTTCATTACAACTATACAACATTAACTTCCTTTGAGAGCTGGCTAAAGAAAAATTCCAGCCCTATTTCTGAGTGAAATCCAATATTAACACTAAAGATGCATTCTGAAAAAATAAAAAAAACTAAAAACAGACCAAATAGCCATAACCAAGATATAAGTAACACACTGAAGAAATGCAACCTCAAGGGCACCTGGGTGGCTCAACTGGTTGAACGTTACCTTGGACTCAGGTCATGATCTTGGGGTTGGTGAGTTTGAGCACCACATCAGGCTTGCTGATGTCAGCGTAGAGCCTGCTTCAGATCCTCTGTCCCCCTGTCCCCCCCACTTGTGCGCTCTCAAAAATAAAGAAACATTAAAAAAGGGGGGGGTTTAAGAAAAAAAAAAAAGCAAGCTTCATAATATATATCTAGTACGACTATTTATTTTTTAAAGCTTATTTATTTTTTTAGTAATCTCTATACCAGTCATAGGGCTCAAACGCACAACTCTGAGATCAAGAGTCATATGCCCTTCTGATTAGGCCAGCTAGGTGCCCGTAGTAAGAATATTTTAGTGAGCCACAAATAACCCTAAATGGCAAGCTATTCTATTAATTCCTTCTGAATTCAGCTCAATGTTCCCTCTTTTATAAAGTGCTTTAAATTTTAAGGTAGTTCTGTTCTACATTCTAAGTGCACACGAGTAACATCTGAAGAGCTTTTAAAAGCCCAGGTTTCTAGAAAATATCCCAGATTTACTAAAATGGAATTGCCAGGTCAAGCAAGGGATATAAGAAAAATAGTTTTTTTCTTTAAGCTTCATAGTTGATCTTAATTGTCCACCCAGGGTGAGAAATAGTGAATTAGGTTAACGGTTTTCCTTATGTTATTATTGAACAGACTCTAAGTCATCATAAGCAATCTATTCACATTAGAAGGGTAGGGGGAGCTTGCTGTATCTCCCTTTACCATTGCAGTTTGATAGTTACTGCTTATAATATTTGTGAGAACTTCTCACTCTCTCTTTTGGCTCTTTCTAGGTGGTTTGGAATAAATACTTATTGGAAAGACATAAAAATAATAAAAGGATGACAATAAACTATAAAAGAAGAAAATAATAAAAGGATAAGACAAAGTTAAAAAGAGTGCCTAGATGGCTCAGTCAGTTAAGCACTAAGTATCCAGCTTCAGCTTAGGTCATGATCTCACAAATTAGGAGTTTGAGCTCCACACTGGGTTCTCTGCTGTCAGCTTGGAGCCTGCTTTAGATCCTCTGCCTCCCTCCCTCTCTGCCCCTCCCCCATTCTTTCTCCCTCTCTCTCAGAAATAAGTAAAAACACTAAAAACAAAATTTTAAATAATTAAAAGGAAATAATTTAGGAAGCCCCTGAGCAGCATATTTCAGCACAAAGCCTTTATCACAGTGTCAATGAAGCTAAGCATTAACTAAACTTGCAAGGTGCAGTATGGACAGTTAAATAAAAAAAGGGGGGTGGAGTAGAAGAGTAGGGAAACATAAATAGGAAGAAAAGAAAAAATTAAAATATCAGTACTTGTTTCAGATCCACCATGTTACGATATGAATTTCCTAAGAAATTCTTAGAAATCAGTAATTAACAAAGCAGTTGACCTGGGGTGGGGTGGGAATAGGGGAACAGAGAAAGGGTTTTGTTGATTTGCAGCGATCTTCCCTCATTTTCTTGATCTTTTTTAAATTTTTAAAATTATTTTTTTTAAGTGCACTTGACACTTACCACGGGACTTGAACTCATGACCCTGAGATCAAGAGTTCCATGCTCTACTGAGCTAGCCAGGTGCCCCTCATTTTCTTCATCTTTAAAATGGAGATATAACTGGGGCGCCTGGGTGGCTCAGTTGGTTAAGTGCCCGGCTTTGGCTCAGGTCATGCTCTCATGGCTTGTGAGTTCGAGCCCCACAGAGGGCTCTCAGCTGTCTCCCTCACTCTCTCTGCCCCTCCTCTGCTCACATTCTCTCTCTCAAAAATAAGTAAATACACCTAAAAAAGTGGGGATATTATTAATATCTCACTCCTTTCAAAGATATGTTCTTATTTCAAAATTATATCTGCATCCCTATATGTTTACTGCAGTGTTACTTACAATAACCAAGATAGGAAAGTAGCCCAAGTGTCCATCGACAGATGAATGGATAAAGATGTGGTGTGTTTTTATAAACATATAAATAATGGAATATTAGCCATAAAAAGAATGAAATCTTGCCATTTATAACCACATGAATGGAGCTAGAGATGATGCTGAGTGAAATAAGTCAAAGACAAAATATCTTATGATTTCACTTATATGTGGAATTAAAAAAATAAAATGAACGAACAAACAAAACGCAGAAACACACCTATAAATACAAAGAACAACTGATGGTTGCCAGAGGGGAGAGAAGTGGGGTGATGGGCAAAACGGGTGAATGAGGAGTGGGAGACACAGGCTTCCAGTAACTGGATGGATAAGTTATGGAATACAGAGTTAATAGCACAGGGAATACAATTAACGGTATTTTAATGGCATTGTACAGTGACAGATGGTAGCTATAACTTGTGGTGAGCATAACATAGAGAGAAGTTGAATCACTATGTTGTACACCTGAAACTAATGTAACACTGTAACTATACTTCAAAAAAAAAAAAGATTAAAATAAAGATGTGTTATCAGGCTAGAAATATACTTTGAACTAATGAAATTGCCCATTTTTGAATGCCATGCTTAAAGTAAATTAGTGTTAAAAAAGCAAAACAAAACAAAACCCTTATATTATTAATAACAAACTCACCTGAACTTTGACTTCCTGGTGGCTGAGTAGAGGAACCAAGTGAGGGACTATTCCAGAGTCTATTACCATCTGTATCTGTTCATTGCCAGCATCAGTAAGGTAAGAGAGGGCCCAGACTGTATCTACCAATATCTAAGGGATAAAATGAAAATTCAAATAGCCTTTGAATATTTTCTAACTTTAGTAATTCTCCTCTCCTCTCCTCATCTATGATTGTTCCGTTGCCTTCTCTCTTCCTTTCTTCTTTCACCTCAATTCACTGAAATCTTAATCTCTATTATACTAAACATCATCATCTATCTATGAATGTCTATTTCAAGTATGTGCATCTTTTAGCCATATTCAGTATGCTTCAGTTAATTATAATCCTGACCACAGGTGGTATCCAGTGTTAATTCACTAAGATACACAGTACACCGTACACAAAATAGGGGTAGATGTATATATTCAAGGCGTTCTCTAGTATCATTGGCATCGTGTTGGTATGCTAAAGCCATATTTAAGTATTACAAGTATAGTACTGTCATCTTTTCCAACCAGTTTGCTTTGCCTTATAAAACTGGAAGCAACTTCTCAAATAGTGAAGTGTCCCACAGCTGCAGATCAAGATATTAAAAACAACCACAGGTCAATCTGTCTGATCTAGAATCAAAAATGTTTTAATATAAAGAAGAAAATGCATAATTTATAGCATGTGCCAAAATTACTTATTAAAAAAAAACACATCTCTGTAATTATACTAAAATTCAACCTATAATTTTTAATGTTATATTCTGAAGTTCAGCAGCCCATTGTGTTTCATCTTTCTTTTGTATTAAGTCCTAATTAGAAGTTATGTCCAAAAGGAAGTAGGACAACTATTGGAACTGTTGCATAAATAATACAGTTACTGACAAAGACACAAGAAAAGTAATCGTGCCTGGAACTTTACTTCCGAAGCCTTTATGGAGTATGAACTCTGTCAAAAGACAAGCCAGAAAGGTTTGAGACCTTTTAAATTTTAAACCAGTATTATGTTTGAAACATCTGAGAATCTCCTGAAAGGAGAAAACAACACTTTGCTATTTAGTTCCTTTCAAAAACTCAAGAGTTCATCGGTTATTTTTAATGTAAAAAGAAGACTCCAAATCAAAGAATTCACACACATAAGGTGGTATTGAAATATGTGAAAGAACTGAATATTAGTTTACAAATGTAAATCTTTTTTCTAGAATACCAACATATGCCAAAATTGGTGGATAAAGGCAAAAATTTCAAGTTACTTGTCCAAGACTGTACAACTTTTTTATAAGGGCTCAACACTAAATGGCATGAATATGCTCACATCAAAATCACAATTTAAATCACTATATAATTTTTGTATCGAAGTTAATATTCTATGATAAATTTATTAATTATAACTACAGTGTAATTTCAGTGTTTCACTTATGGTTTGTGGAAGCAGTTTTTGTTGTTGTTTGTTTTACTTCTTTCATGGTCTGATATAAGAATTTGCTGCTAAGTGTTTACCTACGAAGACTTTATTTTTAGTAAATATTATATAGTAAACAATATTACTTAGTAAACACGCTACTAAAAAAGAATGAAACTAGCTTGAGAAATTTAAGTTACATTAAAGCAGAAAAGGTTATAATCTTAACGGGGTTGGGGTAAATAGGTGGAAAGAACACAACACATCTCTGAAATAAAGGTCAACCAAGAGGTCAGCTTTTCTGGTAGAGGTACAAATGTTGAGACTAATCTCCCATGGAAATCTTTTAAAAGTATTAAAATTTGTAATATAATAAAAAAACTTAGTATTACAGGAGCCAAATCCAAAAATGGCTTTTATATTACCTAAAAAAAAAAAAAAAAAGACCCTAGACTATCAGGATCTAAAACAAAGTATCTCTAGAGCAGAGATCACGTTCATTTACTGAATTTTGTGCATTATGTCACTCCTTGATGTAGTATACTTCTAAGTTTAATTTGCTCAGTATGCTTTAGAGAAATCCTGGAAAAATGGTATTAGCCCAGAAACTATAAAGGAATGAAGCAGCTTATCAAACAGTGGTCATCACACCAAACTGTTTCTAAGGAACCACACAAGTTCCTTAATGTTGCTGTGCATTACATCCCTGTGCTTTCCTTTACCCGTTACATTTCTAGCCTTTCTAATACACTGAAGGTGAGGCTAGCTCCAAAAGCAGTCAGACCAGTTTTCCACCTCATTCTTACTTCCTGAGGTGCTTTTTCTTTTGCCATCTGTACTGGTGAGAATAAATAAGGTATATTGATTACTTTAAGAATCTATTCTGCAGGAATTTCTTCTTGTTGTTTAGATATTTATGAGTTTTCTCTATAACATGTGAAGCCACTATCAAGTCACTGTAGATGGAAAAACACAGTAAAAATGAAATTAAAGAGCAAATGATGTTCTTAAATTGGTGTATGTACTATTATAAATACAAAGCTATACATAAGAGGCACAACTATTTCTCCTTTTTTTAATCTTTCAAAAAATCAAAGTACCTTTATGCCTATGTATTCTACCATTGGCCAAACTGTAAAAATGACCTTCCATAAAAACTCTTGACCAAAGATAATCTTCATGGGAGAGATCACTAACTGGCAACTTTAAAAACCTTTAAACACACACACACACACACACACACACACACACACACACACACACACACTCCCCTTTAAGAATTTCCAAAATGAGTTTTTACTTCCCCCACATTTTTGCCCAGAACAAAATAGTTAGGCTTGATTTCTTTACTATAGATTATATTTTGATATAGGTAAACACAAAGTAAATATAATAAAAGTAAGCTAAGTTATTCAGCTCTTAAAATGGAAAAATCTGATAGAGTATACTAACTTCATGTCCAATATAACATTTTCTTCCCTATGTCATAGGGACAGCTCTAGACATACATACACATAAAAAATACTCACATTTACGTCTGTGTGATGAATTAAGACACAAAGAGCTGGAAGAATCTGAAGAGAGAAATATAGATTTAAAAACCTATACATAATGGTATCTAGTTAAAAAACAAAAAAGAAAACACAGAACACCTCTTTACCTCCTGAATGGTTTCCATTGGGGGTGGTGGGTCTTTGTGGCGACATAAGTTGACCATAACCCAAGTAACATTCCTTAAGAAGGTTATAGGAATAGATGGACTTATGAAGGAAAGTAAAGGTTTCACAACTCCAAGACTTATGACATAATCTCTACATTGCGGCCCATCACCTGTAGGAAGGAGTGATTAACTCAATAAAATACATTGACAGTAAGCAATTCAGAAAACATACAGCAGTTGGCTCAATATGCTGCTTTCTAGACTTTAACTATTTAGTTTTATATAAAGTTTTTGATAACAATAACCAAGCTGTCATTTTAGGTCTTTGAGCCAAAAGAAGCAACATAAAGTACCAAGATATTTTTTGTACATGAGTGACATACTCAGGTTTATAAATTAGTTCACCTATTATTTTTATGCCATCCAAAAACAGAAGCCTAAGGATTCTTTAGAATACTTGGTCAGCAGAGAACTGTTGCTTTTATCTTCTCTCTCAACGATACTCAGTTTAACAAATTTCCAAGTAATAAAAACATACATACATATGTATGTATATACATCAAAATACTTTTAGGAAAAATATCTGTAGAATTTATACTTCATATCTAATATCAGAGTACCAAAAGTATTAACTATAATTTTTTTGACACATTTAAAAAACTATGTCAAAAATAAAGCTAAAAAATAAAAAACTATTTCAAAAAAAGGAGGGAGTGGGAGAATGAACCAATATCCATAGAGCGGTGGTTCCCAAAGTAATGTTCGGGTCCTATTCTGGATCTATTAAAACCAACTCTACGGATCCAGAATTCTGAGTCAAGAATGAGAATCACTGCCTTAGAGAACTGCCAAATGTAATTTCTTTATCTGGAGTATTACTGTAATTTCCTAGCATGAATGTCATCTTAAGTATTACATTCCATAAATGGAATACTTTTCCTTGCACTATAATTATTTGGATAAAAATCCCTGTTCTTTTGGAATCCATGTATTCTAATTATTCTACGATGTCACTGGAAATGAAAACCAAAGATCAAGATGCTGCATTAATAGTTCTAAATCTAAAATCTGGTACAAAAGCAAAGGGGTGAAGGAATTTGGATACACCAAAGATAGCACTCTTAGCAATATATCATATGTGAAGAACACTTTACAAAGAAATTCTCCCACTTTAAAACTCCTATTCGTGGGACACTAACCATCCCTTTGCATTCTATGTTGGTCCCCAAAGGTAATATAGAAGAGGGACATTAAAGTAATATCGACTACTTCCATGAAAGCACAATAGTCTGTAGCAAATAAAACTTTAATACCAAGGGACATAATACAGTTCAGACCCCAGATCTTTTTCTATTCTCCACTCACTGGAGGCCAGTTCTTTAAATACAGAGTTTGGGTAAAGTTTAGCTTTAGTTTAAAAACAAATCTTGAAGGGTGCCTGGGTGGCTCAGTTAAGCGTCCAACTTCAACTCAGGTATTGATCTCGTGCCCTAGTTTGAGCCCTGCATTGGGCTCCATGCTGATAGCTCAGAGCCTGGAGCTTGCTTCAGATTCTGAGTCTCCCTCTCTCTTTGCTTCTTCCTTGCTCACCTTACATATTCTGTCTCCCAAAAATATAAACATCAAAAAAAAAGAAAACAAATCGTGAAATATTAGAATTGTCTTTAACTATTCTTCCTACAATTATGTCAAATAAAAACTGAAAGGCATGGTAATCACGGTGTTCAACATTTAATGACATGGTCTATAAGCTACCAATACCTCGTGTATGATGATAATCTCACGATAATGGATAATAATATTACTGTATTTTATTGTACTAAAATCCACAAAAGATACTAAAAATTTCAGTTTACACTCTTTTTAGAACTGCCATTACGGAGAAAAGTTGTTGGTTTATTTTGTAACACCTCCTTTTTTCTTATTAGTTTTTGTGACAATGAAGAGTTAAGGAATAAAATGGAAACATCAACACAATAAAGGAGGGAGAAACATATTTCATAGTTACTCAAACATGAGTTGACTATATATTTTTAAAAAAGGGCTGACCATATACAAAAATATGTAACTGTATCGTAAGCAACAAAAATATTCTATTTACTATAGGTTTACACTTAAAACAGCTAAATTTCTATAAATTATTTCACAAAAATCAGTACTGAAAAAGACAAATTGTCTTCCCTTTTCCACTATTAGTCATTTTTATTACACAGTATATGATGATAATTGTTGGACTAGCATTACAAGTTTATACAAACCTATGATATTTCCCAGTGCCCACACTGCCTGCTCACAGACATTCTGATGGGGTGAATGTAGAAGCCTCAGGAAAAGTGGCACAGCATCTAAAGAAGGAAAACGTAAGTTACATTTAAGTATCTTAAAATAGTTTAAGAGCTCAATTTCAATAATATTGAAAAAGGGGGTGGTGCTAAAGATACTCTGACTCTAAACCAAGAATCAATCTATTTTTGCTGAAACCTAAGAAGAAAGAAAGTTATCAAAAATGTATTTGGGGCGCTTGGGTGGCTCAGTTGGTTAAGCATCTGACTTGGGCTCAGGTCATGATCGCACAGTTCAGGAGTTTGAACTCCACACTGGACTCCATGTTGTCAGTGCAGGTCTGCTTGGGATTCTTTCTCTCCCTCTTTCTGCTCTTCCCCGACTTGTGCTTTCTTTCCCTCTTAAAATAAATAAAACTTAAAAAAATTAATATATGTATATATATTTTTAATAGTTTATTGTCAAATTGGTTTCCATACAACACCCAGTGCTCTTCCCTATAAGTGCCCTCCTCCATCACCACCACCTCTTTTCCCCCCTCCCCCTTCCTCTTCAACCCTCAGTTCATTTTCAGTATTCAATAGTCTCT
>NC_043704.1:102590790-102602128 GCF_006229205.1 Suricata suricatta | reverse complement strand
TGCTGATGCATAGGAGCACATGTAACCCAATGTTCATAGCAGCACTGTCAACAATAGCCAAATCATGGAAAGAGCCTAAATGTCCATCACCTGATGAGTGGATCAAGAAGATGTGGTATATATACACAATGGAGTACTACAGGGCTATGTATATATTTTAAATGTATTTATTAAACACTTTTCACTAGAACAAGAATACTGGAAAAATTTTAACTAGCAGCATCAAAATGGCAGTTTTAACATACAAATAGAGTAACAAGCTGGCAGATTTTCATTCACAATTAAAACTGGGTAAAATTCCAAATTAAAAATCAATTCTTAAAAACAAACAAATAAATAAATTCCTTATAGATTAAGCATTATTCTCAAGTTTGGAGGAATAAAAAGGACTCCAGTTGTTGCAGTAAATTTTGAACATAGACATTTGAAATGACAGGAGGGTGCAGTTCAATACAGGGGCATAGTAAGATCCTGACCTCACCATCTACCATGGACACCTCAAACCTACAGCTACAAATACAACAATGCTCTACAGAACTAGCTGAACAGCTCCTCCATAACAAAGAATAAAAAGATCACATTGGAAAAGATAAGAGAGGCAGAGACTGCAGTCCTTACAAAGCCATGTCCCCCTCCCTTCCCCACCTCACCCAATAGCAGTTATCCACAAGTGGGATGGATCTCATAAATATGGAGCATATCCCTGAGGAGGGGTTAGAGTCCCAAATCAGGCACCTGACCCTTGGGACCTACACAAGAGACAAACTCCCAAATCATCTGGCTTTAAAAACCAATCGAGTTTATGTCTAAGAGACCCAAAGGGCTGTAGGAAACCAAGGGTATGCTCTTAAAAGAATCTGTTCGAAGACTCAACTTGCCCCAGGATCTAGCACAAAAGCAGTAAGTAGAAAAGTGCCTAGAGCATATATATAAAGGAGGTTCACTGGCTAAGCTTAAAGCATCTGCCCATGGGATGAGGGTCTTATGGAACGTTCTCCAAGGATGGAGGTGCTGGTAGGTACCATTTTTTATACATACTACCTTGCTAGAAAAACTTGTACCACCTCTTCACCCCAGCCCTGAGCACTGCTAGCCACACCTCATCAAACCCAGTGGGATCGCTCATCCTGGCTTAGGACTCCCCTGCGCCCTGCCAAAGCTGGCAGGAGCACAAAGCCCACATAGGGATATCCCTTGAATGCCCGGTACTGGTCACTGGGGTGTGAGAGTATCTTAAATTGCTGGGCTCCAAGGGAATGAAACAATCTGAGACCACTCCTGACAGGCTCCATCCCCACAGCATACACAGCTGCCTAAAACATTGTCTTCCTGTGACCATTCCTCCAAGACTGGGAGAGATAGCTGTTTCACCTAATACATACGAAACAAACACAGAAAGTCAAGTTAAATAAATAAACTGAAGAACAGAACCAAATAAAACCACAGAAAAAAGCTTTACTGAAATCAAGATAATTTACCTAATAATGAGTTAAAAAAATGATCATAAAGATGCTCCCCAATTTTGGAGAAGAATGGATGAACATAGAATAAATTTCAACAAAACAGAAAATACAAGGAAGTACCAAACAAAAGTCACAGAGCTGAACACAGTAACTGAACCGAAAGACACATCAGAGACATTCAACAGCAGATAAAATAGAGCAGAAGAAAGGATCAATGATCAGAAAGACAGGGCAATGGAATGCACCCCAACAGAGCAGCAAGAGAAAAAAGAATTTTAAAAGTGAAGATGGCTAAGGGACCTACAGGACAAAACCAAGTGGAACACATTCCCATAGTGGAGTCTCAGAAGGATAAGAGAGAGAAAGATACAGAAAGTTTATTTCAAGAAATAATGGCTAAAAACTTACCTAACTTGGAGAAAGAAACAGATATCCAGACATGGGAAGCCCAGAAAGTTCCAAATAAAATGAACCCAAAAAGAGCCACACCAAGACACATTACAATTAAAATGTCAAGAATTAAAGATAAAGAGTATCTTAAAGCAGTAACAGAAACACAACTTGCTGTGTACACAAAAAGCCCCATAAGGCTATCAGTAGATTTTTCAGCATATGGTTTACAGGACAGAGGGAATGGCATGATATATTCAAAGTGCTGAAAGCAAAACATTCCCAATCAAAAATACTCTACCCAGCACGGTTATTATTCAGAATTGAAGGAGAGAGACTTTTCCAGACAAGCAAAAACTAAGGAATTCACTACCACTAAACCAGCCTTATAAGAAATGTTAACGGGACATCTTTAAGTTGAAAGAAGAGGTCACTGATTTGTAACAAGAAAAAATATAAAAGTAAAAATTTCAATAGAAAAAAAAGATATAGTAAAGGTAGTAGACTCCTTATAAAGCTAGCATAAAAATAAAAGTAGTAAAAATAACTGTAATTACAATCATCAGTTTAAGGGACATACAAAATAACAAGATGTAAAATGTGGTATCAAAAACGTAAATGTGAGGCAAGGGGTAAAAATGGAAAGTTTTGGAATGTGTTCAAAATTAAGTTGCTATCAACTTAAAATACTCTGGTATATGAAAGCTGATATGTAAGCCCTTTGATAACTGCAAAGCAGAAACCCAAAGTAGATACGCAAAAGATAATGAGAATGGAATTTAAACATGACACTCAAGAAAGGCATCAAACCACAAGCGAAGAGAGCAAGAGAAGAAAAGGAATAGAGAACAAAACAGCCAGAAAACAATTAATAAAGTATCAGTAATACACATACCTATCTATAATTACTTTAACTGTAAGTGGACTAAATACAGACAGAATGCTTGGGGTGCCTGGGCGGCTCAGTTGGTTAAGCATCTTCTTTCAGGTCAAGTCATGATCTCATGGTTCGTGGATTTGAGCCCTGCACTGGGCTCTCTGCTGTCAGTGCAGAGCCCGCTTCAAATCTTCTGTCTCCCTCTCTCTCTGCCCCTCCCCTGTTCATAAGCGTGTGCGCTCTCTCTCTCTCTCAAAAAAGAAATAAACATTAAAAACAACAACAACACAGAATGTCTGAATGGATAGAAAACAAGTCTCATCCATATGTTGCCTACTAGAGACTCACCTCAGATGTAAAGACACACAGACTAAAAGTTAAGGGATAGAAAACAGGGTTTCATGAAAATGGAAACCAAAAGAAACACGAGGTAGCTATATGTGTATCAGACAAAACAGATCTCAAAACAAAGACTGCAATAAAAGACAAAGAAAGGCATTACATAATGATAAAGGGGTCAATCCAGCAAGAAGATGTTAAGTCTTTATGGATCCAATATAGGAGCACCTAAATATATAAGCAAATATTGACAGATGTAAGGGGAGGAACTGAAAGCAATACAATAATAGTGGGGGACTTTAATAACTCACTTACATCAATGGATAGACCATCCAGATAGAAAATCAGTAAGAAACATTAGCATTAAACAACGCATTAGACCACAATGACTTCACATATATGCACAGAACATTCCATTCAAAAGCTATAGAACACACATTCTTTTCAAGTGCACACGGAACATTCTCTAGGACAGACTACATGTTAAACTACAAAACAAATCTCATTAAATTTAAGAACACTGAAAACATATTAAACATCTTTTCAGATGAGTGGTATGAAAATTAAAATCACAAAAGAAAACTGGAAAGATTAAACTATGTGGTAATTAAATAACATGCCACTGAACAATCAATGAGTCATGGGAAAAAAATCAAAAGAAAAAATTTTAAATATCTTGAGATAAATGAAAAACAGTACAACATGCCAAAGTTTTACAGGATACAGCAAGTACAGTTCTAAACCCAAAGCTCACTGTGATACAGAAGGACTACCTCAAGAAACAAGTAAACCTCAAATAATCTATCTGTACTAAACGAACTAGGCAAAGAGGAACAAGGCTCAAAGTTAGTAGAAAAAACGAAATAATAAAGGTCAGAGCAGAAATAAATGAAATAGAGACTAAACAGATAATAGAAAAGATCAATGAAACCAATAGCTGCTTTTCTGAAAAGATAAAAACTGGTAAACCTTTAGCTAAAGGAAAAAAAACGTTTCAAATAAATAAAATCAGAAATGAAACTTGGGAAGTTACAACTGATACCAAGGAAAACTAAAGTATCAGAAGAGACTACTATGAAAAATTACATGCTGATAAACTGGACAACCTAAAAGAAATGAATAAATCCCTAGACATTTACAATCTTCCAAGACTGAATCATAATGAAATGGAAAACCTAAACAGACAAATGCCAGAAGGGCAATTGAACCAGTAATCAAAAATCTCTTAATAAAAAGTCCAGCACCAGACAGCTTCACTGGTGAATTCCACCATTCAAAGATTTAATATGTATCCTTCTCAAACTCTTCCTAGAAAGGGAAAAGTAGTAACCCTTCCAAAATAGTTGAGGCCAGCATTATTCTGATACCAAAATCAGACAAAGACACCACAAATAAAGAATATTATAGGCCAAAATCTTTGATGAATATAGATGCAAACAACCTGAATGAAGTACTAGCAAACCAAATTCAACAATATATTTAAAAGATCCTAAGTCATGATCAAGTAAGATTTATTTCAGGGATGCAAAAATGGTTTAACACCTGCAAGTCAATTATGATATGCCACATTAACAAAATGAAGAATAAAAATCATATGATCATTCCAACAGATTGTAGAAAAAGCATTTGACAAAATTCAACATCCATTTACGATAAAAATTCTCAACAAAGTGGGCAAAGAGGAAATGTACCCCAACATAATAAAGGTCTCATATGACAAGCCCATAGCTAATATCCTACTCAATAATAAAAAGCTGGAAACTTTTCCTCTAAGATTAGGAATAAGACAAGGATGTTTACTCTCACCTCTTTTATTCAAAACGGTATTTGAAGTTATAGCCAGAGCAAGTAGAAAAAGAAATAAAATGCATACAAATTGGAAAGAAGTAAAACTGTCATTATTCGCAGATGACATAATTTTACATACAGGAAACCATAAAGACTCCATCAAAAAAAAAAACCTAGAATAAATGAGTTCAGGAAAGTTGCAGGGTGCAGTGTCAAAATACAAAAATCTGCAGCATATCTACATGCTACACACAAACTATTAGAAAAAGTAATTAAGAGAACAACTCCATTTACAATTTCATCAAAAAGAAGAAAATACCTAGGATTAATTTAAGCAATGAGGTCAAAGATCTATGCTCAAAACTGCAAGACACTGATGAAAAAAAAAGATGAAACAAATAAATGGAACAATATTTTATATCCGTGGATTGGAACAATTACTACTGTTACCTTTCAAAATCCCAATGGCATTTTTCACAAAATAAAGCAATCCTACATTTGTATGGAATCACAAAAGATTCTGAATGGTGGAAGCAATCTTGAAGAAAATGAAATTGGAGGCCTCATGCTCTTTGATTTCAAACTATATCACAAAGCTAGATTAATCAAAACAGTATGGTATCTATGTTGGCATAAAAACAGGGAGACAGATCACCAGAATAGAAATAAACCCATACACATATAATCAATTAATCTACAACAAAGGAGGCAAGAAAATACTTTGGGGAAACAGTTTCTTCATTTTGCCCAATGCAAAAGAATGAAAGGAGACCAGAATCTTATACTATATACAAAAATGAACTCAAACTGATTAAAGACTTGAACATAAGGCCAGAAAGTGTAAAAACACCTAGAAGAAAACACTGATGGCAAGCTCCTTGACATCATTCTTGGCAGTATTTTTTTGAACCTGACTTCATGTGACTTAGCAACAAAAGCAAAAATAAATGCAACTACATCAAATTAAAAGCTTCTGTACAGTAAAGGAAACTAAGAACAAAATAAAAAGGCAACCTCCTGAACGAGAGTAGATTTGCAAATCATGTATCTGATAAGTGGTTAACATCCAAAATATATAAAGAATACAAACCCCCTCTCCCAAAATCTGATTACGAAATGGGTACAGAACCTGAACAGATACTTATCCAAAGAAGGCATACACATGGCCAAAAGACATATGAAAAGATGCTCAATATCACTCATCATCAGGAAAATGCAAATCGAAACCATAATGAGGTATCACCTCATACTAGTCAGAATGGCTGAACAAGAAATAACAAGTGTTGAATAGGATGTTGAGAAAACAGAGCCCTTTTACACTGCTGGTGGGCATGTAACGTGGTGCAGCCACTATGGAAAACAGTATGGAGTCTAATGAAGAAATTAAAAATATATGATCCAGTAATTCCACTCTGGGTATTTATCTGAGCAAAATGAAAACAATTTAAGAAGAGTGTCCAGTATTTTCACTGTAAGTATCTCTGCCACAAACATTTTCACCCTGTAACTAATTGGCCATAAGGCAATTCTGCCATAAAAGGTAAAATCATGAAAAATAAAAGATGGACATTCATTTAAAAGGACATAATTAAACATGAAAAACGCATTAACAAAATTGAAGACTTGATTGCAAAATACATTTGAATACATTTAAAATGTGTGTAGATTCATGCAATTCTATGTAAACAACTGATTTTATTTTGCAGACTGTACCTAAGCACTTGTCCTCAAAGTCTTTCATAATATACATTTTTTTGCTTGTTGATTCATCTCTGTTTGGCATCATCTTTTTTTGCTAAAATTCTTTCCTTAAGAAAGATATTAGTTTCGGGGCGCCTGGGTGGCTCAGTCAGTTGAGCGTCCAACTTCGGCTCAGGTCATGATCTCACAGCTTGTGAGTTCAAGTCCCACATCGGGCTCTGTGCTGACAGCTCAGAGCCTGGCGCCTGCTTTGGATTCTGTGTCTCCTCCTCTCTCTGGCCCTCCCCCACTTGTGCTCTGTCTCTCTGTCTCTCAAAAATAAATAAATGTTAAAAAAAACGTTAAAGATATTAGTTTCTAAATACACGAATGCATATTTGTAATGATTTTGTAATGTACTGTGAAGTCTTCAACTGTGTTTTCTGTTCTTAGCCTATTATTATCACCTGTCTCTTGACAGATGTTCCAAAGTTCTAGGAGAAATGTGGGTTCAAAACTCTGTGCCAGTGTATAGACTATTATGAGGGCTAAGATTTAATATAAAAATGGGAATGTGTCAATGGAGAAATGAAAGCAAACTGTTAATTATTTGATGAAACCAACAAACTATCAAATCAAACTGTCAACCAGTTATTCTGGTATCTTTTATGGCAAAATTGCTTTAGAGCCAATTAGTTATGTGGGGGAAATGTTTTCAGCACAGATGCTTATGGTGAAACCACTTGGAACCTTTGAAGATATGCACCCCTATGTTCATTACAACATTATTCACAATAGTCAAGATATGGAAACAACCAAAGTGTCAAATGATGAAAGGATGGATAAAAAGATGTGTACACATACACATGTATGTACACAAAATGTAATTCCACTCAGCCATTAAAAAAACAAACAAATACTTGCCTATTATGATGATATCAATGAGTCTTGAGGTACTAAGTGAAATAGGCCAGAAAGACAATGTATGATTTCACTTACATGTGGAATCTAAGAAACAAATGAACAACTGAAACTCATCGATGCAGAGAACAGATTGGTGGTTGACAGAGCGGAGGGTTTTTTGCGGGGTGGGTGAAATAGGAGAAAGGAGCCAAGAGGTACAAACCTCTGATAATTAAGTCACAGGAATGAAATGTACAGCATGGTGACTGTAGTCAATAATACTGTATACTATGTAATTTGATATGATGATGGGGAAACCAGAGTTATTGTGATCACTTCTTGGTGTAAACCTTTCTTTTTCTTTTTTGAGAGAGACAGAGAGAGCACGAGAGAGAGAGAGAGAGAGAGAGAGAGAGAGAGAGCGAGCGCGCGCGAGAGAGCGCGCGAGCATGCATGTGAGCAGGACAGGGGCAGAATGAGAGGGAGAGAGAGAATCTTAAGCAGGCTCTGCACTGTAAGGCAGAGGCTGATGTGGGGCTCGAACTCAGAAACCATGAGATCATGTCATGAGCCCAAGTCAGACACTTAAACACTGAGCCACCCAGGCACCCCTTGGTCTATAAGTTTCGAGTCATTATGTTGTATACCTGAAATTAATTTAATGGTATATATGTCAATTACACCTCAATTAAAAAACAATCACATGTGTTTTTAGACAGGCCGTGATTCCTATACCACATAAGCCCTTCTAAATAAGAAAGTGGTTCTGCTGCTTTATAACAAGGATGGGCACAGAGAAAAGTCTGTGTCTAAACAGAATAATACTGCACTAAAACATGATATGTCTATTTTTTCTTTTCTGCTTTTACTCTGAAAAATGCTATTAAGTACATGTATATCAATCAATCATGCTTTACTCATAAAAAATCATTCATTTATCTATTATAAGGCACACTGGCAGTGTTAAAACAAATTCTAAGCCTCCTTCTAATCTTGAAAAACACTTAGAAAGGAAAATGAGAGACTAAAATATTATCTTCAGATCATAAAATTTACTAACTAGTCAATTATACAAAATAAAACCAAAAATAAAGACCAAAATCAAAACACACTTAAACCCTAAATTAAGCCAATGTTACCATGATTTAAGGTAGTATTAATATTCTATGTAATATTACAACAGAAATGTCTACATAATAAAACGTTTACTTGGGTAACACTTTGTTTTCCTTTAAAATCATGTAGACAGTTGTACTTAAGAATTTAACAAACTTAGACAAGTATACTCCTTACATACCTGAGAAGCACTTTAAAAGTACCTTCTTTAAAATTATTAATTTCTTTGATACAAGAATGAAATAGTATTCATGAAAACAATACTCAGGTTATAACTTCCAATAATCTTCCACTTACAACTTTTGGAACATAAAAGAAAAACAATCCTATTATAATAGCAATGAACAAATTTCAAGCTATTTTTCAATACGACTACTTTATAAAAGATTTCTCTAAACTGCATGATGAAAATCTCATTAAGAGGCGCCAAGAGGTAGTATGGCAATGGGAAAAACACCTGTATTTCTATGAGGTCCTATAAATAAAGTGTAACTACAACAATATAATGGCTACTAAGGAAATGTTCTCAGATTTAGCATCAAATGAAATTTTGGAAATAGAAAATGTCAGTCATTGAACAACATGATCAAAGTAATATACTTAAGTTGGACTATTTTAACCATTACTGAATACCTATTACTTTATAATATATTCTTTTAAGAGAATCCCTTTTTCTTTACTAACTTCTTTGTTAGAAACCATAATTTTATCTGTTAATCACCAACTTACTGGACTGAACTACTGCTTGAGTTTGTTCAGAGGTTCCAGATGCAATGTTTGTCAGAGCCCATGCAGCTTCAAACTGTAAAGAAGGACTACAAAAAACAAATAATTTTAAACAGTAGGGATTTTTACATTGGCCCAAATGTACTATCTGCCGACCATTCCTCCCCTTGAGTATTTTTAAAGTATCAAATATTTTGTTTCAATAGGTTATCTATGCATCTAGCATTTTTTTAAAACCTCCAATGACTACAATATCTCTGTAGTATAAAAAGCATGCAATTTTCTCAGGGGTCCTATTTAATTTTAGTAACAACTCTTTAATAAGATACCTATCTATATATTACTATCCAACAGTTTCCTCAAGTACTTACCGGTCAAACTAGTTCTTGTCAATTTTCAAAGCTTTAAAGTTAAAAGTATCATCCTCAAGTTCCTCTTTGGCCTTTACAGTTATCTCTAGGTGTACACCTTGCACTGTTTTTCATTTTGGCTTTTTCAATTTCATCTTATAGCCCTTTTCTTTAAAGATCAAACTAAGTACTAGAAAATCTTGTTTTCTGCAAAAGATACAGTCTAAATTACTTCTCAAATTAATGTACTTACTTGTCATCTCTTTCAAGACAATGGACTAAAATAGGCAATATTCCAGATTTTATTAAGTCATCGATTGGTGGATTTCGATCACTGGACAAAAGCTTCCTATGAGAGATATACATATACCCTTGTGAAATTTAATGATATACAATTAAATTCAAATTCATATTTGACACAGAAATTACACAAATCCTCACTTATATGAATACCCTGCACAGCAATTTTATAAAAGCTTAACCAGAGGATTCCCCTATATAAACCACATGATGGCTGTGTATTTATTACCCAGTAAATGAAAACTCCTTGCCCTGGTTTAAACCACCCCATCCACAAGTTGGCCCCATCTTACCTAACTAATCTCATTCTCTGTAATTCAACAGTCAGTTGTCTGTCCACATTTCAATCTCATTTCCAGGCCCTTCACATCCTAGTCCCTACACCTAGAATGCCCTCTTTTCTGTCTATTCAAACTCTATCTATTCAAAGTCCATTTCAAATTGTATGTTTTCACAGTACCCTCTCTGAATTTCAAGAACATTTACACAGCAGATGCTTACATTTGCTATTATAACCCTATTTTTAATATACTGCCTTCTCAACTAGGTTCTAAGCTTTTTACACAGCAAGAATTATACAAAATGTGCTTTTTCACAGTATTTTCTACAACACATGGGATGATTCTTAGCACAAAGTAGAAAATAACCCACTTGTTCTTAACTGAGGTTCTAGATTTAATAAAAGACATGTTTTTACTTCATTTTACTTCACTGAGGACATTTAGAAATGGCCTTTTTTTTTTGAGTGCATAATGTTGCATACAGTATCTACAAAATATAAAATTGGTTTGGCGCTACTGTCTTGATTTGTACTAAGGTACCATCAAGTTTTACCACAGGTGCTTTCACAACATCACCATAATTTGTTAACATATTTTAAAAAGGCAAATAAAGTGTTAGTATTATTGATAAATGAGTATGATTTTGTATACTTCCCGAAGTTGTCTCAGAATCTCCTAGAGATTCAAAGACCATAATTTGAGGGACGCCTGGGTGGTTCAGTTGATTAAGTGCTCAACTCTTGATTTCAGCTCAGGACATGATTTCTTTTTTTTTTTTTTTTTCCCACGCATGCAAAAGCAAAGGGCTTTATTACGGGCTTAGGCTCGCAGGGGCCTAAACTCCGGCTCAGACTTTTTTTTTTAATAGTTTATTATCAAATTGGTTTCCATACAACACCCAGTACTCTTCCCCACAAGTGCCCTCTCCTCCATCACCACCACCTCTTTTCCCCCCTTTCCCTTCAACCTTCAGTTCATTTTCAGTATTCAATAGTCTCTCAAGTTTTGCGTCCCTCTCTCTCCCTAAGTCTCTTTCCCTCTTCCCCTCCCCCTGGTCCTCCACTAGGTTTCTCCTGGTCTCCTGTTAGACCTAGGAGTGCAAACATATGGTATCTGTCCTTCTCC
>NC_043704.1:102574639-102590690 GCF_006229205.1 Suricata suricatta | reverse complement strand
AGGGCTTTTATGAGTTTGGGAAGGGGGAGTTACAGGAAATTGTGACATAGGTAGTGATCCAATCATTATTATACAATATTGACAGCAGGTTTATCCAATTACAACATTTAGAGTGTTAACCAATTACAGAGTAGACCCAGGACCCAGGACCCTCAGGTAGGGTGTGCCTAGCCTTAAGCAATAAGTGATTACCTATAGCTTCTATTTCCAGGCCTGCCCTTAGGAATGTTAAGGGTATTACAAGGGTGGTCCCTCTTGCTTTGGGCAATGTGTGCCCTTCTATTGTCTCAAACCTGTGTCCTTACATTCCCCCCTCTGTCTTGTAACTGACCCAATTCTGGGTCAGCTATGTTACCATTGTTTTTGTTTAAGGCCACATGCTCTTAAAACCATTAACAGAATAGTATTTACCAATTTTGGTTTTGGGTCCTCGTTCTTGTCCTCTCTTGTGGTGGCCTCCAAACACAGCTACACTATCCTATACAATTCCTAAACTACTGGCATAGAAGTAACATTGTTCCCCTAAAGCCTGGCCTAGCCCTTCTTGGTGTAAGGGGAATTTCTTACTCTATAAAGGGCATAGGGGAGGAGAGTTTACCCAATTTCCGCCAGTCTCCATGGTTAATTTGGTAAGGGTCTTTTTTAGGGTTTTTAATACCTGGCACTGCCTGGTTTACAAAAGTAAGAATGACAGGCAATTTGTTCAGGATCCTTGGGCACATAAGTGCAATATGCCTCCATGGTTCTTTCTACATTACGAATCTTAGCCAAATTGCAAGACATGATTTCAAGGTTCGTGGGATCGAGCCCTCTGCTGGGGCTATCAGCGTGGAGCCTGCTTGGGATTCTCTCTTTTCCCCCTTCTCCTGCTTGCACATGCGTGCACACACACAAGTACACCTTTTCCCTCTCAAAATAAATAAACACTAAAAAACCACACAAAAAACAAAGTCCATAATTGGAAAATATCTGCCTTAGGGGCCTCAGGGCTTTAATTATCTTATAGAACTCCTGTTGAGCAGAGCTGCTCTTAAACTATCAAATAGTCAACAATGAAAAATGGTGGGCAAAATGTATCAATTTTTTTTTCAGTTTATTTATTTACTTTGGAGGTGGGGAAGAAGCGGAGACAATAACACAGAACTACACAAACAGAGAATTCCAAGCAGGCTTTGCATGGGAGCCTGACACAGGGCTTGAACTCATGAATCACGAGATCATGACCTGAGCCGAAATCAAGAGTCAACTCAACTGACTGAGCCACCCAGGTACCCCTCAAATTTCTTAAATCATTCTATCTATAAACATAATTTCCATTTTGAGATGTGAATACTTCTGTGATTTTCTTTCTACATAACCAAGTCCTAAGAAGTTCTTTTAGCTGTAGTGAGCAATACTGTTAATTCTACAATTTTCCTATCTGTTCTAGGGTATTTAAAATAAATACACAAAAGTAGGAAAACTCCAATAAATTTTTTTTACACAAAAGATTCATGCACTGTCTAAGATACTGGATAGATCAGTGGAATCTCCCACTGTGAAACTCTATAAACAGGATCAATTACTTGCTTAAGTGTGTCTTTCCTAGTAATAATCACAACAAAGAGCATTAAGTCTTTTATTTGTAAATATAGAAAGCCAAGACTGTATGGTACTATGAGACAATCATGCCTTCTCCAACCTATTCATTAATACATAAACAAGTTTTTAAGGTTCTCCTCTTAAAATACAGGAACATATACTTCTAGAGATTTCTAGAGATATATGCAAAATAACATATTTCTAACTGGAAATATATTGGGAAACTCTAGCCCTCAATCTTAATGCCTAGTTGCCTGTACACTGCTACAGTAAGCTTATAACTCAATTTCTTGTTTGATTAAAATAGGGACTGTGAAAAGATTTAGCTACCTGGACAGGAGATGAAAAATCTGACTTTTTATAAAATTAAACCTATTAAAAAAGAGTGAACTTTTACGAATACTGTTTTTTGGGGTGCCTAGGTGGCTCAGCTGGTTAAGGTCTTCAACTTTGGCTTGGGTCATGATCTCCTGGTTCATGAGTTCAAGCCCTGCGTCAGGCTCTATGCTGACAGCTCAGAGCCTGAAGCCTACTTCAGATTTTGTGTCTTCCTCTCTCTACCCCTCCCCTGCTCATGTTCTGTCTCTCTAAAATAAATAAACACATATAAAAAGAATTAACATAAACAAATGTTTTTCTACTAGTTGATAGCAATAACCTGTCAAATCAGCTATTCCCTAGCATCTGTCTGTACTCTGCAACTTGAAACTTTAGTTTAATTGAGTTTAGAAAAAACTGCTATCAATTTTAATACTCTAAACCTAAAAAGAAAAATTTAAGGTAAATTTAGTCTATGGACTAGATCTTGTTTGTCATCTAAGTTAAGTATGAGTCACAGTAGTACAGTACAGTGAAAAGTCATACAAAGTTCCTGTGTAAGTTACGAAATTTAAATATGTCCTCAAAATATAACTTACCTAGCAGCTTGAACTGCACTTAGTTGAATTCCTTGGTTATCACTTGAAGCATTCTATAAAAAATTAAAACAATTTTTGATGAAGATACACAATAATTAGAAATACAAATGAAGACGGGGAAAAAACTCAACTTACTTGAACAATAGCTTCTAGAGAGGTATTTTGCTGTGGAAAAAAAAGAAAGAAAATGAAGTTAAAAAGTCACCTTAAACTTCTATATTTATGTAAAATCCTTCACTTGTAGTTTTAAGTTACCAAAATAACGATAACTTACCACCCTATAATCACCATCTATATCAGAATCTTCACAGATATCTTCATGTGGTACATTCCTTCTCTTTAAGAGATGTTCATCTCTTTTATTCTTTAAAAAAAAATCAGAAAAAGTACTTTAAATAAAAAGATTCTTTCATACAAAGGTTAGGCAATCCTGTCCTAGAAAATGAAATAGGAAGTGCCTTTTAAAAGTAAAATGCAAATGAAAAATTAA
Source organism: Suricata suricatta (assembly GCF_006229205.1). Lineage (NCBI taxonomy): Eukaryota > Metazoa > Chordata > Mammalia > Carnivora > Herpestidae > Suricata > Suricata suricatta. Next base: position 102,587,702 of record NC_043704.1, on the reverse strand, counting down.
ACCAAATTGTGAATCAAACACTTAAGCAACACTAATTTGAGCCCCAAACCCCAAATACTACATTTTTAATGAACCGTGAACTATGTAAAAACAAAATAAAAAACAAAAATTTTGATTAAGAAAGATAGTGTAGAGTTTAAGCCAGAACCAAACATACATATTTATTTAAAAGTACTAAACCATTTTATACATCATCTGGGAGCTTCTCTTTATCACCTAAAAATAAAGTCAAAGCAAAAGTTGGGTAGTTCAAAATCAGACAAAAATCAACAATGCCTTACAAAAATCAAGGGGCACTTAAATTTCACTTAAAACGTGTGGGACAAATTTAAAGATATATATTCCCAACTATAAACCGTTTCTTTTTTATACAAATGTAATATAACCTATTTTAATATTTGAAAACTTGATGACATTTACAAGTAAAATAAGTTCTTTTCAGGGCATAATTACATTTGCAAATAGCAGAATTATTTAGTATTAACTATATAATTATGACTTATACTTTATATAAATTATTAAAAATTACAGAAGAAAAATGCCACATAAGAATTCATTTACCTCTATTTTTAGATAGTGGACAAGTTGTATCATGCCAACTTCAATATCCTATCTAAGTTTAGTAAAAATCCTTCAGTTTTCAAAAGAAAAAGAAATGCTAGGCACTTAAGGTTAATATATTTAGTACCTTTTATATATACTATAATGTTGTTAGAATTATGCTTAAAAGTACTCAATGTTAATCAGACTCACCTTCCTTAATTCAACTACAACTTCATTTCGTTGTCTTCTCATAGTCTACAAGAGATTAAAAAATATTTTAATGTACATGCCATAATCTTTTCTTCTAGTCATATATGTACATAATCATTATTTCACTCATAATAAAGATCACATTTATATATGTGATTTTCTACATTAGATATACAATTTTAGAACTTTAGCTTTTATAAAAACACAAAGATACAAAGAATAAAAGAACCCATAAGCTCACCTCCCGTAAGAACCACAACACTTAAGTAATATATGAACAAGGTTAGTAAAACTCAACTGCTTAAAAAGAGGGATGGAGGCATCTTCCTGTCAATCCAGGTCTTTATGGTGAAGAGTGTTAGATTTACTGTGATTCTGACACACTTATTGATTTACTGTCTTTACACCTTATATTTGTTTACTTAGAGAGTTTAGAGCCCTTCCATGGTGGTATATATAGATCATTTTCATTGTTATTATTATTAATTTTTTTTTTGAGAGAGAGCACGCAAGGACACACGTTTACTTGCACAGAGGAGGGGCAAGCAGAGAATCTTAAGCAGGTTCCACACACAGCACCAAGCCAGAAGTGGAGCTAGATCTTGAATCTCACAACTCTGAGTCCATGATCCGAGCCCAAATCAAAAGTTGGAAGCTTACCCGACTGAGCCACCCAGGCAGTCAGGTGGCTTTTTCATTATTTCTAATGACCATATAATTGTTATTAATTTTTTTATCATATACTCTAACTATTCTCTTATTTTTTTAAGATGAAGTTTTCTCATTTTAAACTTACCTAACACATACATGCTCACTGTAAAACATTCAGATGAACAATACAAGTTTATGCTCTTTTTTGGATAAGTTTCCCTCATTCTGTCCAGTGACTGCATATGTCAAGGCATACCAAATATAAATAGCTAATCATAAATACTCAAATGTCTAATAAAGATCTTAACCTTATATCCAAAACCAAACTTTTGATTTTTAACAAACATACGTAACTCTATCTGATCTCACATGGTTCATATGGGGAGTGAGACCTGAGTTCTTTTATTCTTTGTACCTTTTTATAAGCTTTATGTTAATGTTTAAAAAATTATGACATATCCAGTATTACAGATCTATTGATAATTTCAGAGAGACTTTCAGTAAATGTCAACTCTATCCTTCCAGATGCACAAAAACTTTACAGCCATCCCTGATTCTTCTTTTTCTCTTATATTACACATTCAATCTGTTAACAAATCTTTCTGGTTTAATCTTCAAAACTAATCCAAAATCCCACTACATATCACTACCTTCTTTGCCACTACTCTGGTCCAACTCCTCATTACCCTTCACCTAGATTATTGCAAAAGCCTCTTAACTTGTATCCCTCTTTCTGCTCTTGCCTGCCTTCACCAGTTCATTCTTGTCACAACCACCAAAGCAATCCTCATAGGGAATCTTAATTGAGCACCATAGTCTCCTTTGACAGCTGATGAAATCAATGAACGCCTTCCACACAGTGTTCTTAAATCCAAATAAGAAATAGGTAAGATTACAAAGAAAAGCAAGTATACTGACATACAGTTGTCAAAAATATTTAAATATGGAAAAAACCCTGTAATATGTGTTTCATTATCACATTAAAAAGGATCTAGCAGTGAGTTCAATAACTGCTATAATTTCAGAGATGATGACAATAAAGATATCATCAAAAATGTTTTATTGGTGGTGACAAAAAGTCTAAGGTAACTTTAATAACTACTGCAGTTTATTAGCTACATTATTAAATGAAGGAAAACATTGTTAGAAGTTAGTGAAAATAAAGATGTAATTTTTTCTAAGTTTCTAGACCTTTCTGAATTCTATCTATAGAAGGACTCCAAGGGAGAAAGGACCCAGTAAAGAACCTTTTTTAAAAAGTCAGCCAGATTGTGTTATTTCCCTTTTCAAAACATCAGAAGCTGTCCACTTTGGAGGAAAAGCCCAGTCACGAAAATAGCTTACGTGCTCTCAAATCTCTTACCTCATCTGTTTTCCAATTACCACATTTCAGACCTCAGATTCTATCATTCTCTCGACTCACTTTGCTGTATCTGCACTAACTTAGCTATTCCTCTAACACACTAGAAATTCTGTCTCTTCAAGGCCTTCACTAATAGACTCCACAGCAGCTCCTAAGGATGGACTCCACAGCCAAATTACTTGGGTTCAATTTTCAGCCACACTACTTACAAGCTCTCAATATTTCAGTTTTCTAATTTATAAAATGAGGATGGTAGAAATACCTATTTCATGAGATACTATAAAGACTGAATAAATTAGTATATGTAAAGGGCTTAAGGAGCTCCTGGCACTTTGCAATATATGTGTTAGCTATTATTATTATTGCTACTGCAAATTCCTCAGGCTGTAATGCTCTTCCTTCACTATCTGCAGTGCTCACTTTCATCTCTGAACCTCTCAGATGTCACCTCCATGGTAAAGTCTTCCCCTAACCATCCAGTAACTCTCCAACTGGGTACTCTCTATTCCTCTTCTATCCTTATTTTTCTCCATACCATTTATCACATTCTAATGTGCTATATATAATTTTATTAATTGTTACCAACTCCCTACTAGAATATAAATTCTATATGTAAGGAAAAAATATTATTCTTTCTCAAAATGTACTGGATAATCTTATATGTATAGAAATCTTTACCTCGGTTTTTGACCACACCAATTTATTCAATCTCTATTTAAGTGCAGTTTTGAGGATCATTTGAGCTTCAGTACAGATATGTACTTTAAAAAAATAGCAAAAGAATGAAACTGGACCACTTTCTTACATCATACACAGAAATAAACTCAAAACGGTTTAAAGACCTAAATGTGAGACCTAAAACTATAAAACTCCTAGAAGAAAACATAGGCAGCAATTTCTTGGACATCAACCATAGAAACATTTACTAGGTACATCCCCTCAGGTGAAGGAAACAAAAGCAAAATTAAACTGGGACTATACCAAAATACAAAGTTTTTGCACAGTACAGGAAATCATCAACAAAACAAAAAGGCAACCTACTGAATAGAAGATACTGACAAATGACACTACTGACAAGGGGTTAATATCCAAAATATATAAAAATGTCTACAACTTAACCTCAAAAACGAATAAGTAATCCAAGTAAAAAATGAGCAGGGGGTGCCTGGGTGGCTCAGTTGGTTAAACATCTAACTTCAGCTCAGGTCATGATCTCATGGTTTGTGGATTTAGGCCCCACGTCCGGCTCTGTGCTTATAGCTCAGAGCCTGGAGCCTGCTGTGGATTCTGTGTCTCCCTCTCTCTCTGCCCCTCTCCTGCCTGTGCTCTGTCTCTGTCTCTCAAAAATAAACGTTGAAAAAAAAATTTTTTTTTAAATGAGCAGAGGATCTGAATGGGCATTTTCACAAAAACAGAGGGCCAACAGACACATGAAAAGATGTTCAACATCACTAATCATCCGGGAAATGCAAATTAAAACCACAATATGATATTACTTCACATCTGTCAGAATGGCTAAAATCAAAACTATAAGAAATAATAAGTGCCAGCAAGGATGTAGAGAAAAGAGGACCCGTGTGCACTGTTGGTGAGAATGTAAACTGGAGCAACCACTGTGGAAAACAATTGTAACAGGCTTCTCAAAACCTAAAAATACCATATAACCCAGTAATTCAACTACTATTCACCCCAAAAATACAAAAACACTAATTCAAAAGAATCTAAGCACCCCTATGTTTACTGCAGCACTACTTACAATAGCCAAATTATGGAAGCAGCCCATGAGCCTATCAATAGATGAATGGATAAAGAAAATGTGGGACGTGTGTGTATGTGCGCGCGCACACACAGCGGAATATTTTCAGCCATAAAGAAGAATGAAGTCTTACATTTCCAATGACATGGATGAAGCTAGAGAGTATAATGCTTACTGAAGTCAGTCAGAGAAAGACAAATACCATGACTTCACTCATACATGGAATTTAAGAAACAAACCAAAAAAAAAAAAAAAAAGCAAATATAGAGAACTGCTGGCTGCCAGAGGGAGGTGGCTAACAAATGGGTGAAACATGTTAAGGGATTAATGTACACTTATCATGATGAGTACTGGAAAGTATAAAGAATTATTGAATCATATTGTACACCTGAAGCTAATATAACACTACATGTTGATTACATATGAATAAAATAAAAAAACCAAAACCCCTGCCAACTGTTTTCCAAACTGGTTGTATAACTGACCATCTCAATAACAGTATATGAGAGTTTCCTTCACATTCTTATCAATGATATTTTAAATGGTCAGTCTTTTTCATGTAGCTTTTTTAATAGATACATAGATACTACATTTCCCTGATAATTAATGATATTGAACTTTTCATGTGTTTATTTTCTGTTATATTTTCATTCATAAAGTCCTTTTGATTTTTTTGCCCTTAAAAAAATATCAAGACTCAAAAAAATACAAATAAGACAGGCTGCAGAATGAATAAAAATACTTGGCTAAGTACTACCATAAGAGTTTCAACATTCACTATCTTTAAATTATTATAACCTTTAAGAAGTAAAAACAACAACCACAATAACAAAAACATTTCTTTCTTTCTCTAAATAAGGAAACTGAGGCCCAGAAGTTACATTACTTGGCCAAGGCTGCACAGCTATAAGGGGGATAGCTAGTGTCAGAATTTGGACTTCATACAAAGTCAATTAACCACCAAGCCATACTGTTTCCCTCAAATCTTAAAATCAAATAGAATGCAAGCCAATTTTATTTAGATCCTATGGCTCCTACTAAAGAAAAAGTACTATCATGAAGACACTGGGCTTTGCATTGTCTCACAATACAACAGCAATGAACAACTTTGGTAAACAACAACAAAAAAAGAACTCATAAAATGTACTGCTTGATTATTTAACAGACTTCTCAGAGACATTTGTGGTCAAAAATAGTTTTAATAAAAACTATTACGTATTCCACTCAATAAGCAGAATTAAGTTATAATGGGCTTTTCAATAAAGCAAAATACTGTGCAAATAAAATATTAAAACATTTTAAATAAAAATTTTATTATTATTAATTTTAAAATAAATATACACATATTTTATTTACACTCAAAGAATTTTTCCCATTACAATACCTTACTTATTAAATTTAGAGTTTCTGATAATTTGAAACTATTAATAAAGGATTTATCAAATCAATTTAACATTATAGTAGTAGCTACTACTACCGACAGAAATTTATTTACAAAATAGGAAATTTGACAATCTATTACACAGCAAGAGAGCAAGACAAGAATTTTCTTCTCTTGAGAAAAAGCTATTACCTGCAAGGTAGAGAAGACCAAATGAACTAGTAGAAGGATGTCCTATGCACCAACCTAGCAGCATTTACCCTTTTTATTGCAAAAAAACATGTCTTAAAAGTGGAATTAGAATTTAGACGTTTACAAGTCACAACTCCAACTTAAATAAAAGACTTTTATTTCTCCGGGGTCCCATAAAAGGGGCATATAAGGCTTACTTTTCTAAGTCTTTTCTCATCTTAAAAGTGTTTTTACATACTAATTGCAAATATAATAGTTGTGAATTCACATGACTTACACTGATGCAGCGAGCTGTCAATTAGAATTCCAAAAGGCTGCCAAACTAGCCAAAGACTTATTTATAGGCCAAAGAGCTATCTAAAGGACAAAGGCTGTCAATGGGGGGATGGGGAGAGAGGCAGAGAAAGAGGCTGCATAAAGAGTTTAGGCAGATCACGCAGAATTTTTATATTTCTTTGCTTGTAATAGTTACAAAATCCTATATTCAGGCAAAAGGGGACAAGAAATTGTCAAGAAAATTCAAACAAGTGAATCTTACAGAACACAATGTAATTTTTTAATTTAATAAATAATTGCTGTGTCCATCACTATCCTAAATTCTAGGGCTTATTCCTCTTACGAGGATAGGGTTCAGTACTTCCTTTTCCAATTGATAGCTATTTGATTTCTAACCAGTGTCTACTTAATTTCTAATTCATTTCTTATCAATGTATATAGTTTTTCTTTAGAAACTCTAAAAACTAGTTATTTAAGATATGATGGTATTATAACATACTGTAAGGACTCAATTCATCTCACTGAAAAAAAATTCTAAAAGAAGTCATACAAAAGATAAGGCATATAATTCTGTGAGTTTATTTTATCTAGCCCATCTTTATACCCAAGGAATGTTATACTTAGTTAATAGCACACACACACACAAACCAGAGGAAATAAAAATTTAAGTAATCAGGCATGAGATATTTTGTGGGGTGATGGGATATGTTTATTCTAAAACCTGGATTGTGGTGATGGTCGCAACACTATAAAAATTTACTAAAAATCACTGAATTGTACACTCAAAATTGGTTTTGCGCACATAAATTACATTTCAACAATACAGTTTTTAAAAAGTTATATATATACACAAACACACACAACCTTCCCCTCCCCTCGCAACATGGAATTCTCCTGTATTATTATTTAGAGCCTGGTGGGAAGTATTCACTCAATCATTCAAATATTTATCAATCACCTATTTGTTAAGCACTAGAAATACAAAGGTGGATCAGACATAGCAGATCAATGGCCTTAAGGAGGTAGTTTTTATGATAGAGAAATATAATTTAATAAAATAATAAAGCCTAAAATTTTGCAAACATTTAATGCCAAACACCATTTAAAACACATTACTTGACTGTACTCATCAAATAAATAAATGTGTTATGCATGTACTGTTTTTGACAGTAAAAAGTCTAAAGTAAGCAAAGAGAGACTAAAGATGAATATAAGCCGAATCTTTAAGAATAAATGAAAACTGATCTAGAGAGAGGCATTTGAGGTAGAAATGTAGTATTATACAAAACAAGAGGATTCTAAAGGATGGCACACGCAGGATATGTTGAAGAATGTCAGAGGCCAGAAATGGAAAACTAGGCAAGGGACCAAATCAACCACATCATATAATGGTAAACTACATAACAGTTCAGAGAAAAGTGATTTACAGGTGTTTTCAACCCAAATGATCATCACATCTTAAACACATCTGGTAAGTACAACAGTTGTTCAACCCAATAAATATGGTAAATCAAACACTAAAATGTTTAACTGTTTTTCCACTCCTTTCCTATTTCTACCTCCTTTCATTTCTACCTGCTGATCTTTCCAGCAGCAGCAGTCATCATGGTGTTTATCCACGTCTTTGCCAAATATCATGTATGCTGGCAAATTGCATGGTGACTGGCAAATAAATTCCAACTTTTTATTTATGACAATAAAAGGGACATCTTAAATGCTTAATGTTAAATGCTTACTCAACTGTGATTTCTCAGAGATAAATTCTAATTAGCACCACTAGTGATGGGGCAAGTCTTCATAAGAGAATCATATTCTTACTTCCAACAAGTAAGAAAATTACTCCAGATTGAGTATTAAGTCTGAAAGTAAATTCAGGAGGGGGCCAGATCTACCTGTGGCAAGCTACTGGAACAGGTTTTTTTGTTTTTTTTTTTTAAACATTTATTTATTTTCGAGAGACAGAGAGACAGAGCATGAACAGGAGAGGGCAGAGAAAGGAGGAGACACAGAATCCAAAGTAGGCTTCAGGCTCGGAGATGTCAGCCCAGAGCCCGATGCAGGGCTCAAATTCACCATGAGATCATGACCTGAGTTGAAGTTGGACGCTTAACTGAGCCACCCAGGCACCCCTGGAACAGTTTTTAAAAATACTACTACTAAAAACAATAGTACTTTAAGATGATCCACATCTAGAGGTGCCTGGATGGCTCAATTGGTTAAGCCTCTGACTCCAACGCAGGTCATGATATCAGTCCATGAGTTCTGAGCCTTGCATCAGGCTCTAACAGCTCAAAGCCTAGAGCTCCCAATCTCTCTGCCCTTCCCCTACTCACACTCTCTCTCAAAAATAAAAGCATTAAAAAGAGAATTTTAAATGATCCACATCAAATTATAATCACAAAATCTATTTTGTATAAGATAAATACACAGACACACACACACAATCATATCCAAGAAATCAGTGTCCAATCCAATGTCATGAAGTTTTTGTCCAATGTTTTTTTTCCTAAGAGTTGTTTTAGGTCTTGCCATTTAGGTTCTTAATCCGTTTTAATTTCTAGTAGGTGGTATTAGGTACGGGTCCACCTTCATTGTTTTGCTTGTGGATATCAAAATTTCTCAGCCCCATTTGCCGGAAAGACTGTCTTTTACCAGTGAATTGTTTTGGCACTCCTGTCAAAAATCTCTTATGTAAAAAAAATCTTGCATGCAAGAGTTCATTTCTGGGCTCCCTATTCTATTCCACTGGTCTATGTTTGACTTTATGTCAATACCACACTGTTTTGATTACCATACGCTTTGGAGTAAGTTTTAAATTAGGAAGTGCAAGACTTCCCAACTTTCTCGTCTTTTTCAGGATTGTTTCGGCTGTTCAGCGTTCCTTGCGATTCCATGTGGACTCCTATTTCTGCAAGTAACACTACCGGCATTTTGGTAGAGACTATATTAGATCTGTAGATCACTTTGTAGACATTTAATTGTAAAGTCCTCCAACCTATGAACATGGGCTGCCTTTCTATTTATGTGTTCTATTTAATTTCTTTCAGCAATGTTTTATAACTTTCAATATTAAGAGTCTTTTATCTCATTGGTTAAGTTTATTCCTAAGTATTTTACTCCTTTTGATGTTACTGTAACTAAACATGTTTCTCACTTTCTTTTACAGATTGTTCCTCAGGAGTGTATGCTGATTTTACATCCTGTAACTTTGCTGAGTCATTAATTGCTGTTAACATTTTCTGGGAGGATCTTTAGGGTTTTCTATATAAAAAGATCAAGCCATCTACAAACATAATTTTACTTCCTTCTTTCCAATTTGGATGCCTTTTATTTCTTTTTCTTGCCTAACTGCTCTGGCTAGGACTTTCAGTACTATGCTCAACAGAACTGGTGAAAGTGGGCATCCTTGTCTTGTTCTTATTCTTACAGTAATAGCTTTCAGTCATTTATCATTGAATATGTTGACTGCTGGGGTTTTTCATATTTGATTTTTATTATGTTGAGGTAGTTTCCTTCTATTCCTAATTGAGGTTTTTTTTAAACATGAAACAGTATTGATTTCTGTCAAATGCGTTTTCTGCATCAATGGAGATCATGTGTGGTTTTGTTCTTCATTCTGTTAATGTGTTACGGTACACTTATCTTCATATATTGAACCATTCCATTACATTCTAGGAATAAATCCAACTCGGTCACAGTACATAATCCTCTTAATATGCTGTTGATTCAGTCTGCTACTTTTTTGAAAATTTCTGCTAACACTATTCATCAAGAATATTGGTCTGCAGTTTTCTTGCAGTGTCTTTGACTTTGGTACCAGAGTAATGCTGGCCTCATAGAATGAATGTGAAAATATTCCCTTTTCTTCAGTTTTCTGAAAGAGTTTAAAGAGAATTGGTGTTAATTCTTTAAATGTTTGGTAGAATTCACCAGTGAAGTCCTCTGGTCCTATGCTTTTCTTTGTTGGGGAATTTCTGATTACTGATTCAATCTCCTTACTAGTTTAGACTTTCTGTTTCTTCAGGATTCAGTCTTGGTAGGTTGTATGTTTCTAGGAATCTGTCCATTTCATCTAGGTTATCCAATCTGTTGGTGTATAAATCATAGATATCCTTTGGTAATACTTTTCTCTACAAAACACATGACATGTAAAAACATTATCTTACATGAGGAAATACTAAAATATGAGTACACAGGGGCGCCTGGGTGGCTCAGTCGGTTAAGCGTCCGGCTTCGGCTCAGGTCATGATCTCACGGTTTGTGGGTTCGAACCCCGCATCGGGCCCTGTGCTCACAGCTAGCTCAGAGCCTAGAGCCTGCTTCGGATTCTGTATCTCCCTCTCCTTCTGACCCTCCCCTATTCCCACTGTCTCTGTCTCTCAAAAATAAATAAAGAACATAAAAAAAAAATTTAAATATGAGTACATAAATAACTATTCTAAGAGTTCAATAAATGATCAATAGAAATTTTTGATCAGGAAAATCTGTATGCCAGACTCTGTGATGAGAATTTATAGTAGTATACAAAATAGACAAAGTTCATATTGAACTGATGCTTCCAATTCACTGAGGCTTCAGTACAATCTCAAAATAGTCATCAGAAATGGCAAAGTAAAGGGAAAACAAGCAGGTGTTTCCAAGAGGGATCCAAGAAAAGCAAAGACAAGGAAAGCAAAACTGAATGTTAAAGGTAAGGTGGATTTACCTGCCCAATGGAAGAGAGTTATACAGATGAGGGAATTATAAACTAAAAAGGTAAGTATTAATCCATTTCATGTTTGCCCCTTTGCTGGCATTTATGTTGCAAACACTCAGACATCTGCTAAATTAAACTGAAAGCCTGAAATACCTGGCTTATTAAAAATTTTTGACTGACTTTATAGACAACAGAAATTCACTGATGTAATGGTGTTCTGGGAAGTCTAGTAAAGTGAATCCCAATGGTTCTCATTCAGGGAGATTTTCCCAGTCAGGGAACATTTGGCAATTTCTGGAGACAATTTTGACTGTTAACTCTGGAATAGAGTATGCTACTGGCATCTAACGGTAGGGGCAAGGGATGCTGCTAAAACATCCTACAATTCACAAAATGGTTTTCCCACAACAAAGTATTATTTGGTCCAAAGTACCATTAATGTCAAGGTGGAGAAACTAGGCTGTATTTCTCCTGAGTTATTCTCGTAAGAACCCAAATTAAGTCCTCGTATATTTGAAAAACTATACACAAGAAAAAGGAAACATTCTAAAAGATTAATAGCAGTAAGATTATGGAAGATTACTTTATTTTCCCATTTTTCTAAAAGATTTCTATAATTACCATGCCATTACCATTTCGAGAGTCAAAATTACCTTGACTTAAGATTTTTTGATTTAGTCACCAACTGTAATCAGAGTGCACACAACTTTTTTAAGTTTCATTTAATTCCCTCAAATATTTACTTAAGTGCCACTTATATGCCAGGCCTTGTAATAAGAATTAAGAAAAGAGTGGTATACAAAACAGACAGTACTCCCACAGTGCTTCTAGTCTGATGGGAGAAATTAATACTCAGTGGACACACTAACAAATTATCATCAGTGTTCTTAAGAATAACAACAAGGGGGGTTAAATTTCAACAAGCTTGTTGGGGGGCGGGGAGTTGGGAGGATGGCATCTCTAAGTAAATCACATTGAAGACTCAAAGAATGAGAAATAACCAAGCAGTGAAGGAAAGGTAGAGGGGGTGAAGAGCACTCAGACAGACCAGCATGTGTGAACAGCCTAAAGAGGAGAGAGCTATTGATATGTTAGAATTCAAAGAATTAAAGGAAAATGAGAATATAACAACTAAGGGAGAAAATAAAGAAACAGAGGTAGGAGAAATAGATAGGGACCAGGTCTGGCAAAGCCCTGAAAGTCTCTGTAAAGAGTTTCCCACTAAATGTGGTGGGAAGCTACTGAAGCAGAGGAGGGGCATGATTTCATTTTTAAAAAGAACCATGCTGGTTGTTTTATGAATTGGACAAGAGCAATCAATAGCAGAAATAAGGAATCACTGTGGAGATGAGATTAATAATGAGGTAAATGATGTGCCACAGATTTTAACAGTGAGTAGAAAGTTAACAGGAAAGAATGAATGGAGTGACATTAGTTAAATAATGTCATACTTACAACCTTATCTAAGAAAAACTTCTCTTTCCAAGGATGCTGCTGCAAATGCAAGCAAAGGCTGTTCTTTATCATGTGACATCCTCCCTTCCACATCACTGGTGACTGGGGTGGGGTAAAGGGAAAGCACTTGACTCAGGAAAAGCCAATCCATAAGTAGCAATCTGTTTCACCTTGGACAGAGCTATATTAGCTCAAATTCTCTCAGTAACTGAACACAAAATTATATAAAGACTAATAAGGCCATCAATATCTAAGAAAAATAGAACTTAGCAACTGGGCTAGTGGCTGGCAGAGCAGCACAAAGAGTATCCATGAATTCCTACCAAGACGCTGTTACCTGAAGTATGCTGCATAATGTTAAGACTTGGCTCCTTAAAATGAAAGCAAAACTGACTTCTTGGGACCTCATCAAGATAAAAAGCTTCTGCAGTGCAAAGGAAACAATCAAGAAAACTAATAGGCAACCGACAGAATGGGAAAAGATAGTTGCAAATGACATATCAGTTAAAGGGCTAGTATCTAAAATCTACAAGGAACTCA
>NC_043704.1:102522728-102574539 GCF_006229205.1 Suricata suricatta | reverse complement strand
GGGCACCCTCCTACACTGTTGGTGGCAATGTAAACTGGTGCAGCTGCTCTGGAAAACAGTATGGAGGTTCCTCAAAAAACTATCCATAGAACTCCCCTATGACCCAGCAATAGCCCTGCTAGGGATTTACCCAAGGGATACAGAAGTGCTGATGCATAGGAGCACATGTACCCCAATGTTCATAGCAGCACTGTCAACAATAGCCAAATCATGGAAAGAGCCTAAATGTCCATCACCTGATGAGTGGATCAAGAAATGTGCTATATATATATAATGGAGTATTACATGGCAGTGAGAAAGAATGAAATCTGGCCATTTGTAGGAAAGTGTATGGACCTTGAGGGTGTCATGCTAAGCGAAATAAGTCAGACGGAGAAGGACAGATACCATCTGTTTGCACTCATAGGTCTAACAAGAGAAACCTAATAGAGGACCAGAGGGAGGGGAAGAGGGAAAGAGTTGGGGAGAGAGAGGGACACAAAACTTGAGAGACTACTGAATACTGAAAACAAACTGAGGGTTGGAGGGGGTGGGAGGAAAGAGGTGGTGGTGATGGAGGAGGGCACTTGTGGGGAAGAGCACTGGGTGTTGTATGGAAACCAATTTGACAATAAACTATAAAAAAAAAAAAGACTTGGCTCCTTAATTTTCCTAACATCCCACCCTTATTTGACTTAGTCTGAATAAAAGGTGTTCCTTGCATTCTTAAAAGCTTAATCAAAGCAAGTACCCATTAGGTGGGATTTTAATTTTACAGAAATTGAGGCTTAAAAAATTTATCAAGCTTTCCTAATGGCATACACCTATTAAAATGCAATCCTAGGTCTTTCCACTCGAAAAATCCAGCTTTTCCACGAACCTCAAAGGAAGAGTTATTGGACAGTAAACATTTAGGATGTCTTTTCCCTTCGTGTTTGAGGTATATTAGTTACTGTAAATCTGAGTTTAGGAAAGAAAGATAAGAGATCTACTACAACACTAGCTCATAGCAGTTGAGTGTCCCCACAGGGTCAGTGTAGAGCAGAGATCTGAGAGACCTTAACTTGCTAGAATGTAAACTCCATGATAATTTAGCCAGTGTTATTCATTATTCTATCCTCACTGCTTACAACAGAACCTCAGACATAGGAACTGAATAAATATTTGCTGAACAAATGAATTCACACAAAGAAAGGCAGATGGAGAAGTCAGTAAAAAGAGATAAGAAGAGTTCACTCGTGGGGCGCCTGGGTGGCTCAGTCGGTTAAGCATCCGACTTTGGCTCAGGTCATGATCTCACAGTTCATGGGTTCGAGCCCCGCGTCGGGCTCTGTGCTGACAGCTCAGAGCCTGGAGCCTGTCTTCAGATTCTGTATCTCCCTCTCTCTCTGACCCTCCCCTGCTCGCGCTGTCTCTCTCTGTCTCTCAAAAATAAATAAAAAACATTAAAAAAAAAAAAAAGAGTTCACTTGTGACCCTTTGTTAGTGGAACGTTGTCACAGCCGCTATTTACTTCTATTAAGCTTTTTTAAAAAATCATACAGCATTATTGAGATATAATTCACACATCATACAATTCACTTATTTAAAGTGGTTTCTAGTATAAAGTTGCACATAAATCACTACCACATCATGGTCTTCACCATAAAAAGCCCCATACCCATTAGCAGTTATTCTCCAAATGCCCATTGTTCTAGGCCTTGGGAAGTACTAACCTACTTTGTCTCTATGAATTTGCCTATCCTGAACATTTCTTTCATATAAATGAAATTACAGAATATGTGATCCTTTATGATTGGCTTCTTTCAGGTAGCATAATGCTTTCAAGGTTCATCATGTTATAGCATGCCGCAGTATTTCGTTCCTTTTTATGGCAGAATAGTATTCCATTCTATGTATAGACCATATTTTGTTTATCCATTCATCAGTTGGTGAACATTTGGGTTGTCTCCATTTTGGCTATAATGGATAATGCTGCTGTGAACATTCATGTACAAGTTTTTGTGCAGACACTGGTTTTTAAATCTCCTGGGTTTATACCTAAGGGTAGAAGTGCTGGGTCACATGTTAACTGTACAACTTTTTGAGGAACTGTCAAACTACACTGCAGGGTGGAATGCACCATTTTACATGCCAATCAGCCATGTATGAGGGTTGCACTTTCTCCATATCCTCACCAACACTTGTTCCTGTGTTTTTACTTACTTTTATTTTCATACTTACTAAAGAACCCCTTCTAGTAGGTTGAAATAGTATCTCATTATAGTTTTGATCTGTGATTTCTCTAATGAGTAATGACGTTGGTCTTTTTATATTTGTTTACTGGTTCTAATTAAGTTTTTTCATCATTTGAGAATACTGTTACTATTTTAAAGTGAGAGAACAAAAGGCACTGGGAAAAATTATTCAAGACATCAAGAGAAAAAATGTGAACACTCTGAGATGAAATTCTGGAGAAAACAGTTGGTCAACAATTCAATTCTATAGATATACTTGTAATACAACGAACATTCCCACATAATATTCAAAGGCAAAATAAGGAACCATTCTACATCTGTATTCAATGGTGTTGCTTTATAATTTTGTCTTGAGTAAATTTTTTCTTTCTTACTTACTCTTAACAGATCCCTTGCTCTTTTGACAAATCTGAGGGTTAAGTGAAATTACCAACATTCCTCCCCATCTACCACACACACACACACACACACACACACACACACACCCCACACACACACCCCTGGACATATGGCACGTGCCTTTTTTGCTGGCCAATCACAGAACCATATTCCTCTACCCAAAGTGACTGAGGCATAAGCATGCAATCAAATCTTGATCAATCAGTCCTCCTTAGACTTTCACTAGGGCTCTTACTACAATTAATGCCGGTTGTGGCCCTGGACCTACTGGGTTATGAAAGCTTATGCTTCAAGTAATGTGAGCTGGGTTTCTTTTCCCTAAAATATAAGTACATAGTATGAAAATCAGCTCTTTAGGTCTAAAGCTATCAGACTTAACTTTTCATACTGACAACATTACGAAGAAAGAGTTTAGGGTATCCTGAAAGCCACTATTTAGAGAGTCAAAAAAGACTGGGTTTCATACTTACCAAAGAACCAAGAGTAATGTAACAATTACTTGAAAATATTAAGACTGTATTTTGCTTGCTTTTCTGGACCAGCAATAGTTGAAAGCGAAAACAAAGGACCAGGGTAAACAGACAGGAAGGGTGACAAACAGGATACGGTCATTCAGTACAACCAAGGGGACACTACTTGTAAAGCTATCAAGATAAAATTGCCATTAACTAAATAAATTTATGTAATACCTGCTTTAAGGAATCACAAAGACATTCTATAAAAACTAAAACAAGTATACGGAGCACCCGGGTGGCTCACTCTACTAAGCATCGGACTCTTGGTTTCGGCTCAAGTTATGATCTCATGGTGTGTGAGTCTGAGCCCAGCACTGGGCTCTGCTGACAGCATGGAGCCTGCCTGCTTGGAACTCTCCCCCTCCCCGCTTACTCTCTCTTTCAAAATAAATAAAATTTAAAAAATAAACAAACTAAAACAAATATTATGAGTATATACTGATCAACTAAACTTTTCAAAAAAGAATAGAAAGGGGTGCCTGGGTGGGGCAGTCGGTTAAGCATCTGGCTCTTGCTTTTAGGTCAGGTCATGATGTCAGTTTGTGAGACTGACCTCCAAACAGGCTCCATACTGACAACGCAGAGCCTGCTTGGCATTCTCTCTCCTTTTTTCTCTGTTCCTCCCCTGCTCACTAGCTCTCCCTCTCAAAAATAAATAAATAAACATTAAAAAAATAGAAAACAGAATTTGTTTTCTAATATTAAAAATGTCTACCAAATTATAAAACACCACATATCTTAGGATTCTAATTTTTGTTAATAAAAATTTAATAAAAATCCAGGTTTCTCAAAACACATTATTGAAAACATAATTTATGTTAGGTTTCATGTACAGTACATTTAGGGTAAAAGTGAGAGTCAATAAAATTTTGTTCTAATAGTAAATAAACAGTAATGGAAAAAGCTTAGATTTTAAATAGTTGAGCTATTCTTGTATTACCAGCATGTCTATGACCTTAAGTCACTTTTCATCACAGGTACTAAACACTGTGAATTAGAACTATTTTCTGATTAAATTTACAATATTATGGAAAAATAGTTATAAGCTACATACTAAATATTTAACGTACCTATAACACAGAATTAAAGAAATGAAGTCAGAAACTAGTAATTTTGCCACAGTTTGGTTGAAGCACACAGGAGAAAGGCTTTCACTTAAGTGCTAATGATGGGAAAAGGAAGCCTTCCCCAACTCATGTGATATGATCTGAATTATGGTACACAGTGGTACAAAAAGAACCGTGAACAAAATGTTATTCTGACAGGGAACACAAGGGGTTATTTGGATATAATGAACGAAGAAGCAAGCTGGAAGAAATTTTTAAAAAGCCTCCATTCACTCTGCATATACTATATGCCAGGCACTATTAAACATTTAAATGGTTTAGAAAGATTAAATTAACTTCCATAACTATTAAATGGAGGAAACAGAGTTTATATCCAGGTGTGACTCTGTAATCCACATTCTTTAACTGTGATACATAAAGTCTTTTAAGAGCTTAATTAATTAAAAGGGACAGTCACTTCTTACAGAAGCAATGCTAATCAACAAAGACAGTGGTTCCCAATGTGTTATCAATAGGTCCCTGTGGAGACATTGGAAACCTTTTCAGAGGGTTCACAGATCAAAACTATGTTCATACTACTACTAATATTTATTATTGCGCTAATATTTGCACTGCAGTGTGATGCACTAGGTAAAACTGCATGGTGCTTTAGCATGAATTAAAGCAATGTCACCAAGCTGTGTAAATACTCACTATATTTCAGTTAAGAAAAAAAAAAGCCAGTTCACAATAATGTCCTTGATGAAACAGTAAAAAATTACCTTTATTAAAAACCAGACTTTCTTTCTAAAATTCTGTGATAAAATGAGGATAAAAACCTCTTCTGCAACATACCCACTTCTGCTGTATGATGACTGTCTCAAGGAGAAAGTTTCTGTGTGCTTGATTTGCAAACTGAACTAGTCATTTTTTTCATGGAACACCATTTTTACTTTAAAGAACAACTGACAGACAAATTATGGCTATTCAGACAGAGTCTGGCAGATGTTTTCACAAAAATGAGCAAAGTGAGCTTATGGCTTCAAGGAAAACAACTTACAGAGTTTCTTACTAATGATAAAATTTAAGCTATCAAGTGAAAATAAGAATTTTGGAAAACCTGTATCTACTACTGTGAGCTTCACAAATTCCCAATATTTAAGATTTTTCTGATGAACTATTTGGTGACACTAATTGACAGTAATTGTCAATTTTCATTATATAATAAAATGTATCAGCATTTGGAAGATCTACATTAACTCTGTGAACTAGTATTTTCCGAATAACCAATACATGCTGTTACATAATCAAGCATGGGCAAAAGATACACTCCAGGTGCAAGACATGCCTCTAAATTTTAACATAACAGAGTATGAAAGTTTCACTGATGTGGCTTCAGATTCCATACAGCAACTAACCTTTAACAAACTACTATTTTGTGGAGTTACTGTATAGAATCAAAAACAAAACTTTCCGGGGCGCCTGGATGGCTCAGTCGGTTAAGTGTCCAACTTCGGTTCAGGTCATGATCTCACGTTCGTCAGTTCGAGGCTCACATCAGGCTTTGTGCTGACAACTCAGAGCCTGGAGCCTGTTTCAGATTCTGTGTCTCCCTCTCATCTCTGATCCTCCCCTGCTCATGCCGTCTCTTTCTGTCTCTCAAAAATAAATTAAAAACAGAAGAAAAAAAACCTTTCCATAATTATCTGAAAAGCCTATTAAAACATCCCCCCTTTCCAAATGCCTATCTGTATGAAGTCGGATACTCTTCATATACTTCAACCAAAAGAGCATTAGCACAAAAGACTGAATTCAGAAAGACATGAGAATCCAACTGTCTTTTCTTGAGTCAAATGTAAGAGATAACTCAAAAAAAAAAAAAAAGTTCAACATGGCCATTTTTTCACCAAATTTTTTGGGTTTTAGGAAGTTATTTTTCATTAGAAATTTGTTTATATAAAAGTTTGTTTTTTAATTCTCAAGTTTTAATTTCTGAAATGGTAAGTGTTGATAGAAACCCACAAACAAAGCCCTTTGAAGGTTCTTAATTTTTAACAGCACAAACACATCTTGAGCTCCCCAAGCTTTGAACTGAGGCCACTGGAAGCACATATAGTATATATCTGTCCTTATTTAATAGGTGCCAATACAGAGATTCTCACATTAACTGTAAAATAAATGTTTAAAAAGGGGTCTCCCATAGCCCTGTCTTTTACTAAATCTAAATAGCCTATAAATGTGTTCTCTAGAGTTTAAAGGTCACAGAAGATATCCTATTTCCAAAACTCTCTAAGAGAAAAAGGAAGCACTTACTGAATATCTACTATACCTAGTAGACTACGCTTTCACATATAGCCTTTTAATCAACTTTCAGACCGGCAACAAGGCTGAGAGAAGTTAAATACAAGTAATATGGTATGGTATAAATAAGTACAGACTTCACTTTGACATGTACCTGAATTAAAATCATTCCTTAAATGTGATGCTATTAAGTCACTTAACTCTAGAGATTTTTCTTCTATAAAATGAATAATTCCTACTTTTAGACTGAGAGAGATGAGAACACAATTAAAAGCATATACAGCATGTGCTCAACTGTTATTTCCCTTCAATCATACTTCTCTGTTCCAAAACTAAACCAGCGACTACCAAAATCATCATTCGAGGTTAGACTTAACAAGTTCTCATTTTATCACCATAGGCCTTGCCTTAATTAAGTAGATGAACACTGCTCCAGAAAACACTTGAAAATATTTTGAGGACCCACAGTCACCAAAAGGTATTAGACATCAATGCTTAAAAGCTACCTACACATTTTTTTCTAAAGTAATTTCATTCTTTTAAAGCTAAGTCACTCCTACAACTCTTCCCAATCTTGTATATATATTCATCTGACATACTAGTGACTATGAAAAACAGAGACATTTTGATATTTCAGAGAAGATTATCAATGAAGCAATTCTGAAACTGATTGTCTGGTAAACCAGGAAAGCTGGGAGGAAGCACAAAAAAAATTATTTAATTCCTAACTATACTTCCATCAGATATTTCATATTGTCACATGCTTGGACTATTATATGAAAAATTAGACAGTAGTTATTTTAAGTACAGTAAATATGTTCCAAGATTTGTGATGAGAGAGGTCAGTCTCTAAAAGTTAACAAGACTTAATAGCTTAACAATGCTTTTCACTCTATTTAGTTACAAACCTCCAAAGCCATTTAACAACAAAATAGCTAATCAATTTATTAAACTCCTGCCAACCAAGCAACTATTTATTTTTAAAGTTCAAGCTGACTTCATATTTTATGTTGTGTGGACAATCACAAGTTTCCAATCATATAATATTTTATTACTCTTTCATATTTAGGGTTTTTTTAAGTTGTATTTTTATAAGATCTAATTATTTTCTAACATAATTTATGCTCTACTAGACCCTGGATACTCTCAGAACTTCCATAAAAATCATGCAGATTTATTGGAAAGTCTACAAAAGAGTCCTCCCTCTACTTTTAAAACCTAAACTAGATGAGCTTAATCTGCTGTATGTTGACATATACTTTATTTGAAGTTTGGTCACTACCCATTTCCTGTGTTGCATTTGGCGTACCCTTTCTATGGTTACTTTTCTTTAATGAGGATGATGCTTTGCCACACTGCAAGAAAGCAGCCAAGCCCTGAATATTATGAGAATTCCTATCAATTATTTTACATGGATACTGATATGTTTTCTTTAATGCTTTTGTGATTCAAGAAGTTAGCATAACCACATTTTGGAACAGCCAGAATGATGGAATGAAAGGTAAGAATGAGTGTTGTATTTAAAGCTCTAAATCAATTTCAATTTCTAAAACTTAGAATTACGACTTTAGAAGGGTCAATAGCTCCCTGTGGTCAAACTGCCCTTCAGTGAACAATTACAGATCCCTACCTTAAAAACTTTCCCTGTCAATTATAAGTTCAATGTAACTTAAGTTCTGTATGGACACAGAGAAAAAACAAAGAGCCAATTGCAAACAAGGAATAAAAGAATCAATTACAATGAATCCTATTAAGTCACCCTAACCCCCAAGCAGAACAGCTAAAAGAGATAAAGCGCTCAGATAAAATGCTAGGCATTAAGCCATTAATTTTCACAACACTCATGAAGCAGATGTTAGTTTTACAGATAAAAGACTCCTCTAAGATTGACTCTCTCAAGGTCACACACAAATTTAGAGATTGTAAAATTACACTAAACTCTAAAACTTTGTACTCTATTAATTTCAAATCAAACAATATTAGATCAAACTGAAAAATGATACAATTATTTTATATGCTATTCTATAGTTGTGCTGTCCAATGAAAGAGCCAATAACCTCATGCTATTAAGAATCTGAAATGCTGCTAGTCCAAACTGAGATATGCTTTAAATGTAAAATACAAACCAGGTTTTGAAGACTGTGGATGAAAAGAATATAAAATATCTCAGTATTTTTTTTTACACTGCTGATGTTATATTGGTATTCTGGGTGTACTGGATTAAATAAAATTCATGGAGCAGCACTGGTCTATACTTCTTCACAAAAACCTCCCAATGAAACAGATGCCATCCTTAAGACCTAAATCAAAAAGCAGTATTTTCTTAGAAACCATTGAGGCAAAACATAGTAGCCAATTTGTAGGGAAAGATTATGGGCATAATAATTGTTCTGAGGGACACAGACATATATGTAATTAATAAATGCACAAAACACGTCATTCTAGTGTCCTCCAAAAATAATAAAAGGTGTTTTTAATCTCACTACAGGTGATGTGATGAAGTTAAGTGAGGAGAAAGTATGATTTTCCATTAGAGTCATGTCATTGTTAGGTGGAAAAGTGAAAATATCATTATTCCTTTTGTACACATACAGTTATTAAAGTCACCAAAGGATGCATGTAAGGCACAATAAATTCCTCAAAAAATTCTGGTTAATTTATACTTATTTTTTAAAATTTTATTTAAAAAAAATTTTTTACTGTTTTTATTTATTTTAGAGAGAGAGACAACATGAGCAGGGGAGAGTCAGAGAGAGAGAGGGAGACACAGGATCTAAAGACAGGCTCCAGGCTCTGAGCTGTTAGCACAGAGCCTGAGGCGGGGCTCAAAACCATGGAACCTAGAGATCATGACCTGAGCCGAAGTCGGACACTTAACCAAATGAACCACCCAGGCGCCCAAAAAAATTTATTTTAGAAAGAGAGCGTGGGCAGGGGAGGAGAGAGAAGGAAAGGGAAAGAGAAAGAAAGGGCAGGCTCCACACACAGTGAGGAGGAGCCCAACGTGGCTTTTGATCCCACAAGCCTGGGATTGTGACTGGAGCCAAAATCAAGAGTTGGATGCTCAACCAATGAGCCATCCAGGTGCCCCTATTTATGGTTATTTTAAAAAAATCACTTATAATATTGTTTGAAGAGTCAGCACAATCTCACTTTGACTAAATAAGAGATTCACAGTAAGAGAAAACATCAATTTACAAAAAAAAAAAAAAATCACTTTAAACAGTTTGGCAATCCCAGAAAAGGTTGACATAAAGTCACCCTATGACCCACTAATTCCACTTCTCAGTATATAACCAAAGAGAAATGCAAACACAGTTCCACACAAAATGTGTAAGTAATGTTCAGAGCAGCATTATAAATAATAGTTAAAAAGTGGAAACAATGCAAATGGCCATCCACTGATGAATGGATAAACAAAATGTGGCATATCCAGTTTAGAATATTACTTAGCATATGATTCAGCCACAAAAAGGAATGAAGCACTGTTACATTTTCATTACATGTGTGAACCTTGAAAGCATTATGCTACCTAAAAGCAGCCAGTCACAAAAGATCACATATTGTATAACTCCCTTTATAGGAAATGTCCAGAATAGACAAATCTAGAGACAGAGAGAGTAACTGGGAAATAGAGATTGCTCATGAGTTAGGATTTCTTTTTGTAGTGATAAAAATGTTCTAAGATTGATTGTGCTAATGGTTGCACAATTACGTGAAAACACCACCCCTTTATGTAGGTGAATGGTCTGGTATATGAATTACATTTCAATGAAGTTGTTTAAAAAAAAAACAAATGTAGAGGTGAAAGGATTAGAACCTGTCAAGCATCTAATTTTTTGGATTTTGTAACTAGTAGTATTTATGATTTTAAGTTTTGTAATTTTTTTCATTCTAAATACTGATATTAGTAAAAAATTTTCACATCATTACACGAAGTAATCTTAATAAAAAATCATAAAATGGACATTTAAAATGGTGATTATTATAGCATGTGCACTACCTCAGTAAAGATGTTAAAACTTTTCATTTAGAAAAAGGGATCACAGGATAATGTTTCACGTTAACCTTAAAACAGTCACAGAACTAAGAGCCCCAGAGACAGCTCCTCAAACTATAAAAACCACTAAAAATGGCACCAACTACCTTAGAGACTGAATGGCTTTGTGAAATGCCCAGAAAATAGTTACTATCTCAGTCAAGCAAATGCTCACAGTTCAGAAACAGGTGATGGGAATTTGAAGATCTCAGTATAAATAAGTGCAAAGAAACAACATAAAAAATACTTGACCACTTTCTTTTAAAAGCTAAACTCCTGGTTCAGACGCAGGATTGAAGTAGTAAAAACAAAAAACAAAACCCCCTGATTTTCCTATACTCTCAAAACTAAAAAGAAGTCTTCTATCAAAAATCTGTGTTGTGTGTGTGTATGGTTTCATCCACACACCTCAGGTAGCCTAACAACCTCGGGAGCAGCTGTATCGAAGATAATGAAGGGTTTTCTTTTTTCCTTTCACCCTTTTAAAATAATAAAACGTTATGGTGCCATTCCATAACCCACCCCATCCCCCACTACCACCACCAGCAGGTGGAGGGAAAGGATACTGTAGACTAGAGGATGACAGCTTTGTATAACCCTGTGGACTTTATACATAAGAATGCAGCTGGTGGTCTCTCAGGAGGGGATAAAGAGATTTGTGAGCAAGCTGAAATAAGGGGTATTCTTTGCCTGGAAGAGGGCACACCGTGAGCCACATCTTGAATCAGCTATATCCAGAGTAAAACACAGGCCGCTGGAAGGCACTGTTAGCATCACCAGGATGGCCTCTCACGCCGGGGGTGTTTTTTTCAACGGAGAAGTTGACTCCTGTAGTTTGGATATTGGGAGGAGGCAGGGGTAAAGCGGGAGTCGGGAAGACCAGAAAAAATGCCTTTAAGTGGAGATGGCTCGGACCCCGCAGGGGAAGTTCCGAGCCCCACTCGGTCGCCACATACTTGTCCCCCCCACCTCCCACCGCCCTCCTTTTCGCGGCGCTAGACGTCGGGGCCCGGGGGAGAGCCGGTATCTCCGGCGCTGCTGGGGCTGAGGCCGCAGCCCGGCAGAAGCGGCGCGGCACACGCACGCCTCCTCCGCACTCGCCGCGCCCGGCCTCCCTGCCGCGCGGCCCAGCCCCCCGTACCCGCGCTGGGCCGGCTCCCCCTGGCAGGCCTAGGCCGCGCCGGCCGTACCCCAGCACCTCGCTCTCCGGCGGAGGTGGACCAGGCCCGACACAAACTTCCCGGCGCGTTTGCAGAGGCGTCACGGACGGGCCGGCCCCCAGCGCCATTCCCCCGCGGCCCGGCGGCGGCACCCTCCCCTACTCCCCACACTCGGGAGTCCTGGCGGAGATCGGCCCAAGGCCCAGAGCTCCCACCCCTCCGGCGCCCCCGAGTTTACCTCCAAGTCGCGGCCTTTGTTCTTGAAATTCTTGAGCCGTTGGTTGTCCAGTTTCTCGTTGTCCGCCATGGCCGGGCCGGTGACTCCTTCCCCCGCCCGGGCCCCGCGGGATCCGCCCCAACCACCACGCCGCACCGACACTCCCAGGAACCGGGCCGCCGCCTCAGCTGCAATGCCCGCCGGGCCGCCGCTTCCTTCCTCCTCTCACCTGCCTCGGCTGCGGCCTTCTCCTCCTCTCCCCACCCGCCCCCCCCGCCCTAACCCCAGCGCGACAGCAGCTCCGGCGAAGACAACTGCGGGGCCGGGCGGCGGCAACGGCGGCGGAATGTGCTGCCGGCTGAGAGGGGGAGGCAGCCTCGATCTGAGGGCCCAGGAGTCGCGGCCACGCCCATCATCGCCAGCCCAGCTCATCGATTGGCCAACCAGGCTCCGGTGCGCTCGACCAATCAAAAAGGACGATGGAGAGCGGGGGCGGAAGAGAAAACGGAAAGGGGAAGAGAGCGGCGCGGGGAGGAGGGACCGGAGGACTGGAAGGCTGGGAGGGGCGCGGCGGGGGTAGGGAGGGGAGGGACCACGTGCCTCTGGAGCAACCCGCAGGAAGCGTCAGAGAATTGGACGACTGGAGGGGAGGCGGGGGAGGCGGGGGAAGGGAGGCCGGGGTTAGAGTTGGTTTGCTCTTGTTGCCAGGGCTGTTGCAGACCTCTGTGTTCCAGGATCGAAGTGGAGTTAAAGTACATTCTTCTTTGTCGGGTGTACTCTCTCTTCCAGGGCATTCCTTTCGCGCTCTGTTGGCTTTACAGGAAGTGGGAGCTGCACCTCGCCTCTGTTCGGGTCGGGACACGCCTTCACTCCCGCTCCCCGCCCGAAGCCAAGCTCCATTCCTAGACCGGGGGTTCCCCGCTGTGTGAGGGCCGGGCTTCGGGGTTTGGACCCAGAGGGGTGACGCGCGTTCGTGAGTTGCAGCGGAAAGCGAGGACAGTGGGTGGAAAAGGCAAAGGACGCATTTGACAAATCTGATTTATGTCCTCAGACCAAGTCCCCGCAACAGGTAGGAACTTGGAAGTGCAGATGATCCGGTGATGATGCCGCCTCTGGGTATTTCGTTTTAGAAAGTTAAAGAAGCTACTTGTACAAAGTTAGTACAAAGTACTAACTTCTGGAAGGCGGAGATTGTGGCACCTGACATAATTAGTGTTGTTACTGTTGAGAAATGAATTCCCAAAGAAATACATTTCTATCAGGAATATTATTACTAGAGGCAGAAATAACACAAACTACAAAGGAACGTATTCAAATACCTCAGAAAAAGGGAGAAGGAAATGGTTTAAAAATATATTTGCCAACAAATAGCGCCTCAAATGTGCAGGGAAACGAAATAGGCAGCAGCAAGCCACTCAGGTCGGAAAGAAAGGGGGGTGGTTTAGGAGTATTGGGTGCGTTTAATTTGGCGAGGTATGGAGATTTCTTTCGGGAATTTTTACTCCTCGCCCGCCTCCTTCCCTCCCACTTCTTTACTGGTGTGTGTGTGTGTGTGTGTGTACACACACACAAACATACATATGTATGTATATATATGTAGAACAACGTGCAGAGAGATAAAACTTTAAAATGAGAATAATACCTTCAAAGTTCTCAGTACTTTGGAACTTTCAACCGCCTAGGCAAACAGAAGCTGTACCTGGAAATAATTCACTCTCAAGGTTAACTTGAATGTAAGTTCATTGTGGATCTTAAAATATAAATGAAGTTCATTATAGATCCTTATTCCCCAAAGAATAATTTAATTGAAGTAACATTGCACACTGGAGCACTGGTGTTTTCAAAATGAGTTTAGGGTAAGAACATTCAGTGGGAAAGTTGTAGTGTGTGTGTGTGCGCGGCCAGCATTACGGGTTTTTGTCATGAGCAGAATTCTAGAAAACCAATTGCGGATGAATTCCCACGCTATGAATAGAAATTATCTTGTCAACATGCATGTATATATGAATATTATGTACTTCTTGAAATAAATTCCCTGATAGCTTTCAAGTTTCAGTTTATGAAACTGTCTATCATTCTATGTCTTGATTTCTCCCAGCTACAACTGGTTGTCTCTGGTAGTTAAACAACTTGAAGTTCTTTGCAGAATACTCCTCTAAGAGAAGGACGCGACCACAGTTACCCACTGTAAGAGAGGCAGTTCAAAGAGGAAATAACCACAAAGTGATTTAGTTTCTCTTAGTATTATTATTTAATGTCTTTGGAATGTCTCCGATGTCAAGGAACGAATGTGTTTTGTTCTCTATCATGTATTCGGGAGCTAGTAGTGCTTGGCACATAGTATGCCCTTAGTGACTTTGACAAATATAGGATGTGAATCGAAGCTTCTTTGAATGTGTGTTCCATAAGTTAAAAAACAAGCTAACACTTCTTGATTAGGAAGGTGGATTGAGGGCCCGATTTGAGCTCAGGTCCTGATCTCCTGGTTGGTGAGTTTCAGCACCGAATCTGGCTCTGTGCTATCAGGATCTCTCTCCCTCTCTCTCTGCCCCTCCCCCACTCAATCTCTTTCAAAATAAATAAAGAAACTTAACAATGTGGATTGAGAGGTGCCTGGGTGGCTCAGTCAGTTAAGCATCCCACTCTTTTTTATTTTTTAAATTTTTTAATGGCTTTTAAAATTTATTTGAGAAATCTTTTTTTTTTATTTTTTTAATGTTTTATTTATTTTCGATACAGAGAGAGACAGAGCATGAGAGGGGGAGGGGCAGAGAGAGAAGGAGACAGAGAACCGGAAGCAGGCTCCAGTGTCTTGAGCTAGCTGTCAGCACAGAGCCTGATGCTGGGCTGGAACCCACTAACGCCGAAGTCAGAGGCTTAACCAACTGCACCACCCAGGCGCCCCTATTTGAGAAATCTTGAGAGAGAGAGACTGTGCGAGCAGGGGAGGGACAGAGACAGAGAGACAGAATCCAGAGACAGGCTCTAGGCTCTGAGCCAGCTATAAGCACAGAGCTGGATGCGGGGCTCCAACCCACAGAACTGTGTGATCATGACATGAGGTGAAGTAGGTCGCTCAACTGACTGAGCCACCCAGGCGCCCCAAACATCTCACTCTTGATTTGGGTTCAGGTCATGATTTCAGAGTTCTTGAGACTGAGGCCTGTGTCAGGCTGAGAGCACCTAGCATGCTTGGGATTCTCTCTCTCTCTGACCTCCACTGGCTCTCTCTCTCAAATAAGTGCAATATTTAAAAAAAGGGGGGAATGAGTTGTTACTGCTTTTAATTTATACTGGGTCCCTCCTAAGAACTTTTAATTTGGTATCATGCTTCTTCCAGGGATAAAGCTTAGGGAGTAGATCAGACATAGGTTTCAGGGCAGACCCCTCAACATGTTTAAAAATAGTTGTGACACACTTTGCTAAGAGGAACAATTATCCTTAATTATAATGCTTAGGTAGTCTGTTTGATGGCCTAAATTTTTCATTTGAAATTATCACTACCTGTTCTGTACTTCCAGTCCTTCTCAAATAAAATATACATAATTTATCAGAGAGGTAAAGAAGTTCTTCCAGGAGTTGGTAATAGCTCTTAAATGCAGATTGGCAACCTAATTGGCAAGGTATGGTAGCTCTAATGGTAGTTTGGAGATTTCAGAAATTTATCTTGCTGAACTAAGGAAGTAAATGCAGCTATTAATACAATTTCAACAGGCTATTTTACAAATGTTTTTTTGTGAATATGAAATAGTCATAATCAAACTATAAAACCTATATATAATATATAACACCTGTTTCCAAATAGGATATTTAATGTCTGGTAACTTCATATCCTGACTTGTTACTACTTTAGTATAAGAAAAGTCTAAAACATGGAGCATGAATGTGTCATGAAATTCTCCTTTTAGACACTTTCGGAATAAAGAAACTTTCTTTGTTCTGCAGCAGAGATTTGTGAAAGGCTTTGTGAAGCTTTACACAAGTTTTAGTTGATCAAATGTAATTTCAAAAAGAATTATAATTGATAATTCTTTCATCTAAGAAGTGTGGAGTATTCTCAAGATACATACATTAAATTGAAGTTAGCAGAGTGTTTCTTTGTATCTTATAGTTCCTATTTGGGGAGTTATATATGGGTACAGGGCAGTATTTGCTGAAACAGGAAGCAGTTATATATGTTGCTACATTGTTTTCAATCAGAATTTTTTTTTAGATTTGAGAGAGTATATGAGCTGGGGAGGGAGTCCAGGAGGAAGAGAGGGAGAAACTCTTAAGCAGGCCCCATGCACAGAGCAGAGCTTGACACAGGGCTCCATCCCACCACCCTGGGATCATAATCTGAGCAAATATCAAGAGTCACACTCTCAAATGACTGAGCCACCCAGATGCCCCTGTTTCTAAATCTTAAATGTAATTTTAAAAAATCTTTTATTTTTTTATTTTTGAGAGACAGAGAGAAACAGTGTGAGCAGGGGAGGGTTAGAGAGAGAGGGAGATACAGAATCCAAAGCAAGCTCCAGGATCTGAGCTAGCTGTCGGCACAGAGCCTGACGTGGGGCTCAAACCCACGAACCGTGAGATCATGACCTGAGCCAAAGCCGGGTGCTTAACTAACTGAGCCACTCAGGTGCCCCTAAAATGTAATTTTTTTTTTAATAGTTGGATCCATTCTTTCTTTGAGAAGAAAACATTGGACCTTCGGTAATATACTTTTTTTTCCCTTAGCAAAACATCAAGAGTCCGATGCCCAACTGACTGGGCCACCCAGGTGCCCCCACAAAGTCTTATTTATTTACTCAATAAAGTACTTATATGAACATCACAGAGCCTAGTCACATTATGTGGCAATATTTCTATTTGCCAAATATTCTATAAATATTTGGAGTTACAGTTTTGATCCAGAAAAGCAGATCATTTGTGCACCAGGAACTGTGTTAGGTAACGAAGTTACAGGGATTACAGTGTTCCTTACACTAGAATTCCATGCATCAGACATTCTCCAAGTTCATACCTTACCTGATATTGTGGGAGCCTGGCCTGTCTCTTACCAGTCAGACTCCCAGGGTTTCCAGTAGCCCACACTGGTAAAGAGGAAGGTAAGGATTCTAGGGATGGTTAGGATTCTAGGGACTGATAAATAAGGAACTGGGGGGGATGAGGTGCCAAACCTCTTGCCCCATTACTTTTCACTTCGGGTCAACTCCCTTACCCCTACTTTTTTTTCACTTTTTATTTCTAAATAATTAAAGATTCACAGGAGTTTTAAAAAATGTACAAGGAGGTCCTATATACCCTTCACTCAGCCCCCTCCAATGGTAGCATCTTGTATAACTATTATACACTATCAAAACCAGGAGATTGATATTAATACAATACATAGAGCTTATTCAGAGGTGAGGGAAGACAATAGAATATAAAGAATGTATGAAAGTGTCAAGGGGTGCCCATATACTGGAGCCTCATAACGCTATGCTTTATGAAAAGAATTTTGTAATGACAGTAAAAATTATATTGAATACTTAGCAAATTCTAGGTCTAGGTGTTTTATGTATATGAACTATTTTATTATTACCATTGTTTTTATTTGTATTTCTAGTCTTGCAAACATAATTATTGAGCCATTATGTGGCAGGTAGTCTTGTAAGCAATTGACATATATAAACTCATCAATCCCTCACAACAACCCTGTAAGGCAAGTATAGTATAACTCACTTTAAAAATAAGAAAACTGAAGCACAAAGAGGATTAGTAATTTGTCCAAGATCACACAGTAAGGAGAAAAGCTGGCATTTCAAATGGGCCTGACACCAAAGCCAGCATTCCTGATTACCATGTAGGCACATAAACTTCATAGTGTTCATAGTAACCCTTCAAGGTAGGATTATTTCCATTTTATAAATAAGGAACCTGAAGTTCAGAGAGATTGAGCAACTTGATCAAGTGCTGGAGCTGCAATTTGATACCAGGTCTGACTAGCTGCAAAACTCCCACAGTTTCTAGTTGACCATTACTATGGACTACATGATTGTGTCCTCCTACTAAAATTCATGTGTTGAATCCTCTTCCCCACTGTGATGATGTTTGAAGGTGGGGCCTTTGGGAAGTAAATAGGTCATGAGAATGGAACCCTTATTAATGGGATCAGTACTCTAAGAGGCTCCGGAGAGATCCATCATCCCTTCCGCCAAGTGAGGTTAGGGAGAAGACAGGGTCTATGAGGAAATATGTTCTCGCCAGACACCAGATTGGCCACTGCCTTGATCTTGGACTTTCCAGCCTGCAGAACTTGGAGAAATAAATTTCTGGGGGCATCTGGCTGGCTCAGTTGGAAGAGTATGTGACTCTTGATCTCAAGGCTGTGAGTCCCCACCATACTTTGGGTGTAGAGATCACTTAAATAGAATGGACAGGGGGTGGAAAGGAGGGAAGGAAGGAAGGAAGGAGAAAGAAAGAAAAAGAAAGAAGGAAAGAACAAAAAAAAGAGAAAGAAAGATTTCTGTTTTTTATAAGCACTGGTCTATGGTATTTTGTTATAGCAGCCTGAACAGACAAAACCACCATGATTATACAGATCTCTCCTGGAGCTCTGTGATATTGTGGATTATATTAAGAGATACGTATTTGGTCCTCTTCCCTGGTTCCTGGCAAGTAACTCCTAAAACCTTTGTAATTTCCTAAGTGACAAGAGTTATAGGGGCATCTCTCCTCAGCTTCTGAAATAGCTCCAGAATGAAATGAATGTCTTTTATTATTCGTAACAAGCCCCTTTCAACCACATCTGAGTTTATATTAATGCAATGACTTTTAGAAAGTCCCTAAGGATACTGGGGGCTGGTTGCCAGGGGAACCAACTGTGTGATTAGAGGGTTAGAACTTTCATTCCCACCTCATTCTGACCTCTGGGGAGGGGAGAAGAACTACAGCGTGACTCAGTGGCCAAGGGTTTAATCAAACATGCATTCATAATGAAGCCTGCATAAAACCCCAAAAAGGATGGATTTGGAAGCGTCCACATAGGTAGACATGTGGAGTGGGTGTCAAGCCCAGAGAGATCATGGAAGCTCTGTGCCCCTTTCTCCATACTTGTCCTTATGTATGCATCTCTTCTATCTGGCTCTTCCCAAGTTACATCCTTTTGTAATAAACTGGTAGTCCAGTAGGTCAACTGTTTTCCTCAGTTCTATAAGCTGCTCTAGCAAATTAACCAAATCACAGGAGGGGTTATATAAATCTCTGACTTATAGCTGATTGGTCAAATGTACAGGTGACAATTTGCACTTGTGAGTGGTGTCTGAAGGTGGGAAAGCAGTGCTTAGTCTTGTGGGGCTGAGCTCTTAACCTGTAGGATCTAAACTACTTCCACTTATCTTATGCTTAAAACCAGACTATTATTAGGGGATTCCTCATTTGTAATGACTTAATCCTGTTACTTACTACTGTCCTGATAAGAATGACCTATTCCGGAGCATGTCTTTACTTCAAGGACCTTGAACTATGTAACCATTAAAGAAACAATGTAATCACCCATGGTATATAAGACCCTGGCTATTTTAATAAAGTGTGGCTTTACCACCAAAAAAAAAAAAAAAATAATAATAATAATAATAATAATAATAAATAAACTACTTCCAGGTAGTGTAAGAACTGAGTTAAATTGTAGGACACTCAGCTGGTGTCACACAATTGTTTGGTGTGGGGGAAAAAAACTACCATACACTGGTAATCAGAAATGAGAATAGGACTGTGCATAAACAGAAGATTTTTTTCCTAAACCGGCTCTAAAGACATCTAGTTCTGAAGTGCCCAAGGCCATGGTTCTCAAACTATAGAGTGCTTTAGAACCAGCAAGAAGACTGAAAACCCAGATTTGTGGATTCCATCCCCAGTTTCTAATTCAGTAGGACTAGAATAGCATGTGAAGATTTGAATTTTTAACAAGTGCACACTCAGTACTGATGGTGCTCTTTCCTGGTACATAATTTGAGAACTACTAGATCGGGACTTATATCTCATGTATGAGGTAGTTTCAGTCTAAGGTAAGGACAGAATTAAAATAAGGGGATAAATAGCCTTCACAGTAATAGATGTGATATGTTATACCATATTTCAAAATACTGCACATGTGAAATAATGCTTACATAGCTCTTACTAAAAAGTACAAAATAATATTTGAAGGACAAAAATTTACACGTTAGGAATAGCCAATTCCACTTCACTTTTTTTTAATGTTTTATTTGAGAGAGAGAGAGCATGAGCAGGTAAGAGAGAGAGCATGAGCGGGGGCGGGGGGGGGGGGGAGACAGAAGATCTGAAGTGGGCTCTGTGCTGATAGCAGGAAACCTCATGCGCAGCTTGAACCCACCAACTGAGATCATGTCCCAAGCCGAAATCGGATCCTCAACTGACTAAGCCACCCAGGTCCCCCCATTTCACTTAAAAGAAAAATATATATATATTTATGTATTTTGAGAGAGAGTGAGCGAGCAGGAGAGGGCCAGAGAGAGAGAGAAAGACAGAGAATCCCAAGTGAGGTTAGCACGGATACCTTGGAACCTGACGTGGGGCTCAGTCTCATAAACGGTGAGATCATGACCTGAGCTGAGATCGAGAGTTGGTACCCCCATTTCACTTTTTATCTCATTTTATTTTTTATTATTAAAAAAAATGTTAAAGTGTGAACGAGGGAGGGGTAGATAGAGGGGGACAGAGGGTCTGAAGCGGGCTCTTCACTGACAGACGAAGCCCAGTTTGGGGCTTGAACTCATGAACTTTGAGATCATGACTTGAGCTGAATAGACACTTAACTGACTGAGCCTCCCAGACGCCCCTCCATTTCACGTTTTAAATAGATTTATGCAATACTCTTCCGGGCCCCTCTGTGCCTCTAGTTTTCTCAAATGTCATTTTCTTTTTCACAAATATTTATTTTTGAGAGGCAGGGTAGGGGCAGAGAAAAGGACAGGAAGAATCTCAAACAGTTTGTGTGCTGTGAGTGCAGAGCCCCATACAGGACTCAATCTCATGAATCATGAGATCATGACCTGAGCCAAAATCAAGAGTCAGCTACAAATCAAGAGTCAGCTACTTAACCAAATGAGTCACTCGGGCACCTCTCATATGCCATTTTTTTTAAATGGCATTCTTGAAAAAGACTGGCTCCATTGAGCCTATGACATCTAGTTGGAATTCCTTGTTGTCAACTTAAATCTCCTATCCTCTGCCACTGCCTTGCTTAGTTCCTTGAAGGCTCAAGCCTGCCTCAGTTCTTGAGTTAATTCCAAGAGGCAGAGTGTGTCTTAACTGTTCTTGCTTGCTCAGTTCCAGCCCATTTGCCAGACATTCTGGCTTACATCTACTAGCCTCTGCCTGAGAGCCATGCCTTCATGGTTATAGTCAGGAGTGGGGGCTCCTGCCATATCCGGATTGACCTCCTGGAACCATCTTTGATACCAACAAAGAAGTTCAGTATTCTCCATGTTAGGCACCCTACTCAGAGTGGATTTCTTCAAAACAAAAACAGAAAAACCTAATGGTGCTAATCTACAAGTAGTTTTTGAAGCTGAAAATGTTAGTGTTTTTAAAAATTACTGAAAATTTTTTTTCCGCAAGAGAGAGAGCACATGCATGGGAGAGCGGGGGAGAGGGGCAGAAGGAGAAAAAGAATCCAAGCTGTCTCCACATTCAGCACAGAGTCCGACATGGGGCTCAATCCCATGACCCTGGGATAAGGACCTGAGCCCAGATCAAGAGTCAGACACTCAAGCAACTGAGCCACCCAGTCGCCCTTGAAAATATTAAGTGTTTTTGATATTTTATTCTTCTCTCCTGGTTTCCATGTTCAAACAGTGGCAACATGTATTGAATAAATATTTTTTATGGTGTCTCCTCATTTGCCTCCTCTCCATTCTCTGCTGCCATCCTCTGTCTTGTTCAAGACTGATTAAGAACTGTTTTGTGTTCGTGATGTCTCAGAGTTAGAAGAGAACACAAATATTATCTTGTCCAACCACCTATTTTGTGCTTGAATTCTCACTTCAACAGTTTCATCATGTGCAACATGTTCAT
Source organism: Suricata suricatta (assembly GCF_006229205.1). Lineage (NCBI taxonomy): Eukaryota > Metazoa > Chordata > Mammalia > Carnivora > Herpestidae > Suricata > Suricata suricatta. The sequence goes on along the minus strand of NC_043704.1, from coordinate 102,552,581 downwards.
CAATGGCGACCTCAGTATTTCATGCATCATAGCCCATTCAGTCTTCATAGGATACCATTACAAAGTTCTTCATGTCAAACACCCGTGTATATAATATCACTTAAAAGAAAAAATCGTAATCTTTAAGGTAGAAGTAGTTAAGTATCAATAGAGAATACAAAGGGCAAAAGTACATTAAATAGAGCTATTTTTGCATTTGTGAACATATATTTCTACCAACTGTAATAGCTAGCTTATAGCTGTATTATAAGTCCTGTTTTGAATTTTGAAAATAATAGTGGTAGGCAGCCTGATGAAAATTCTCATGAATATGATGATTTTTAGAAACTTTAATAAAGACAGAACTGATACCCTAAAACAGATGACTACCTTGGATAATCACATATAAGCAGGACTCTAATGTATTTATTAGTTGTTTTTATCTATGACTGAGCATACATATGGAACCATGTATACACATATAATTCAGGAAGGTGAATTTAAAAATAATACAAAAGGGGCGTGTGGGTGGCTCAGTCGGTTGAGCGTCCGGCTTGGGCTCAGGTCATGATCTCACGGTTCGTGGGTTTGAGCCCCGAATTGGGCTCTGTGCTGACAGCTAGCTCAGAGCCTGGAGCCTGCTTCAGATTCTGTGTCTCCCTCTCTCTCTGACCCTTCCCTGCTTGAGCTGTCTCTCAAAAATAAATAAAAAACAAAAAAATAAAAATAATACAAGATTGAAGACTTAAGTACAGAAATTAGTCTTGAAATTCACAATAACTTATAGGATTTATCAGCTTTCTATTTATAGTTCTGTTATTATCTTATACAAACCACTGAAGTCTTGGAGAACTCAGATAGCTTCAACAGATTCTCCAGATGCCTGTGAAGTCAAAGGTCTGTGGCTGCTGGTGTTTTATTCAGACTTTGACCTCTGATTACCATATGATGGGCTGTAGAAAAATATTTTAACAACACATCTTTTAATGTTTTTCTCACTCTTTACCTATTTGGTTGAATCCTGGAAACCTTTGTCCTCTTACCTATGTGTACTTATCCCAACATCACTAGAGGCCCTATTAAAAGTTTTTGTCTTTAATGAAAATAAGAGTCTGGTAAGTATTAAACCATCTTATTTAGAGCCCATTAGATATTAGAATGTCTTGTTCTCTTGCATTTTGGCTTTAACCCTAAGCTTATGGCAGAACATAAGCTAACATGCTGATTGCAAATTAGACCTCTCAGGTTCTTAGTTTTACTTATAAATAGAAGCATCAGAGGAAGCATTTAACTTGTAGACATATCAAGTCAACTAATAATTTGTAATATTATTTGGTAAATTCAAGGATATCACAGAACTATTTATAGCTGTAGAAAAATATCCATACATGGATGGCCTAGGAAAGCTATTTAATTCCTAGAAATCGGAAATTACTATTATATTTTTGTTCTTATTTTTTTCTTATAATTCTTGCCACGTGAAAAAAGGAAACAAATTGCCTAACATTTATCATGTATCTGTCCTGATAGTCATTATCCTAGAACCTCATTAAAAGTAATTAAAACTTGCCACAAAAATCTCTTTTGAGAGCTGCACATCCCTGTCTCATTGAATCTCTGCTAGTCCTCTTGGAGGCACTCTTGTGGCATGTGAAGTGATCCAAGGGGTACACTGGCACATTCTTCACCTCAGCGCCCTTAATGTGCTAGCTCTTAAAAGGTATAATTTAAACACACTTTGGATTGCCCTTATCACGAAGTGCTGCTCTTATTACAATACCCAAAATAACGACAGGAGTGGGGTTGGGCAGAGATAGACAACGTGTATATCTCCAACCACCTATCCATATATTACCACTAGTGTAGTGTATATCTTAGTGGATACCATACAGTGTAATGGATAGAAGAGTGTAGCATATATCTAAGTGGAAAGCATAGCTTATAGCCAAGGTCAGCTTCAAGGGCATGCAGCTTAAAGAGTCTCCCAGGAAGGGCACTTGAATGCTCAGCTGTCACTATCTTGAAATTTTTGATTTTTTAACAAGTGGTTCCACATTGTCATTTTGCTCTGGGCTTTGCAAATTATATAGTCTGCTATGGATAATGGCAGGTATTCTTCTAAATACCTACCTACCCACAATTCATTTTAGCATGTATTCCTTTAATCTAAAACATAAAAAGACCTATAAAATATTTCTATTTCAAATGTAAATAAGTAATGTAAATATACATAGAAAAATACTATACATACTAGTTTTGCTTTTTCATTTAATATGTTAGGGATATGCTGAAGAATACTGTTTTCAGTATAGAATGCTGTACTGAAGAATACTGTATGTATCAACCATAATTTATTTTAACTTCCTACTGATGGACATATATGTCTCTTGTTCTTTGCTATGACAGAGTGAACATCCTTGAGTATACATCTTTTTTCACTTGCCCCACTATTCTCTAGGATAGATTTCTAAAAGAACTGCTAAGTCAAAGGGTAAGGTATTTTTTTCCTTTTGAGAGAGAGAGTGTGGGAGGGACAGAGAGAGAGAGTGGGAGACAGAGATTCCCAAGCAAGCTCTAGGCTCTGAGTTGTCAGCACAGAGCCCCATGTGGGGCTTGAACTCACAAACCATGAGATCATGAACTAAGCCCAAATCAGACACTTAACCAACTGAGTGCCACCCCCCTCCTACTCCCCCCACCTCCAAGGGGTATGAACATTTAAAATGTGATACATACTACCTGATTGTTCCTCAAAAGATTGCACTAATTTATATCAGTCTAAATCCCACCAACGATTACAAGCACCATGGTTACCCCACATGCTAGCATAATAATTTAGCTTCACCTCTGCCAATCTGGTAGTGCCGGTATTTCTAATGGCATGAACCTGAATGATTAGCTCAATAGGATTTCATTGAGTTTGCTAATATGGGATGAAAGTTTATTGAATCAAACATCAGTGTACCTATCAAAGTGAGTACCTTTATGAAGAGATTTGGTAGGGGTCTCCCTAGCCAAATATTTGAGGCACTCTAAAGTCCCACCTTTTCTTTCAAAATAAAGATTTTGTGTAATCTTCAAGGATGTTGTAAGTGCTCAAACAAACCCTCAGGACATTGACCTTGCTGTCTTTCTGCTGTTAACCTCCCCAACTTTTAAAACACTTTTTTATTTTAAAATAGTTTCAGACTTTCACTAAAGATGTAAGAGACTAGTACATAGAATTTTCATTCCCAGATTCCTCAAATGTTCACGTTTTACCATATTCGCTTTGACATCCTCGCTCTCTCTCTGACTTATTTGAAAATAAGTTATACGCATGATGCCTATTTACCCCAGAGGTTTTGGGTTCATTCTTTTATAGAATCACAGTTGTTTATCTAATTCAGGAAAATTGACATGAAATTAGTTTTACACATCTTATAAATTTCATTAATTTTCCAATAATTTTTCTTTATAGAAAAAGAAGGAAAAAAATTTCCAGTTCAGGATTCAAACCAGGGTCACACATTATATTTAGTTGTCATGAGTTCCCCCAACCACACACACTTTTTTGGTTCATCATATTTTCCTAGTCTAAGCTGATATAAAAAAAAAAAACTTTTTGGCAACCTGAATTTCAAAAACCTGGTTAGTTAGCTTTTTTTGATATTTGTATTTTTTTTTAATGTTTTATTTATTTTTGAGACAGAGAGAGACAGAGCATGAGAGGGGGAGGGACAGAGAGAGGAGACACAGAACCGGAAGCAGGCTCCAGGCTCTGAGCTAGCTGTCAGCACAGAGCCTGACGCGGGGCTCAAACCCACGAGTGTGAGTGAGATCTGACCTGAGCCGAAGTCGGAGCCTCAACTGACTGAGCCACCCAGGCGCCCCTGATATTTGTATTTTTTAAAGCAGAGTTGCTTAAAAAGGAAAAAATAAGATCCAACAGGTTAAAGAAGTGGTGCACTGACTGTAAATAATAGAAATTTGAAGCAGTAAATCATAAGCTATAAAAAATGAAAATTTCAGAACTCTTTTATTAATGCTCTGGACTTTTAGGAAAAGTCTTCTTAGGACCTTTCTAAAAAGATTACCACATTTGCTAATGGTACCAGGTATTAAGAAGTCCTATTTGAAAAAAAAAGGAAGAAGAAGAAGTCCTATTTGATTATAAACAAATAGAGTGACGTCTTAGTTCTAGAGAGTCAAAGGAGGGGAAAAAATGAAGTAGATATGAGAAATGAGTAAATTCTGGAGACAAGGGCAATTGTGTTCCTAGTAGGACAACCCTAAGTGGTATTGTTTTCTCTTGAAATTTTTTTATTAAAACCAGAATAGTGTGAGATATGTTAACCAGGTAAACCAAAGCTTTAACTATGGTTATCACGTGAGTGGATGCCTTGAGGCACCAAGGATTTTCGATAGTTGTCATTGATTGACCTGAGAGTTTCTACAACTTAAAGGTAAAGTTCATAAAGAAGGTGCAGATGTGTATTTTACTTATTAAACAAACATTCAAAAAGTCATCACAGCCTGTCAAACTGTGTTCTTTTTTAATTTTTAATGTTTTATTTATCTTTCATACAGAGAGAAGACAGAGCATGAGAGGGGGAGGGGCAGAGAGAGAAGGAGATACAAAACTGGAAACAGGCTCTGAGCTGTCATTACAGAGCCTGACGCTGGGCTGGAACCCACGACCGTAAGATCTGACCTGAGCCAAAGTCGGAGGCTTAGCCAACTGAGCCACCCAGGCGCCCCTGTTAAACTGTGTTTTAACCACCTTGAATGAAAACTCATTAGGCTATTATTTTTTCCATTTTACAAGTGAGGAAGAGGAGGCATAGAGAGATAAGAACAATTTGTCTAAGGTCATGCAGCTAGTGGGTGGTTGGGAAACTTGAGGATCTCAAGGGAAGACATATAGGACCTAGAGTGGTTTAAGCCAAGAACTCTCAAAACTGACCCGTTTTTTACCTGGAGACTAGGGTGTCATGCTGAGGAAAGATGGCTGCAAGCACAGTCAAAATTCAGCTGGATGGGGACAGTGAGGAACCAAAGAGAAGGTTTAGACTAATGTGGGAAAGGGAAACACTCAGTAAACCTCAAAAAGCAAACTGCCCTATTTTTATCAAAGTTACAAATGCTATCTGAACAAGTCGTCCTTCTTAAGGTTCAGGAAAACTAAATTCACATAAAAATGAGCAATAAAAAATATCACGATCTGACACCAGATGAAGTTATAAGAAAAAAGAATAAGGAGTAAAATAGCAGCCTTATAGACAATAAAAGCTTACCAGGAAGGCAGACTCAAAAAGCAGGTCCAAAGCACTGTTTTAGTTCAATATGATGTTAAACCACATGAAGAAAATTATATAAGAAATGATAGAGCAAAATAAATGAGAATTCAAAAATGAAGTGACAAAACCTCAAAAAGGAATTCAAAATTAAAGTAGCAGAGTGGAAATTTCTACTCTGGACCCTGGCTCCAGGGCTCCTGCACTTGGGACCCAGCCCAGGGTTCCTAGGGCAGCTGCCTCCAAGTTTATTAATAAAGGTGTGAAATGTATTTACTTTCAAAAGTGGCCTTAAAATATTTTTAAATAATAAATGTTGAGTAATTCTAGTATAAATTATTATTTTAAATAAAATATGAACCTTTTGTTTTATTGTATTGTGGCTGCATCAATAGGGAATTAGAATTTCAATCTTATGCCCTGTGGTTTCAATCCAAAAACTGTGGTGCCTAACTACATTAAATGCATGCAATTTTGTGTAAAGTGAATACATTTTTTTTTAAACCAGAACCATAAAAATGGCAGCAATGTGAATTAATAAATGGCAGCAAACATCACAACATAGTATGGAGACATTATATAAAAACTCACTTAAAATTTATTTGAGCAATCCTTTGTAATACCTTATTATGAATTGGAATTTTGCCACCATAAAGGTGTGAAGAATATGTTTAGGAAAAGGATGCTGTTAGCAGAAGAATTGAATGGTAAACTTAGAACAGTTATTCTCAGGGTGTGAGACCATGTGCAATTTTAGAAATGAATTGAATATGAGTATTGCTCTCCTAATACAATCCAAGAAAATGGAGCTTGATAAAATCTGTCCCACTGGTGGATGAGTTGTTCTACCATGAGAAGGCACTATAATGAAATAGAATACGTCTATTGTATTAGTGATATAGATCTTGACGTGTGTGCATGTGTGTAAAGAGTATACTGGAGATGTATACAGACTGAATATATTCAAATCCCTGTGGTAGATTTTCCAAACTAAGAGTACCCAGGTCAAGTCCATCCTGCCCTAACTGAAAACCACAAATATGAAATAATAAGGTGAACTGGAGAGAGATTTGCACTATGTGCAAAAGTTATGTATTCTAGATAGATAATCCTGGAAAATTTTCCAAACCCCAAATTTGTTTACATAAAACATCAAGTTAAATGCATGCTGAAAAATCTTAAAGGAAAAGGCATGGCTTTGTCAGTAAGTTATTTTTAAGTTCTTCACAACAGGTGTCGTTTCTTTGAACCGACATAGAGTTGAAGGAGAAAGAAAACGTTTTAACCAGATTTTGAAGAACATGGACGTGCTAGGACTTCTCTAAAACAATTTCAGATCTGGTCTTTGGATCTCTAAGTGGGTCTTCCTCACTAAGAAAGGAAATGAAGGTGAACTAAGACCTCTTTGACCACTGTTCATAGTATATTAATTTACTAGTACAACTGAACCACAGATGAGCACAGATAACATTAACCACTTTATCTGGGGCTCATTTCCGGTGCAAATTTGGACCCTGAACTCCAGGTGACTTGTGCCTGTGTTGTTTCCTAGCACCTTAACCTCACAGCTTAATGCAGCCAGTTCTTTCTTGCCCAGTGACTGAATCCTTTCATGATCTGTCCAATTCTCTGCCCTTTTTCTTAAAAACAAACAAAAAAAAAACCCAACAAAAAAAAACCATTTTCGCTGCTCATGGCACATTCATTGGAGCGTGGAGGTTAAGAAATGAAAATATTTGACTCAACCCATTTTATTTTTTGTTAGCAGCTTTAACATAAACTTTGATGGGGTGCAATCAAAATATTTGATTAAAGTGAGATTTGAATTTTGAAGAGTCCAATTTATTCTTGATACCATAACGTGGAAGCGATCCACGCTTTACAAATGATTGCACAATACAAATTAGAATGCCCTGTTGTGGATCACTGAAGAGGAACCGGGCAGGTTACAGTTTAACCATGCTAAAGAAACCAAACTATGGAAATAAATGTCAATAAATGAAACATGCATCAGATATTTGAAACAATTTCATTTTGGGGCACCTGGGTGGCTCAGTCAGTTGAGCGTCTGGCTTTGGTCTCACGGTTTGTGGGTTCAAGCCCCGCATCAGGCTCTGTGCTAACGGCTAGCTCATGAGCCTGGAGCCTGTCTTCAGATTCTGTTTCCCTCTCTCTCTGACCCTCCCCTGTTCATGCTCTCTCTCTCTCTCTCAAAAATAAATAAAACATTAAAAAATTAAAAAAAAAACAATTTCATTTTAATTTATGGTTTGGAATATTCCCTCTCCCTCAGTGTTATAGAATCTGAATGACTGTTTAAAGTAATTGTTACCTTCATAATTTTCAAAGAGATAGTTGTATTAAAGATAAATCCATTTTTATAAGCAAATTATAAATGTCTGTCTTTTTATCACCACTTTTTCTTTTTTTTTAAGTTTATTTATTTTTGAGAGAGAGTGACTGGGGGAGGGGAAGAGGGTGAGGGAAGCTGAGGATATGAAGTGGGCTCTGGGCTAGCAGCAGAGAGCCCAATATGGGGCTCAAACTCATGAACCATAAGATCATGACCTGAGTTGAAGTCAGATGCTTAACCAACTGAGCCACCCAGGCACCTGCATTCATTGCTCTTTGATATACATTTTTTTTTCACATAAGAAATTCCTTATCTTTTCATAGTAAATACCTGCTTAACTTTGATAACTGAAAACTACATTTCTAACTTATGGTAAATATAGCCTCCTTTTACAGTTCATTGCATTAAGCGACAATCCTAGAGAGAATATAGAATAGATATTTTCTATTAGAAAGTTATTTAAGTTCTAGATTATTTTTTGGTTGTATTTGATATCCCAGAGCCCAATATTTCATTAGTGTGATTCAAGTTATTTTCTTCTGCCGTATTTCACTTAACACTGTCATATTTCTGCATTTTTACAGCCATTATTGATCTTAATTACATTTTATAATCCACACAATAAACATTCATTTCTTTATCCAGTAAACATTAATTGAATATGAACTCTGACTCAAAGTTGGATAAGACATAGCACCATTTCTACTAGCCTCAAAATGTTTGGCTTGAGAGGCCAACCAACACGGAACAGTAAAACACTTGAAGGAATCAATTTTATAAAATGTTAATACAGAAGATACATTCACAATCAGGACACCATAATGAAACATAATAATGTTGGCAGAATATGCTTTATCCTTTCTTAGAGAAATAGTTACTTGCTATTCTCAGATAACTGGACAAAAGCTCAGAGATGTTATTTTGTTATATTCAGAATTGCAATGTTTGGTCATTGACGATTCTAATTTGTGTCATACAAACAAACTCTGAAAGAATTGGTTCTAGTTTGAAAGGTTTTACTTTATTGTAGCTACTATCCATAAGGGAAACTAGGGATGCTTGGTTTGTTTAGTTTATTTAGTACTAACTTGCTAGAGCTGATTATGGAGAACACTGCCAAACTAAGACTGTCATTTGCACTTGTATTCAGAAATAAATTGTAGAAAAAGTCCAAAGGTTGCCCTGTAACATCATGGTCTGCTTCTGTAGCAAATACTAACTTTTAAGTCCTAGTGAAAAGCAAAAATCATGTGGTTCAATTGTTACCTAATTGGTACAATCTTTTAAAATTATTATGATTATTACCACCACCACAGGCAATAGAAAAGAGCGTCTTGCATCTTTTAACTGAAGCCTCTAGAATTTGTCCTCAAATCTATTCCCATTTAGTTGTTCCTTTTATCAGTAAAATATAGCTCTGTCTGTCTAGTTGCTTGTGCTGGAAACATGGTTGCCATGCTTGAAAATTCCATATTTTTGTGAAGTGTACTTCACATTCAGGGACCTTCCTACTTTCAGAATACTTGTTGAATTTGCCTACCTCTCTCAGTCTCCACTGTCATTGCCCTAGTCCAAGCTACAAATGTATCTCTCTGGATGATTGTGAAAACCTTCTCACTGGGCATTTCATGTCCACACTTGCCACTTCTCCAATCCAGTTCTCAACAGCTATGAGAGTGACAGTTTAAAGAGAGATCACATTATGTTATTTGCCTTGGTCTGTTGTGGCTGCTGTAGCAAAATACCACAGGCTGGTTAGCTTTTAAACAATAGAAATTTATAGCTCACAGCTCTGGAATCCTAGAAGTCCAAGATCAAGATGCATTCTGGTGAAGGACTTCTTCCTAGTACATAGCTGGTAAGTTCTCACAGTGCCCTCACATATTTGAAGGGCTAGCCATCTCTCTGGGTCTCTCCTACAGGCACTAATCCCATCCGGAAGGGTTCATTATCCAATCACCTCCCAAAGTCCCTACCTCCTAAAACCATCATCTGTAGGGGGTTAGGATTCTATACATGACTTGGGGGAGGGGCAGCCATACCAGTCAAGTCTCTGCTTAAAATCTTTAAGTGGTTTCTCATTGCCCTTAAGATAAAATTTAAAAATCCTTAACATGGTCTACCATGTCCTACATAATTGTTACTGTCATTCTGAGCTCTTGCTCACTCTGCCCCAGCCATATGGCCCTCCTTCCTCCTTCCATACCCCGCAAACTCCTTCCCATCTCAGGACCTTCGTATGTGTTGTTTCCTCTGCTGCCTTATCCTCATAGTGGGGAAACCCTCTTCCAGATCTCAGTTTGAATGTCACTTTCCCTTTAAACCTGATCCCACAGGCTAGATTGGATTCCCCTGTTGTATTTTCCTCAAGGCACTCTATTCTTGGTCTTTACAAGAGTCACCAGTAATAATTATATGGTTACTTGCACAATTATTCATTCACTGTTCATCTTTGACACTACTATAATCTCCACAAGAGTAGAGACCTCACCTGTTTTGTTTCACATTTTATTCCAAGAACCTAGAGCATTTCTTAGCACAATAACTGCTCAATAAATATTTGTTGAAAACAAATGAGGGTAGATACCAAAACACAATAGAGTTTAACTCATAAGAGTTTTGTTTAAAGAGTATCTATAATTAATCAGTAAGAAATCAATTATTTATGTTCTTTGACCTTTGATAGTCATATACTATGGCCTAGTCAGTTTTGTACAAGTCAAATACCCCTGTATTGTTAAGTTGAATACAAATATCTTTTCATCTTTCTCTTAAAAATTTTTTTATGTTTATTTATTTTTGAGGGAGAGACAGACAAAGTGCGAGCAGGGGAGGGGCAGAGAGATATAGAGACAGAATCTGAAGCAGGCTCCAGGCTCTGAGCTGTCAGCACAGAGCCTGACATGGGGCTTGAACCCACAAACTGCGAGACTATGACCTGAGCTGAAGTTGGACACTTAACCAACTGAGCCACCCAGGGACCCCCGCCCCACCCGTCTCTTTTAAAGCAATCACAGAGTCTGCCTATCTTGTCTGGCCTTTCACTGGAAAGTTTTTTTTAATCTCTGAGAAACTTCACCACACACCCATTTCTCTCTTGCTGTGGGGCTGACCAGAATGTTTTCCTCCACTGTTGCTAACTCCTCTGGGCAGCATTACCAGACCCTCCTGAAGGGAAGCACCTTGTCTTACTCTTGAGTTCCACCAAGACTATGCTAGTTATTTTTTAAAAATATATTCTTTTTATTTTTGGAAGAGAGAGACAGAGCATAAGCAGTGAAGGAGCAGAGAGGGAGGGAGACACAGAATCCAAAGCAGGCTCCAAGCTCTGAAGTGTCAGTACAGAGCCCAATGTGGGACTTGAATCTACAAGCTCAGAGATCATGACCTGCACTGAAGGTGGACATGTAACCAACTGAGCCACCCAGACACCCCAAGACTGTTCTAGTTATTGCTTCTGTGTCTTGGTTCTCAGATGTAAGTCCACATATAGCTTGCCAATGATGTTGCTAATGTTGCTGCTTGTGATTTCTATTTATCAGTCTTTCTTTATTGTTCCCAATGTCATGACATCTCACTATCTAGAACATTATTTTCATTGGAAAACTGTGAAATTCTGTTATTTTTCTTCTCTTCCAGATCATTTGAAACAAATAACTAAAATGGTCCTTATAGTTCCTTTGGGCACCACTGTGGTACCTCTCCCTAAGCCAGTTCCCTATTATGTAGGGCAGACTATAAGGAGGCCCGGTGATCTCTACTTTCTGGTATTCATGTCCTCGGTAATCCCCTTCCCTTGTGTGGGTGGGATCTGTGACTTACTTCTAATGAGTAGAACACATAAAGGTGACGGGTGTACTTGGTCACATGGATGTGATTACTTCTTCTTTTTAAGTTTTTATTTTTATTTATTATTGAAAGAGAGCACGAACATGTGCTCACATGAGCAGGGGAGGGGCAGACAGAGAAGGAGAGAGAGAATCCCAGGCAGACTCCTCACTGTCAGTACAGAGTCCTACATGGGGCTCCATCCCACGAACCATGAGATCATGATCTGAGCTGAAATCAAGAGTTGGTCACTTAACTGATTGAGACACCCAGGTGCCCCATGGATGTGATTACTTACTAAGGTTGTAATATCTATCTTGCTGGATGACTCTTTTGCAAACTGCTGTGTTGTGAGCTTCCCTAACGAGAGGACTATAAAGGAATTGGCAGCAGCCTCCAGCCAACAGCTAGCAAGAAACTAAGGATCTCTATCTGGCATCCTGAAGGAGTTAGATCCTGTCAATAACTATGGGTGTAGAAGCAGACTGCTTCCAAGGTGAACCTCAGGTGAAAATCCAGGCCTATCCAACAACCTTGATTGCATCTTACAGAGGACCCAGTTAAGCTGTACTCCAATACTTAACTCACAAAAAAAAGATAATAATAAATATATGTTGTTTTAAGCCACTAAACTTATATTGTTATGTAGTGATAGATAATGAATACATCCATCCTTGATTGAAATGCTTTTCTGACACACTATTTTCCCATCCATTTATTAATATCTCTCAACATGGAATTTGGCACAATGAATTTTGAGATAATAGATATTATAGCTTCTTTTTTCTATATTTAATTATTTACCTACAAAAAATGTCTAATCAAGTAAGAATTTTGCCTTAGGAATTCTTAGAATCATTCTTTCTGCTCACAGTGATCGCATATATGTACATACTCAGAAGTAATACCTTTGTTTATTTAATTTTTATTTACTTGTTTATTTTGAGAGGGAGAGAGAGAGAAAGCAAGTTGGGGAGGGGCAGAGTCCCACAGGGTGCTCCATCCCACCAACCATGAGATCATGACCTGAGCCAAAATTATAAGTTGGACGCTTAACCAACTGAGCCACCCAGGCACCTCAGAAATAATACCTTTTATAATTGATTCCATCAGTTCCCGTCTCAAGAAAATAGGACTACAGCTACTCCATCCTGGGTAAAACCTCTATCATAACTAGGATAACTCCTAGCACAGTGTAATTTAACACAATGCCATTTGTTGAGTGTACATTCTAAAGATATTTCTCTGGAAAACTGATGTCTGAATGTTTGGTTCCATGCCATGTATATTATCTTAGTGTGTCTGAATTAGAATGTATCTGATCCTAAAAATGGCTAGGTTCATAGTGTAAGTTGTAGGTTAGCACTAATAGAATATAATGCAAGCCACATATTTAATTTTAAGTTTTCTAGGAGCTACATTTAAAAAGTAAAAAGAAAAATGGAAGGATGATTTTAATAATATAATTATCAACCCAAGATATCCAAAACAGTATAATTTTAGGATGTAACAATATAATAAAATTAGTGAGATATTTTCCTTTTTATGCAGTAAGTCTTTGAAGTTCCATGTGTTTTTCACATTCATAGCGTATCACAATTTAGATTAGTCTTGGTTCACATGCTCAGTAAACACATGCAGCATGTGTTGAACAGTATAGCTTTAGAGCTTTACGGGAGCATGTTAAACCACAGACATACAATAATCTACACAAATTTTGCTTAAGGCAGCTAGATTCTTTTGGATTAAAAATGCATATCATATATACGTATGTAAATATAATATCTGACTGGGTAGGGAGACATGGATCAAAGAGAGCCTACCCACAGAAGAGTAGGTACTCTTAATTTAATAGTTGTACCATGGATCCTTGGCATGTGCAGATTTTATATTTGTAGTATTACCTGCCCAAGAGTGACTCTTGTGAATTTGCTATAGTTCTTACAAATTTGCTATGGCCTCACTATAGCACCGATCCCTTTGCTGGTATTTAACCCTGTCTGACCTCCCTTGTCTATATTTCTGTACTTATCTCACAAGTGTTAATGTTCACTGAAAGCCTGAAGGAGTCACTTAATTTTTATCATTTATGTTTGTGGCACTTTATAGAAGAAATCATGTATGTAGTGGATATACAGACTTGGGGGCATGCTTGTGCTATGATTGAATCCTTCCCCAATGACACATTCTGATGGAGCTATGAGGGTCTTGTAAGACTAGATTGGGTTCTTCTGTTGGTTTGCATTTAAGCAAAGTGCCCATGAAATGTCACGCTTCATTTGTTGAGTTTTCTTTATAGCATACTGCCAAATTTTCTTCCTTTTCTAGATATTATGCTATCTTAAAGATATTCGTTAAATTGCTTAATGAGCCAAAGAGAAAACTGTTACTCTTCACTTAAATTATTCCTTTCAGAAACTTTCCATTTTAAAGTTCTGTGAAAGAGGGAAAAAGGACCTTTACCTGAAGATTATTAAGTACTCTTCCATCAGATACAACTCATCTTCAATTATAGAGGGCTAAGAGTGTTTCTCAAGAATTATCTAGACTCATGGTTCCACCTCCTTCTCCTTGCTGTGGATGAACCATGTGATGAATATGTCTTAAATTTTAGTAGTAAGTAAATTTATTTAGTAAATAAATGTGTGTGGGAAGCGGCAAAGATTTTAGCTGCTTGGCCATTTGCTAGCCGGATATGTCACTCCCTAAGGGGAGTTGCAAAATAGGCAGGGGAGCGCCACTCCCTGTCAGAGGAGAAGCCAGAAGATCAAAGCTCAACCGCCTGCAGGCAGGGTGGTATCGGCCCCTCAGGCGCTGTGCTGAAACACTTTAGTCTGGTTCCTCTTTTACTCCAGTCTTAATCCCTTAACCCTGTTTCCTAGCAACCGACCTAGGTCAGCTGCCTTGTTTTCCCGCCTTGAAACCTTTACAAGATGGGGTGTTTTCTCAATTAAAAAAAGAAGAGGCTTGGTCGGATTCCGTGTGTTGTGACTTCACTCTCTGTGCGTCCCCCTTCCTGCCCTTTCTCTCCCTCTCTCAGGAAAAGAACCCCCAATGCTTCTCCGCCCTGCCAGTCGGGGCGGACCAAACAGGTACCACGGAACGCCGGGGACGAGCGCGCCGGAACCAGGCTTCGGTTAAGACAAATGTGGGTATTTATTATATTTTAAATATGTTTTAAATAGTTTATAATTTAAAGATTTTTTTAAAAAATCTCTATTTTTGAGAAAGAGAGAGATGCAGAGGGAGAACAAGCAGGGGAGGAGCAGAGAGCGAGGGGAAAAAAGGATCCAAAGTGGGTTCTGCACTGACAGCAGCAAACCCGATAGGGGCTCCAAGTCACAAGCCATGAGATCATGACGTAAGCCGAAGTCAAATCGTGAGATCATGACTTAAGCCGAAGTCAAATCGTGAGATCATGACTTAAGCTGAAGTCAGATGTTTAACCAACAGCCACCCAAAAAGCCCCAATTTTAAAAAATTTTGAGGAAATTCATTCAACTTGTTTTTTGAACTCTTTCCATTAATATAGGGTTTCTCCATCAAAGGCACTACTGATCTTTGGACCAGATAATTCTTTGTTTTTGATGGCTGTCTAATACATTGTAGGATCGTTGGCCTCTGCCCACTAGATGCTGATATCTTATATTCTGCCATTCCTACTCCTACAGTCATTCTTTATTTGGGGCCTTCATCACCTCCCGTAGATTACATTTCAGTCCCTGAACTACCCCATATATTCAGTATCCTACCTTGCTGATGCATTGTCCACATTGCCATATAAATAATAATACCTATAATTTATTTAACCTCTGCTGTGTGCCATGCAAGTATTGAGGGCTTTCATTCATCAACTCTCATCTGACATGATAAAATTGAGAACAGAGAAGTGAGGGGACTTGTCCTAGATGACACTGCTAGTGAGTACAAGATAAGATTCAAATTGAGGTCTGCTTAATTTTAAAGCCTATGATTTTTATGTTATCACACTGCCTAAATATAATGTCTTCCTAAAACATGAGTGAAACTTGTTCCTTCCTTTTCACAAACTTTCAGTGTCTTCCAGCACATGGCTCAGGCAACATGACTTAGACAGTCTGTTCCTTTCGACATCCTGCTCCCATAAGTATATTCATGCACACTATATTCTTATCTTGCTAGATGGTGACCATTTTTCCAAATTTGCCACACATATGCATGGTTTTATGCCTTTGCTCAAGTTGTCTGCTCAACCTGAAATGCATTTCCCATCTCTTTTTCTTCTTTAAAATTCTAACCACTGTTCAAAACCTAGCTGAAATATGTGCTGTTGTTGTTGTTGTTTCCTGTGAAACCTTTCCTGATATGATAGCACAATGTTTGTTACATAGAGCTTTGTATTATCCTGTTCTATTGAGGGCTTTCCTATATATCTGTCTATAAATACCTGGAAGGGGGGATCACACCTTATTTATACTATTCCCCATTAAAAAGTATTGAGGTGACTAACCAGGGGCTTTCTCTGCCTATAATGTAGCTCTATATTTCCTAGAACACATTACATATTTTTAGAAAACACATACCTCACTAAGAATTGGTTGAATACATGGAGTGGATACATGGCAAATATTTATGAGTTCTTTCCCTGACCATGTGCATTATAGAAAGTTTAGAAAAACAGGGAAAAATAAATAATCCATTTATCACACAGATTTTGGGAAATGTCCATCTGGTTAGCTGATACTGAGAAATAGCTTAGAAAATCATCTCTATGTGCCCTTTGGTATAAAGTAGACCTAACAGGCGAAGGCCACATCTGCATAGACCTGAACTCTCAGAGAAACATACTTTTATCAAGTGAGGCTGGACACATCAAAAGACTGTATAGGTATTTTTATGTACAGATATAAAATTCAAAAGCTACAAGGGATATGGAATGAAAAGTAAATCTGCCTTTACTCTTGTCTTTCAGCCACCTAATTTCCCTTCTCAAAGGCAACGATTGTTATCAGTTGATTTTATAGATTTTAAAAGATGATTATTTCAAATGATACTTATTTTTTATTTATTACTCATATCTTGGACAAAAGATGCTATTAACAAATATAATATCTAAGTAATAACCCCACTTTAGCTAGAATTACCGGTAAATTAATTTTATGAACTAGCTATTATTATTATTATTATTTTTTAGCTATTATTTTTAAACATAGGTGAATGAATAGTCTCAAGGCTGCAGTAACATGTTATATTTGTCCACTGCAGTGGCTTTGCTTCTGGAGAAAAATCGCATAACCATGTAATTTGACATCTTTAAAACTGTCCCCAAATCACTTTTCCAAATTGTCTCTCTCTCGTGTGTGTGGTATTTAAAAACTTTTGAACTTCTCAAATCTCTGTCACTTTTTTCCCTCATTTTTTTTTAACTGAAGGTCTTAAAATTTTTTTTGATGTTTATTTATTTTTGAGAACGAGAGACAGAGTGCAAGCAGGGTGGGGCAAAGAGAGAGGGAGACACGGAATCCAAAGCAGGCTCCAGGCTCTGACCTGTCAGCACAGAGCCTGACCCAGGGCTCAAACCCATGAGATCATGACCTGAGCCAAAGTTGGATGCTTAACCCGACTGAGGCACCCAACCTGACTTGTGTAAGTTTTGGAAGGAATGTATCGTGGTCTATTCTGGAAGATGTCCTGAGGTGTGGATCTGTACCGATTCATGGGAAAAATTAAGTCAGGTCAGGAAAAAAATAGATTGAAAGGCTCTAACAAGGAGATATGGGGAAAGAAATGCATAGATAGACATCTTTAGATTTGTCCAGACTATGGAATAACTGTGTCCCATGGATGCTTGTCAAGGACTACTGCAGAGGATACTCTCAATATTCCCAAACTGGCCTTTTCCCAGGCATCTAAGTGTTTGTTCAGTAGGCTCATTTAAAAAGTCTTGATAGTGGCAAGGAAGGGGTTTATTCCCAGGTTCAATATTAACATCACCCCCCTTCCTGGGGGTGACTTGGCTACTATAACTCCTGAGTGCCCAACAGACCTGCCATAGTGACCAACAGCTGGGTCCTGATCTAGCCTTCAGCTCTGTAATATCAACCAACCACTGAGTGGCAGTTTGACTATATAGACCTCTTTCCATCATGAATAGGGCAATTTTCTCGCTGCAAACACATATTTACTATAAATACAGATTTACTTGCCCTCCATGCCAAATTTTACTTGCATGCTTAACTACAGTCCTATTAAGTACCTAATTTATTGTCATGGTATTTTTATTTTTATTCTTGTTTTGTCATGGTATCTTATTAACCATTGTTTCTGACCAGGGAATCTATCTATTGGTGAATGAAGGAAAGCACTGAGCTAATGCCTTTGAGATTCACTGATCTTGCCATGTATCCCATTCCCCCAAAAGATACCAGCCATGAGGTTGTAATGCTGTTAGTCAGAATGCACTCCATATATATCTTTCATGGTCACAATACATAGGGTCAGAAAAATGGATGTGAAGTAAGAGTGACACTTCTCACTAATAAGCTTAATGACCCACTCTCAAAATTTTTCTCTCTATCCCTGCAACTTTCAACTTTGCTGGTCTAATAGTCTTACTATCCAAGGGAATAATGAGTCCACTGGAAAACATAAAAGTGGTTACGTTAAACTGGAGGTTGAGACTGACACCTGGTCTTTTCGGATTCCTCATGTTTTATGAACAAGGTGAGGTGGATTATGTGTATTGGCTAGAGTGCTTGATGCAGATTTTATAGGGGAGCTAGGATTTCTACCACACAATGAAGGCAACCATGCCCAGTGGCAAAACCAATGGAAAAACTTCAGGAACCTATATGTTTGTGGTATGTGATTTTAAGAGGAGAAAGATGAACAGATGCTGAATAGCCAAAGGGACGGACAGTAGCAAACATTACCAACTGTCTCATTCTACACCTTTTCAATCCATTGCAGCAGGCCTTTCTGGGCTCGCATGAAGTATAGCAAGGGTTACTCATGCTTATGCCAGACAGAAGCACCCCTGCCAGACTTGGCAGGCAGAAGTGAGCATCACGAGGCAGAGGCCACGTAGCTCTGGCAAGCGTAGATGCAGAAGCTTTTGTTTTTTTTTCTACTGCAGCTGTTGTAGAGATTCTAGTGATCAGATCCTGCTTCATGGGTATCAAGCATCAGGTGGTGACAGCAAGAACTTTTCTGTTGGAAAGTTTTCCTGGTGTCATTGGGCTTCTCTCTTGGCTGTGTTATCAATAGAATATGACAACCAAGCTTGGTTTCTTGGCCTTCCGAGATATCCTGTAAACTAACCAATACCCTGGAAGAAATCTCTTTCTACTTAAACTAGTGAGCATGTACTATGCTGTCTAAAACTAGTACAGTAAAAACCTTGGTTTGTGAGCATAATTTATTTCCAAAACATGCTTGTAATCCAAAGCACTTGTATATCAAAGTGAATTTCTCCATAAGAAATAATGGAAACTCAGATAATTCCACAACCCAAAAATACTCATATAAAAATGATTACAATACTTTAATATAATACAAAATATAAAGAAAAAATTATCCTGCACCTGCCTTTGAAAGCATTTGTGGCTGGTGTGAGGGAGACAAGAGAGAGGAGGGTTACTGTGTAGGATGACTTTCACTATCACTAACAGAATCACTACTATCTATTGACTCAATGGAATCTTTTTCTGCATGGGGGCCATTGTATACACTTGCACAGATGTTGACTATTAATAAACTCTTTTCATATACTGTATTTAAAGTAATTGGCAGTGAGGTGGCAGAGGAAAGGGTCTATATCTTCAGGCAGCCTGACCTAAAATGAAGCAAAGCATTTCTAAGCTTACTCTTGTATGGAAAAACAAAGGACTCCGTAGGTGCTTTGAAGTGACAGAAAATACATGAGTGCCAGTTGAGGTTACCTCCCAATGTTCTGAAAAATCACCAATCTCTGCTAAACAGCCTGAGACTGAGCATCCGAACATGGATGACGATCACCCACAATCCCAGAGAGAGAGAGAGAGAAAGGAAGAAGAACCATTGGCTCAGTTGTGATTATGTGACATTCTGCACCATGCACTACTCTTATTGCTATCCAAGGTTTTACTGCAGTGTAATTATTATGTGTCTACACTAGTCAGTAGCCAGAGGATTAGGATTCTCCAATTTTGGAGAAGGAATTGGTGCTTGAGAATCAGACACAGTAACCACCTCACCTCCCATTCAGTCCTCAACCACTGAAATTTGGCAGCTACCTTCTCTGCTACTAGTCTTGTTAAGATTACCAAGACTTCCCTGATATAATCTTTTGGCAGTTTTTGACCCTATTGCCCACTTAACATTTTTTTTTTAACCTCTCTTTCTTTAGCTTCTGTACACACAATCTTCTGGTTTCCTTCCTTTTTCTTTGTTCCTCCCCAATATTCTTTGAGGGACCTTCTTTCTCTTCTGCTTTCCATTTAAAGGTGAGTATTCCTTCATGTTGTATACTGAATCTGTCAATCTTTTTCATATTATTTAGGGATGATTTTAGATTTTCTCTACTTCATGGCTTTAGTTAATATCTGTACAATGCTGACTTGCAAATGTCTTCAGGACAATTATGTCTCTTAAGCACCAACTGCACACTGAATGTCTCTATTTCACTTTCTTCAAGCACTTTGAACACAGGATCGACAAAACAACCATTAGCTTACTTCTCAAAACTACTCCAACTAGAAAACTAGAAAAATACTCCTTATTATATTCCCTATCCTGATGAATGGCCTCATTGTCAACAGGGTGACTTAAGCCGGCAATTGGGTGTCAACCTTCATTTTTCACTCTTCTTTGCTTAGCCAAACAATCTTCAGGTCCCACTATTTCTGCTTCCCCAAATATCTCTCAATTCATCTCTACTGCCTTAGTTTTAGATACCATTTTCTCCAGCTAATTTACTGCAATGGCCTCCCAACCTATCTCTCTTCCTCCAATCTAGCCTCCCTCTAGGTCATTCTTTACAATGAAGACATACTAATGCATCTAGAACCTATGTCAACTTATTTCTTTTCCCTATGCAGCATAATAAAATCTCTCCTCCTTTCACAGGGCTCACAGGGTCACAGGGTCCTCCATGGGTTGGCATTTTTAATATCATTTATTGTATTCCTTACTGGCTCTCCAGCATACTTTTTGTCCAGACATACTGAACTTCTCTCAGGTATATATGCCATGCTCTCTTTGGCCTGTGGAACAGCATTCTATCCCTGCTCTGAAGGAACTAATTTCAGCTTAGATACTAGTTTCTTTAGCAAGTATTTTTCTTCTGGGTTATTGTTACCTCTGCTTTGTGGGAGGCACATTATACTTCCCCATAATATATTTGTGACACGCAATTATAACTTTTAAAAAAATTATATAGCCACAAATCCCCTCCTTGCCTCAGTCTAGTGGATGACTGCCATGTCTATTCTCACCCCAACAGAGGTCTAAGGAGACTTTTCAGGAGAGGTCTCTGAACTGCAGGATACCAGACACTCTCACCCTAATCCTGAACCCTACTCCTAACCATGAGTGGTTCCTGAATGCATGGAAAGAAAAGCTGAGAAGCAGCTAACTTTTTCTAAAGAAGATCCCAAACCTTTACGAATTTGTAATATTTCTGGGGTTGCCTGGATGGCTCAATTGGTTTAGCATCCAACTCTTGATTTCAACTTGGGTCATGTTCTCATGGTTCATGAGATCAAGCCCTGCATCCAGCTCTGCACTGACACCATGGATCCTGCTTGGGATTCTCTTTCCCTCTTCTCCCTGCCTCTCCCCTGCTGACATGCGCTCTCTCTCTCAAAATAAATAAACATTAAAAGTAATATTTCTGAAAATGAATGTGAAAGTAGACATAAAAACAGAAGGAACAACTGAATTTCTATTCAAATGTATTTAGATCCCCAAATCCCTTACTGGCCTCAGCACAGTAGATGGCTGACATGTATTCATAGCCCAGTACATGCCTTGGGGTTTTTATTCAAGTTCTTATTTAGTGTATTTTTCAAGTTTTATTTGGTGTATTTATTTCAAGTTAACATAGTGTAATATTAGTTTCAGCTGTGGAAGTTAGTGATTCAACACTTACATACAACACTCAGTGCCCATCACAACACATGGAGAGTATTAAGTGCCCTCTTTAATACACATTTCCAATTTAATCCATCTCCAGACCCACATCCCCCACAGCAACCCTTAGTTTGTTCTCTATAGTTAAGAGTTTGTTTTCTGGTTTGCCTCTCTCCCCCACCCCACCCCATGTTCATCTGTTTTGTTTCCTAAATTCTACATATATGTGAAATCATATGGTATTTGTCTTTCTCTGACTTATTTCACTTAGCATAATACTCTCACACTCGACCCACATCATTGCAAATGACAAGATTTCATTCTTTTTGATGGCAAATATTCCATTATATATACATATATATGTATATATAAATATCACATCTTGGTTATCCATTCATTAGTTGATGGACAGTTGGCCTCTTTCCATAATTTGGGCTGTTGCAGATAATACATTGAGGTGCATGTACCCCTTTGAATATATATTCATGTGTCCTTTAGGCAAATGCCCCGTAGTGCACTGGCTGGATCATATGTTGATTCTATTTTTAAATTTTTGAGGAACCTCCATACTGTTTTCTAGAGTGGCTATATCAGTTTGCATTCCAAACAATAGTTAAAGAGGAGGGTTCCCCTTTCTCTGCATCCTTGCCAACACCTGTTGCTTCCTGTGTTGTTAATTTTAGCCATTCTGACTGGTGTGAGGTGCTATCTCATTGTAGTTTTTATTTCTATTTCCCTGATGTTGAGCATCTTTTCCTGTGTCTGTTAGGCATGTGTATGTCTTCTTTGGAAAAATGTTTATTTATGTCTTCTGCCCATTTTTAAACTGGATTATTTGGTTTTTTGGGGGGTATTCAGGTTTATAAGATTTTTATATATTTTGGATACTATCCCTTTATCAGATACATCATTTACAAATGTCTTCTCCCATTCTGTAGGTTGCATTTTAGCTTCATTGATTGTTTCCTTCCCTGTGCATAAGTTTTTATTTTGATGAAGTCTCAATAGTTTATTTCTGCTTTTGTTTCCTTTGCCTCCTGGAGACATCTAGTAAGCAGTTGCTACAACCAATGGCAAAGAGGTTACTGCCTGTGTTCTCCTCTAGGATTTTGATGGTTTCCTGTCTCATGTTTAGGTCTTTCACCATTTGTGATTTATTTTTGTGTATGGTGTTAAGAAAGTGGTCCAGTTTCATTCTTCTGAATGTTGCTGTTCACGTTTCCCAACACTGTTTGTTGAAGAGGCAATCTTTTTTCTATTGGATATTCTTTCCTGCTTTGTTGAAGATTAGTTGGCCATATAGCTGTGGATTCATTTTTGGGTTTTCTATTCTGTTCCATTGATCTATGTGTCTGTTTTTGTATAAGTATCATACTGTCCTGATCACTATAGCTTTGCTTTTTTTTTTATTAAGATTTTATTAAGTAATCTGTATACTGATTGTAGGACTTGAACTCACAATTCCAAGATAAAGAGTTGCATGCCAGCCAGGCACCCCCATTACAACTTTGTAATATAACTTGAAGTCCGGGATTCTGATGCCTCCAACTTTGCTTTGCTTTTCCAAGGTTGCTTTGGCTAGTAGGGGTCTTTTGTGGTTCCATGCAAATTTTAGGATTGTTTGCTCTAGCTCTGTGAAAAATACTGGGGGTATTTTGATAGGGATTGCATTAAATGTGGAGATTACTCTGGTAAGTATAGACATTTTAACAATATTTGTTCTTCTAATCCATGAACATGGAATGTTTTTCCATTTCTTTGTGTCCTCTTCAATTTGTTTCATCAGTGTTTTATAGTTTTCAGAGTACAGATATTTTATCTCTTTGGTTAGGTTTATCCCTAGGTATATTATGGTTTTTGGTACAATTGTAAATGGGACTGATTCCTTGATTTCTCTCTCTGCTGCTTCATTATTGGTATATAGAAATGCAACAGATTTCAATATGTTGATTGTGTATCATATGACTATACTGAATTTGTGTATCAGTTCTAGCAATTTTTTGATGGAGTCTTTGGGTTTTCTATATAGATTATCATGTCTTCGCAAATATTGAAGGTTTGACTTCTTTCTTGCCAAATTGGATGCCTTTTATTTCTTTTTGCTGTCTGATTATTAGGATTTCTAGTACTGTTTTAAATAACTCATTAGAATGGATATCCCTGTCTTGTTCCTCTCCATATAGGAAAAGCTCTCAGTTTTTTCCCATTGAGAATGATAGTAGCTGTGGGTTGTTCACATATGGCCTTTATGATGTTGAGATATGTTCCCTCTCTCCTTACTTTGTTGGGTTTTTAAAAAATCGTGAATGGATGCTATATTTTGTCGAGCTTTTTCTGCATCTACTGAAATGATTATATGGATCTTATCCTTTCTTTTTTTAATGTAGTATATCACATTAATTTGCAAATATTGAACCACCCCTGCTGCCCAGAAATAAATCTCACTTGACCATGGTGAATGATTCTTTTAATGCACTGTTGGATAGGGTTTGCTAGTATTTTGTTGAGAATTTTTGCATCTATGTTCATCAGGGATATTGTCCTGTAGTTCTCTTTTTTAGTGGAGTCTCTCTCTAATTTTGAAATCAGGGTAATGCTGGCATCATTGAATGAATCTGGAAGTTTTCCTTCCATTTCTATTTTTTGCAACAGTTTGAGAACAATAGATATTAACTTTTTTAAATGTTTGGTAGGTTTTCCCTCTAAAGCCATATGGTCCTAGACTTGTTTGTTGGGAGATTTTTGATTACTGAGTCTATTTTTTGGCTGGTTATCCAACAGTTCAAGTTTTCTATTTCTTCCTATTTCAGTTTTGATAGTTTATATGTTTCTAGGAATTTATCTATTTCTTCCAGATTGTCCAATTTGTTGGTATATCATTTTTCATAATATCATAATATTCTCTTATAATTGTTTGTATTTCTGTGGTGTTGGTTATTTCTCCTCTCCCATGTGTGATTTTATTTGTTTTTTTTTTCTTTTTGATAAATCTGGCTAGGAGTTTATCAGTTTTATCAAATTTTTTCAAGAATAAGCTCCTGGTTTCTTTGATCTGTTTTACTGTGTTTTTTAATTTAATTTAATTTAATTTAATTTAATTTTATTTTATTTTATTTTATTTTATTTTATTTATTTTTAGTTTCCATAGCATTTATTTCTGTTCTAATCATTATTATTTCTTTTCTGCTGGCTTTAGGCTTCATTGTTTTTTTTCTGACTCTTTTAGGGGTAAGATTAGGTTATTTATTCAAGATTTTTCTTGCTTCTTGAAGTAGGTCTGTATTGCTATGAACTTTCCTCTTATGACTGCTTTTGCTGCAACTCAAAGGTTTGGACTTTTTGTTTTCATTTTTATTTGCTTCCATATATTTTTTAAATTTCTTCTTTAATTTCTTGGTTGACTCATTCATTTTTTAAAGTTTATTTTAAACTCTTTATTTTTTGAAAGAGAGAGAGCAAGCACACCCTCATGGGCAGGGAAAGGGCAGTGAGAGAGAGGGAGAATCCCAAATGGGCTCCATGTTATTGGCATGGAAGTCAATATGGGGCTCGAACCCAGGAACCATGAGATCATGACCTGAGCTGAAATCAAGAGCCAGACACGTAACCAACTCTGCCACCCAGGAGCCCCATACCCATTCATTCTTAGTAGTATGTTGTTTAACCTCTATGTATTTGTGGTGTTTCCAAATTTTTTCTTGTGGTTGACTTCAAGTTTCATAGTCTTGTGGTTAAAAAAGATGTATGGTATGATCTGAATTTTTTGGTACTTCTTGAGGACTGATTCGTGACCCAGTATGTGATCTGTTCTGGAGAATGTTCCATGTGCACTCGAAAAAAAATGTGTATTCTGTTGCTTTAGGATGACATGTTTGAATGTACCTGTTAAGGCCATCTGGTCCAGTGTATCACTCAAAGCCATTGTTTCCTTGTTGATTTTCTGCTCAGATGATGTCTATTGCTTTTGTGGGGTATTAGAGCCCCCCTACTATTATTGTAATATTATCAATTAGTTCCTTTATGTTTGATGTATTTTGGTACTTCTATATGTTGGGTGCATTAATATTTACAATTGTTATATCTTCTTGTTGGATTGTCCCCTTTATTACTATATACTGTCTTTGTCTCTTATTATAGTCCTTGTTTATTTATTTATTTATATTTATTTAGTTAGTTAGTTAGTTATTTAATTATTTTAGAAAGAGAGAAAGAGTGCAAGGGGAGGAAAGGGGCAGATGAGGAGGATGGAGAGAGACAGACAGAGGGAATGAGAATCCCAAACAGGCTTATGCTCAGTCCAGAGACTAAGACAGGCCTCAATCCCATGACCCTTGGATCATGACCTGAGCCGAAATCAAGTGGATGCTCATCTGACTGAACCACCCAGGTGCCCCTTATAGTCTTTGTTTTAAAGTCTATTTTGTCTCATACAAGTATTGCTGCTCTTTCTTTTCCCATCCATTTGCATGTCTGTAGGTGTCTTTAGGTCTAAAATGAGTCTCTTGTAGGCAGCAGATTAGATGGGTCTTTTTTTTTTTAATCCATTCTGACACCCTATGTCTTTTGATTGGAGCTTTTAGTCCATTCACATTCAGAGTAACTAATGATAGGTATGTATTTAGTGCCATTTTTAACTTGTTTTATTGTTGTTTCTGGAGATTTTCTCTGTTCCTTTCTAGTTTTTTTTACTTTTGGTCTTTCTTTCTCACTCCATAAGTCCCCTTTAATATTTTTTGCAGGGCTGTTTTAGTGATCATGAAGTCCTTTAGCTTTTGTTTGTCTGGGGGAACTCTTTATCTTTTTATCTATTCTGAAAGACAGCTCTGCTGGATAGAGTATTCTTGGCTGCATATTTTTCCCATTCAGCACATTGAATATATCATGCCATTCCCCTCTGGCTTGCCAGATTTCTGTAAAGAGATCTGCCGCTAGCTTTATGGGTATTCCCTTGTAAATTAGGGACTTCTTTTGTCTTACAGCTTTTAGGATTTTTTTCTTTATCACTATGTTTTGCAAATTTAACTCTAATATATGTCTTGGTGTTGGCTTGCTTTTGTTGATTTTGATGGGAGTTCTCTGTATCTCCTGGATTTGGATGTAGTTTCCTCTCCCAGAAATTTTCACCTATTATTTTCTCAAAAAACCCTGTCCCCTTTTCTCTCTCTTCTTGTTCTGGGACTCCTATGATATGAATGCTATTGTATTTGATGAAGTCACTGAGTTCCCTAAGTTTCTTCTTGTGATCCATAATTCTTTCCCTCTTTTGTTCAGCTTCATCATTTTCCATTATTCTTTCTTCTATATAATTTATTCATTCCTCTGCTTCTTCTATCCTTGTGGTCATTACATCTGGTTGGTTTTGAACCTCAGTATTATATTTTTCATTTCTGACTGCTGTTTTTTTAACTTTTATCCCTGTGGTAAGGGTCTTCCTGATGTTTTCCATGCTTTTTTCAATCCCAGTGAGTATCCTTATGATTGTTGCCATAAATTTTTCACCAGGCATATTACTTATATCTGTTTTGATTAGATCTCTGGCCATGAGCTTTTCTTTTCTTTCTTTTGGGCTAAATTCCTCCATCTTGGCATTCTGTCCAAATCTTTGTCTTCCTCTGTAGGTTAGAAAAGCCTATCATGTTTCCTGCTCCCAACAGTCATGGCTTTATGAAGAAGAGGTCATACAGCGTCCAAGGCTGGCACTTCAGGAAGTGTCTCTAGTGTGTGTTGCATGCACTTCGTTGCTGTGTTTTGGCTATTCTATCCCTCAGGTCAGTTGTCTACAAAGGCTTTCTTTGCCTGCAGTGGGCAGTGTTTGGTCCTTGGCCAGAATGTAGTGAGTTTTAAGTAGGTGTGCACACCTAGTTAAATGAAAGACTTAATGCTACTTTTACTAGAACTGAAGCTTTGCAGAAGTCTCTGGTGGATTGATGTGGTGTGCGTGGGGGTCTTCTGTGGGAGAGGCTCACTATTCTGAGCCTTAGGAACTGCCTGAGCAAAGCAGAACCAGCAGAGCTCAGTGGGGGTGGGACTTGGTGTAAACAGGTTAGGCACCTAGTGTTGGCACTGTGCTGTTTACTGAAGCTAGTTTATGCTGAGGGGTGGGAGAGAGAAATGGTACCAGCATTTCATTGTCCCCTGAGAAGGGGTCTCTGTGCTTGCTACTTTCAGGGAATCCCTTCCAAAAGAGCCAATAATTTTTCCTCATGTGTCCCAAGAGTTTCATATCACTGATTTCACACTGTCTGTCTCCAGGTTATTTGCCTGCCTGGAGCAGCACAGTGCACTTTGGGTTCTATCCTAGCTGGGCCTGCTGCCTTTTAAAACTCCAAACTTTAGGGACCTGCTGGGTCAGGGCCTGTGCTGGTCTTCTAGGGGAAGGTCTCACATGCTGGGATGGATGCAGGTTTGATGGAGAATGGCAGTCACACCAGAGTTCAGGGGTGTGACATTTGGAGTAAGTGGGCTAAACAGCCAGTATCCAGGTTAGCTGCCCTCAGCAGGTGTCCCTGTACCTATGCTGAAAGGCAGGGGAAGGAATTGGCACCCACTGGCTCTTTCTCCAGAGAGGCATCTCTGCAAACACCACCTCTCACAGATGTGCAGTAAGAAGAGCAAACAGTCTCTCTCCATGTACCTTAGGCAATCCTTAGGTCGTGTCATCTGCCCTGGGGGTGCTTGCCTGCCTTCTCTCTAGGAGTAAGGCAGCACCTGCAGGTCTCTACCCCGGTACAGCTGCTGACCTCTAAAACTCCTGACTTGGAGCCCTGCTGGTTTCCAAAACTCAAGAAAATCAGCCCCTCTCATCTTCCCAGCCAACGGCTCCGGGGGAATGTTCTCCTTGCGTGTATCCGTGTGCACTCCACTCTCACTCCACACCTGTAACTTCTGATTTACTTCTCTGTCTTGCTGATACACCAGCTCTGTGGAGACAAGAGCTATGTCTATTTTGTTCAGCGTTTGTGATCCCATCACCTAGCACAGCATCTGGCACTTAAATATGAAATGAGTGAAAAATTGACGCAATTAATGAGGTAGTATATGATAGAAGAGTAATAATTAATTGTTCATTAGTTACTACCTAGAACGATAATTGTCAAAAATTTAGCTAAAATGAAACAAAACTGCATAAATCTAAATCATGGCCAAGCCTCTTCTTCTACAACGATATTAGCGATGGATTTCTTTATACCATTGCCAACTTATAGAAGGTTTCATTGAGGTACCACCTACAAAAAGATGTACAAATGTTAAATATAAAGCTTGACTGATTTTTTTACATATGTACACACCTGTGAAACCACTTCTCAGATCAATATGTAGAACATTCCCAGCACCCCAGAAGGCTCCCTTACTCTCTCTTCCAATCAGTATTTTTTCAATCATAATCATTCTTTTGACCCCCATCACCACAGTTTTGCTTGCTTGATTTTGTACTCCATGTGATGGGATCATGAATGATGCATTTTTACGTATTTGGTTTCTTTTAGTCAATATCATATTGGCAAGATTTGTCCTTTTCATTGTTATTTTCATTCCATTTCATGAATGATTTATTTTTCCATTCTACTGCTGAAAGACATTTGGGTTGTTTCAGGTTTGACTATTATCAATAAAGCTATGGTGAATATTCTCATGTGTAACTTTTGGTGGACATAGCACTAATACATGTTGAGTTTAGAAAGAAGAGGATTTGCTGGGTCATAAGATATGCATAAGTTTAGCTTAAGTGGACATATTATTAAATATTTTACCAAAGTAATTATACTAGCTTATACTCCTATCGATAAATGTATGAGAGTTCCCCATTGTTCTGCAACCTTGATATTACTTCCTATTACTTTTCACTCACTTATAGAAATTCACACGATCATCTGAGATGAAAACTGACATTACAAATTAGTGTGATACTACAAAATTATTCAAAATAGGCTTCCAGACCTTGGTTAGTTTTCAGGCATAAAATAATGAGAATGGCTAATATATACTGGACATGCACTTCTTGCTAGGCATATTTGGGATACTTTATGGAAGCTACTTTAATCATCATGATACCTCTGTGAAATAGATATTGCTATTCCCATTTTATGGATAAGAAATTTGTAGCATAGAGAGATTTATCATTTAATAAACTTTTAAAAAACTGGCTGAAAGCCGGTACAGATCAATTAATGCAACCACTAGCTTATTGTAATGACAAAGCCTGTTCAGAGAGCAGGCTGCCTCATATGAAGGAAGATCACTCAGTTTGTTAGAGGTAGAGTCTGGATTGACATCCAGATCCCCTAACTTCTTGTCTGGCATTAATAACAAGCCAGCACAATGTAAACT
>NC_043704.1:102427662-102522628 GCF_006229205.1 Suricata suricatta | reverse complement strand
GGTACATGAGTTCAAGCCCTGCATTGGGCTCTGTGTTGTCAGCATGGAGCACACTTTGGATGCTCTCTTCCTCTGCCCCTCCCCTGTTTGCTCTCTCTCTCTCTTAAAAATAAACATTAAAAAAAAGAAAAAGCACATTAAAAAATATTTTGCCAATGCTACAAAAAACATGTGAACACATTGCTAGAGCCTGTTGGTTCACAGCCTCATATATGAAGATCCTCCCTCCCCCTCCTTATCCCTGTCTCCTGGTTCTCATACCCCGGTGTACCTCCTTTCTCATACTGCATTGGGACTGGCCTGTGAGACCAACAGCATCCAGTAGCAGTGATGTCAGTTTGGAGGCCAGGTTAGAAAGGCATCATGACTTTTACCCCGCTCTCTCAGATCATTCACTCTGGGAGAACTCAGCTACCATGTCATGAGAACCGTCAGACAACCCTGTGGATGAGACCATGTAGTGACAAACTGAAGCCTCTAGCTATGTGATTCCTGTTTCAGAAGTGGATCCTCCAGCTCTGGTCGAGCCTTTAAATAAATGCATTTTTGGCTGACAGCTTAATATTCTCAGCCAGAGCCACTCAGAGAAGCTGCTCCCAGATTTCAGACACTCAGGAATTGTGTGAAATAATAAGGTTATTGTTTTAAGCCGATAAGTTTTTGGAATAATTTGTTATCCAGAAATTGCTAAGTAATATAGGCCCCTAACAGGGAAGAGGCCATGCAAGTGAGAGGCCTAGAAGTTTAAGTTTCATAGGTGTTTAAAAATTTTTTTTTAATGTTTATTTGTTTTTGAGAGAGAGAGACAGAGAGTGCAAGTGGGGGAGGGGCAGAAAGAGAGGGAGACACAGAATCCAAAGCAGACTCCAGGCTGTGAATTGTCAGCACAGAGCCTGATGTGGGGTTTGAACCCACAAGCCTTGAGATCATGACCTGAGCCGAAGTTGGACACTCAACCAACTGAGCCACCCAGGTACCATAAGTTTCTTAAGTTTTATGATAAATAGGTCTCTATGTTAATGCCTAAGTCTACTAGATTGTTGTTGTAGAGACAGCTACCAACAGCTCTGCCGCCAAAATTTGTTCTTTTCTTCCACAGCAGCTGCAATTGGGTCATTCCTGTCCAGTCACAAGGCACATTGTCCGCCTCCTTTGTTGCGGACTGCTTCATGTGACTGAGCTCTTGATATCGGATGGCAGCAGAAGCCTGATGCGCCCTTCTGCACTACGCTTTCAAGGAACTAGTCATTGTATGCATTTCCCACAAGCACAGTGACCTTGGAAGCCACACGTTTAAGATGGCAGAAACTCTGTCCTACCAAGTCCCTGAATGACTTGGAGTTCATGGGGCAGAACCCTTCTAAGCTGGAACACCCCTCTGGACCATTTCGTTAGAAATTAAAGCTTCTATTGTGTTTGAAGGATTATATTTTAAGGTCTATGTTTTAAAATGAGTAAGTCTACTTTAATTAGTTATGATCTTAAAAAATTAGATACTTTATTTTTCCCCTGGAAGTAGCCTTGATGTTATTTATTTGCTAATTTATAAAGCTTTTGTTCTTCTGAAATAAACCTTTTTTTGGATATACTTGGTTTTAAATCCTGGCTCCACCACTTAGGAGCTATGTAATCAGGATAATTACCTCTGAGCTTCAGTTCTTTTCTGAGCTTTACAGTTCCATCTGTAAAATGGGATGATACCTTCTTCATAGCCTGTTATGAGACTTAGTGAGATAATGCTTATAAAACACTGCCTGGAACATAGGAAGACTTCAATAAACAGTAGCAGTTTTTATTGTAATAAGAATAATTTTTATTTAAAGTTTATTTATTTAAGTAATATCTACACCCAACGTGGGGCCTGAACTCATGACACCAAGATTAAGAACCACATGCTCTTCCAACTGAGCCAGCCAGGTGCCCCATTTCTATTATTAATACTACCTATTCAGTGTTTCACTTTGGACAGAGCATAAGGTTTGGAGACATAAAACTTGAGCTCAAATTCTGTCACTTTTGCATGCTGTGACCTTAGATAATTTATCCAGTCTTTCTCCTTCTTAGACTCATCATCTATATTTTTGAATACCTAGGTGCCCTAAATATCTTTACTTTTTATTCTAAGCATATCCAGGAAAGCTGTAAGTCAGACACATAGCAAGTCTGACTGAATGCTTTTGTATTTCTGCGACAGGGGAAGGTGTGACTAAACATGATGGCATGTTCAAGACTAGACTGAACATGGCAGCAGAGCCCAATGAGCAAGAGACCAGGATGGGGAACCCAGAAACTATTTCTACTAATTTTTTTCCAGTTATGAAGATCCATGTCATCCTAGAAGGGAATGTTTGACTTATTCTGAATTATATTCCTGGGTAGATAGGATAATCACCTATCTCCCCTATTGGGGAACTCCTACTCCACTTCCCGTGGCCCTTGGAGCATTGTCAGTTACAATGTTCCATTTTACTTCATCCCCTTCCTCCCTCCACAAGACTAGAAATGTCAGTAAAATCTTCCCTACCACATGGAAAGAGAACCTGTCACAGTAGGGAAGATTGAGCTGGAGTGAGAGTGAGAGAGAGTGAGAGAGCAGCAGTGAGAGAGAGCGTGATTGGATAGCTTGAGCTTCTGGATTTATCTGTGCCTGAAGGCAGATTACTCCCCAGACTTCCAAGCCACATGAGCCAATACAGTTCCTTTTATACCTTGTACATATTTGAGTTGGGGAGTTGTAACTAAAAGTGTCCTGGCTAATACAGGAACTTTTCGCAAAATACAAATACTTCTGAAATGGGACTGAAGCATGTGTGTTCTTTTAAAATTTCTCTGGAGGTGCCTCGATGGCTCAGTTGGTTGAACTTCCACCTCTTGATTTTGGGTCAGGTCATGATCCCCAGGTTGTGGGATTGTGCCCTGCATTGGGCTCCCAATTTAATGTGGAGCCTGCTTGAGATTCTCTCTCTCTCTTCTCTCTGCCTCTCTTCCTTATTCACACACACCCTTTCTAAAATAAATAAATAAATAAATAAATAAATAAATAAATAAATAAATAAAATTTCTCTAAACTCTACCTCCCTGCTCAAGTTAAGAACCACTACTTTTTTTTTTAAAGTGTCTTCACTTTGCATCTGCTTTTGTAAAATGTGTTTTGTTGTTTTCTGTGCATACATCTTTCACTTACAAAAACACCACTTTGTTACATAACCTATTCTGTTTTTTACTTTAAAAAATTATTAGATTTTTAGAGCAGTTTCAGATTTACAGAAAAATTGAGCAGGAAGTACAGAAAGATCCTATATACTCTCCCTGACCCCCAACCCAGTTTCCTTTATGATTAACATCCTGCATTAGTGATTAACTTTTGAACTTTAGCTGTCCTAGAAATAATTAATAGGACAGTATTGTGTGGTAAGGGAGCCTTTTGACCCCCAATAAATGACAATGCTTTTCTATGAATGGAAATAAAGGGGCGTCTTGAACTATGGAGATAGATAACTACAAAATACTATACAAATAGGTGCTAGATGATTTAAAATTTTCTTTTCCTTCTGATTTTAAAATACTTGACTCATCTTTCAAGGAGAAAAAGAACAGAGATCATGAGAAATATCATAGCCAAGTTGCAAGTTCTGTGAATTTATACTTGTGAGAACTAGTTTCAAAGTAAGTTCTCAATTCAATTCTTTGAATTAAATAGAAAAAGAAAACAAGAAGAAAAGTCAGCATCTGAAGAGAGATGATTGAAGTTCTAATGGCGATTACTATGTGAAGATGTCAGAGGGCACCATGACATCCACAAGAAAAAGACATTTCTGTCTTTGCTGGTGAGTCTGTGGGCAAACAGGCATACTACATTTTTGGGGATTATTGGTAAACCCCTGAGAGGCATTGGCAGTATCTGTCAAATTTTCATATGCATCTACCTTCAAATCCAACGAAATTTTGCTCAGTTTTGACTCAACTGGAAGTTATTTCTTCCCCAGAGGAATTGAACTGGATGTAAATCTCACTGAAGGCCTCAGCAGGGGCAGAGCATGAACGTGTGAGTGTGGAAAAGCGGACACTCCCCGGCAATAAGAAGCTGGTCGCAGGTCAGCACAATGTGTTCAAGGAAAGCTAACTCCCCATAGTCATCATCCAGGGAGATACCTTAGTAAAATCTGAACTTTGAGCAAATGAAGATGCAGATTCTTATAATTCTTTTAAGTTTGTTTATTTATTTTCAGAGAGAGGTAGAAAGAAGGGAGAGAGAGAATCCACGCAGGCTCTGTGCTGTCAGAGCAGAGCCTGACTTGGGGCTTGAATTCTTGAAAAGTCAAGAATTTTAAAATCAGAAGTCATGAACTGTGAGATCATGACTCGAGCCAAAATCAAGAGTCAGACGCTCAATGGACTGAGCCCCATGATTTTGAGAATTTTTAATGACTTGTAAGGAAGGAGCTTAGGCAAACTGGTGTGCAGCAAGAATAGTGTTACTTGGAAGAAGATAGTAAAGCCTAGAGTATAAGTGAAATACAGTTAAGAACAGAAACATCTCCCAAGAGTTGACTAAGAACTTCCACCACTTCTTTAGGGAAGAGACACTGGCATATGGTGCACAGAACACCTCTGCAGAGTAGTTATTGTACTACTTGGTGTGGGTATAATTAGTGAACTGCGTGCATTTTTGTGCTGTGATTCAGTAAGTTTGAATTAGTCTACATTGTTTTCATAAAGCCCCAAGCTGTCGATAATGCCCTACATGGTGAACTCAGATGACAGACAGTTGCTGTGAGTTGTTCAGTAAGGTGACCTGGTAGCCTGGGGCCCTCATAGTATGGTGCCTAAGTGTTCTGTGTGGTGTGCTCCCTGTTGCAATGACACTGGGCAAGAAGTAACGTTCATCATGATGACTCTGGCCTCACAAGAAAGGAACATTTTGTGTTTAGCCTATTCTGTTCCAGAAGGCAAGGAAGTAAGTCATATGTTAAAGAAATAGTTTTATATAGTGAGTAATGTTTAAGGTTTCATGCTCTAAAGCACTGGTTCTCTAGACATTGTGCATTAGAATTGCCTAGAGTGCTATTAAAATACAGATTGCTGGGCCCCCCTCAGAGATTCTGATTCAGTAGGTCTGGAATGGGGCCCAATAATTAGCATGATAAACATCCGTTATCTAGAACATTACGGGTTAAATTTCTTATTCCTCATGATGCTGAACTTAAAACTTAAGATGTTATTGCCAAGTGATATGGAAAGAACGATGTTCATTATAACTGTCTCTCTTCCTTTCCTGTACCAAAGGCTCTGGGACCACTTCCTCTATCCTCTGCCAAAGTCCCACCTCCAAATTGGAATCTAAAATGGGGATTCCATACTTCTCTGTTATTAATTTCTCCTTTCCTCCAGTTCCTGGTGCTAACATGTAAAAGAATAATGACGAATATGCAACACCTGGGTGGCTTATTCGGGTGAGCATCCAACTTTGGCTCAGGTCATGATCTCTCAGTTTGTGAGCTTGAGCCCTGCATCGGCTCTCTGCTGTCAGTGCAGGGTTCGTTTCAGATCCTCTGTCCCCCTCTTGCTCTGCCCCTCCCCATTCATACTCGCTCTCTCTGTTCAAAAAAAAAAAAAAAAAAGAAAGAATAATGACTAATATGCAGCAGTATATAAACAACTATGTTTTTAAGAGTTCAAAGAAAGGGCCAATTAAGAAATATCCATGGAGGAATTGAAAAGGAAGCTCCACCTGGACAGAAAGATGTCATCTGGCCAGGCAGACACGAGACAGCATATGTTTCAGACCAAGGCAGCATCTTGGGCAAAGGTCCAGAAGCAGGATGAGTGGAAAGACAGGTCTGGGAGAGGGGTGTGTGCTGGAGAGAAAAAAGAAGGAAGATGGAACTGGTAAGGTGGGACTAGAGGGTCAGGCAGAGCTCAGAGTGGATTTAGTAAGACATGGGTTGGTGCTGAAGGTTATAGTGATTACAGGCTTGTGTCAGGCAGATTAGATAGGCAACGGGGTGTGCAAGATGGCTTGACAGTGGAGGCCACTCAGCAGGCTGTTCTGGAAATTCAAATCTGCACAGGTTCCTTCTTATAGCCTGAAATGCATTTAATTCACAATCTAAGACATCCTTAGAGATTACCTCAGTGAGTCTGGGCAAACTGGGCCACATTCTGGTCTGCCGACTTTCTTATATTTAAGCCTTCTAAGAATCACTTTTACTTATTTTCAATACTTTGTACGTAATTTTTCAAACTCATTTTAAGTAAAGCCTTTTCAGGCTTACACCTATATTCTTTCCATTTTACAGTGTTTGTTATTATTTCCAAAGTAGCCTTTTATTTCCTTGTGCCACCCCACCTTCTCATCCCTCCAAGCCTTTTCTTTCCAGCCTCAGTACGTTCTCTCTTTTCATCATCTAAATCTAAATTATCTTTATATCCTTTTTCTACAGGGCCTAGTTTAGAGGTAAGCATTTCCTTTTGCCTAATAATTAGACTCACAAAAATATACAGGGACAGATGGATTTTAACCCCAATGTTGCTTGCATTTAGTTTATGTCATATATGATTCATCGATGATCTCAGGATAAAAGCAGAACATGTTCCTCATTTGAATAAGGGAATATGAGCACTGTCAACTCTGTTACAGGTGTAACCACATTTCCCTAGGTCATACTGATGACATAGCAGCGTGTGGCTCAGTCTGTACTAGCAAAATACCGAGATCCCAGGCCTCAGATCCTTCACAGAAACTTTAGGGTGTCTGCTTCACAGGGTGTCTTCCTGGCTCTCATCATCCTCATTGGCACTCCGGAGGTCAGCCCTGTGGTTCCCACTACCCTGACACCTCCCTGAGGCCCAACACAGGCATATTTATGCTTACTCCTTAATTCCATTCTTTTTTTTTAATGTTTATTTATATTTGAGACAGAC
Organism: Suricata suricatta; assembly: GCF_006229205.1. NCBI lineage: Eukaryota > Metazoa > Chordata > Mammalia > Carnivora > Herpestidae > Suricata > Suricata suricatta. Next base: position 102,515,704 of record NC_043704.1, on the reverse strand, counting down.
AGAGCACAAGTAGGAGGTGGGGGAAGGGGCAGAGAGGGAGACACAGAATCCGAAACAGGTTCCAGGCTCTGAGCTGTCAGCACAGAGCCCAATGCTGGACTTGAACCCGTGAACTGCGCAATCATGACCGGAGCCGAAGTCAGTAGCTCAACTGACTGAGCCATCCAGGCCCCACCTTAATTCCAGTCTTAATGGCCGTCTACCATTCTTCTTTCCTGGCCTACCCTATTCCGGGGCCCTAAAGCAGTCGTGCTTTGTGCTCAGAAATAGTGGTCTTTATTACTGTCCCTTCTAGGATCAAAGTGCCAGCCAGAAGCTGGGCTGAGCTGCAGTTACAGGGACAGTCACAGCACCGCCTCATAAGCCATCCTCCCTTTGACGTCCTCCAGGTACTCAGATCAAGCATATATGCCCCCAGTCTCTTCTCAGAGAATAAACAGAACTGGGAATTACACTGAAAGATCTCTATAGCTGATTTCATGAATTTAGGGCAGTTTTATCATGGTTTCCACAAAATTTTGTCTTCAGGATGATGAGGCACATTTTTCCATTCCTCCTGTTTCTTTCTCCCCTCCCTAGGTACTGTACACCTGGCCTTACTGGGGCTTTCTGAGGTTCTCATTCAAATCAGTGCAGCTCTGACAGCCCCCAAATACCATCAGAATGTCTACATTTCCAGTGTACAAAATTAGGTCCCATTCATCCATTCAAAATGTATTTTGAACTCTATGTCAGGCATCATTCTTAGACCTTGGGTGATAGCAGTGAATTAGGCAGAAAATCTCTGCTATCAGAGTATTTATGTTAAACAAATAATTTCAGATAGTGGTAAATGCTGTGATGAAAATAATGCAAGGCAATATGATAGGCAGTGGTGGGGATGGTGAGGGAATCCTTGCTGAAGAGATGACAATCTAAGACCTCTATGATAAGAGAGAGGCAGCCATGAGAAGTCCTGGGCAAAGAATACTCTACACAGGAGGAAGATTAAGTGTAAAGACCTGAATCAGAAGTGGAAGACAGGGGCGCCTGGGTGGCTCAGTTGGTTAAGCGTCCGGCTTCGGCTCAGGTCATGATTTCACGGTTTGTGGGTTCATGCCCCTGTTGGGCTCTGTGCTGACAGCTAGCTCAGGGCCTGGAGCCTGCTTCAGATTCTGTATCTCCCTTTCTCTCTGCCCCTCCCCCACCGGCGTGCGCGCGCACACACATGTGCGTGCCTTTACTCTCTCTGTCTCAAAATAAATAAATAGATATTAAAAAAGGATATAATTCACATAACACAAATCTCATAATTTTTAAATGTACAATTTATTGGTTTTAGCATGTCATAATGAGTGCAAACATTACCACTAATTCCAGAACATTCCTGCCACTCCAAAAAGAAACCTTGTACTGTTATGCCCCCAAAACCAGAGACCGCCAGGGAGACTGAGTCACACATGCAAAAGCAAAGGATTTTATATTACGGGCTTATAAGCTCGGGCTCACAGACCTCACCAGCGCAGTGGATCCGTGCTGAGAGCCCCGAACAAACACAGAGTAGGGCCTTTATGGGTTTGGGAAGGGGGAGTTACAGGAAATTGTGACACAGATATAGTGACCCAATCACCATCGCCTATCATTATTGACAGTAACTTTAACCATACATTGTTACTTTTGGTGAGACCCAATCACAACATTTAGAGTGTTAACCAATTACAGAGTGGGCCCAGGACCCTCATGTAGGGCGTGACTAGCCTTCTAGGCCTGCCCTTAGAAATGTTAAGGATGTTAGCTGGCCTTTCCTGATTTGGTGTTACAAAGGTGGTCCCTCCTGCCTTGGGCAATGTGTACCCTTCTATGGTCTAATGATTCTGAGAAACTGACATTTAGGCCTCCAAGGTCAGAGGGAAAATTGAAGCCTGTCATGGAGTCAGTCTGATTCAGACCTGCGTCCTTACAGTACCTGTTAACAGTTACTCCCCTTTCCCCAGCCCTAGGCAAATAGTAATTTGCTTTTCAAATATATGGATTTGCCTATTCTGGACATTTTATATAAATGGAATCATGGAGTCTATTGTGCCTAGTTTTTTTCACTTAGCATATTTCAAGGTCACTCACATTGTGGCATATAGTAATAATTCATTCCTTTTCGTGGCAGAATAATATTCTATTTTATGTATAGACCACATTTTATCCATTCATCTGTTCATGGACAGTTGGGTTGGTTCACTTTTTGGCTTTTGTTCGTAACGCTACTATGAACATCTGTGCACAAGTTTTTGTATGAATCCATGCTTTAATTTCTCTTGGGTATACACCTAGGAGTAGAATTGCTAGGTCATTTGGTAATTCTGCACGTAACTTCTGGAGGAACTAACAAATTCCTTTCCAAAGCCACTCTGAGAAACAGCCATTTTATATTCCAAATGGCAATGTATGAAGATTATAATTTGTCCACATCCTTGCCAACACTTCTTATTTTATGTTTTTGTGATTATAGCCATCCTACTAGGTATGAAGTGATATCTCCTTGTGCTTTTGATTTGCCATTTCCCTAATGACTAATGATATTGTGAGTCATTTCATGTGCTTTTTAGGTATTTGTATACTTCTTTGGAGAAATGTCTACCAAAGTCCTTTGTCCATTTTTATATTGGGTTATTAATCTTTTTATTGTTGAGTTGTAAGAGCTCTTTTTATATTCAGGATTCTTTGCCTTTATCAGACATAAGATCTGCAAAAATTTTCTCCCATTCTATGGTTTATCTTTTCATTTCTTGATAGTATTTTTTTTTTTACCTCATATTAGCTTTTAGTGACCTTATTTAAGGTCATTCTGGCAGCTATGTGGAAGATGGAGAAACCATATGAATATTAGGGAGCAAGAATGGTGGCAGGGAGATGAGTTGGGAACTATTCTACGCTGGGAACCGTATAAACGGTTCTGGCTTTACATCATCATTGTCAGCTCTAGATATGCAGTGCTAGATCAGCTGTCTGAAATGTTGTTATACTTTGTATTATTTTGAGCCCAAGAGAGAAAATTGTGGCACAAATAATATTCATGTGGCTTGTCCATAGCTTAAAAATCATGTAGCTACAAGCAGCTCTGGATTCACTACACCAGTCCTGACCATGGCTACAGATTTTGGAGATCCAAACTGCGAATCTCACCCATAAAAAGTTGCCAACTTTTATTAATAAACTCATATACAGGAATGGAAACTCTTAAAGTCAGGAGGATGTGCCATTTTGGGGATTGAGATACAAAAACAACTCAAAGGCCTGTGCCTGGGACCTCTATCCCCAGTAATGAAGTTTCCTCAGGCAATAAAGAGGAAATTGGAGTAATTTGAAAGTTATCCTTTAGTCTGACTCTAAGAGCAAAGACTTTTAAAAGAAACTCTCTTTGTTCAGGCTGCATGACAAAATGCCATAAACTGGCTGGCTTATAAAAACAGATATTTATAGTTCAGGTTGCTGGGAAGTCCAAGATAAAGGCACCGGCAAATTTGGTGTCTGGTGAGAGCCCGCTTCTTGGCTCATAGACCACCACCTTCTCACTGTGATCTCACATGGTGGAAGGGAGCTCTCTGGGCCCTTTTTGTCAGGGCACTAAGCTCACTCACAAGAGTTCCACCCTCACAATCACCTCCCGAAGATGACCACTTCCAAACACCATCTTATTGGTCATTAGGATTTAAAATGAATTTGGGGAGGACACAAAAATCTACACTAGAAACAATGAGGGCTCAGTGGAGAGACTGGACATATAGAAAGATCAACATAAGTTCTTGGCAACAAGAATGGATATATGCAAAAGGAGTAGGAGGTGTTCTGGAGGCTGATTGTTCATATCAAAGGTATTAGAAGAGGTAAAGATGTTTTTAATTATTACTAGTTTAGGAGTCATGACTAGGCCCATTAAAAAATAAAAGAGGTAAAATCTCTGAGTCTCTGATCACAAGAAACCAAATTTAAGAATGGACTGAGAGCCTCTTCTGAAAAGAGCAGATGAAGAACCCACACTAAAAGCATTGGAGAATAACCTTTTGAAGACCAGGGTGGTTCTACCAAGTAGTCACAAAGAATTTGGACAGATTTGAGGGGGGAAGACCAGGAAGATAAGCATAACATACTCAAGTCATTGTTATATGGGCTTGATTCAGAGACAGTTAATGCAGGTGCAAGTAGGTCTTGCCTATACCTCGAGGGCACATGTCAGAGAAATTTATGGAATTGGCATTCTAAGGGAGGGCTCATCAGAAATGAGAAATAGAAATGGAAGTCAGATAGAATAATAATAGAGTCCAGGCCCAGATTATAATATTTTTTTGTTTATTTACTTATTTGAGGGGCTGGGGGCAGAGAGAGAGGGAGAGAGAGAATTCTAAGCAGGCTCCATGCTGTCAGTACAAGGCTCAATGTGGGGGTCAATCCCCATGACCCTGGGATCAAGCCTTGAGCTGAGACCAAGAGTCGGGTGCTCAACCAACTAAGCCACCCAGGTGCCCCCATGCCCAGATTAGATGTTGGTTTGATGGGAAAATATCTTCCAGGTGGAACTATTCAACATGTGTAGGAGAAAGTAGCCAAGATTTGTTTACATGGTGCAGCTTTTGGTAGCCTTAGAAATTATTGATTTCATATCCCTCGCCAAGGTAGACCTCAATACATCAAACGCCAGAAGAATATGCGAGAAAAGCTATTTTCTGCGCCAGAAGGCAAAGAGAAAATAAAGGAAGGAAGGCTCTCAATTCTAGCCCTGTGTGTGCTAGAAAAGGAGAGGATTCAATTTAAGAAATAGGTTAAACTTTTAGAGATTCTACAGCCTCTGTGGCAGCAGCAGGGTAATAGGCGAGGGGAATGAAGCAGTACAGGCATATACTAGCACATCAGTTAAAGACGTCCCAGCCGCAAATGCTGTTCAAGGCCTGGAATATACCAAAGTAGAGGAAACAGCTAATCAAAGAGCCCAATGGGGAAGAATTAATTCCCATAGACCATGAGAAACACAAACTCTGAAGCATCAACAATAATCTAGTTCAGGAATCTAAGAGTAATTCTCCAGCTGAATCAAATATGACAACTAGGCAAAAATCTCTTTCCTAGACAGAGTTTATAATCCTAAGCAATTTAACAGCAAGAAGCTATATAAGCACTTCCTGTGGTGCAGGACCAAAAAGGCCTGCTCATGGGTTGTTGATGAGGCCCACACTTAGTTCAACATTGGGATGCCAGAAACATGAGCCAAAGCGAAAATAGGAAATTGGAGATTATGAACATGTAGAAAGGCAGGGGCAAGTCAAATAAAGCCTGGTGATTTGGGCTGCCATCAAGGCAAATTTCTAACTTTGCAAGACTGTAACTTCCCAAATGCTACTATCTTAAAAAAGACTACCAGCACCCCTCCTATATGAAGCTACATAGTGGCAAAATGAACTACCAGCTGGGAGATTGACCCTGATTCAGTGTAAATTCAGAGACCTGGGACTTCAGATAACTAGCCTAGACTCACTGGCAACATGAAGAGGTTAAACTAAGATATTTTCTTGATCTCACTTCCTTTTGTCCAATACTACTGAATCTTTGCTACGGTCTTAAAATTTTTTTAAAATGTTTATTTATTTTTGAGAGAGAGAGAGACAGACATAGCATGAGAGGGGGAGAAGCAGAGGCAGAGACACACACACAGATTCTGAAACAGACTCCAGGCTCTGAGCTGTCAGCACAGAGCCCAACACAGGGCTCAAATTCATAAACTGTGAGATCATGGCCTGAGCTGAAGTCAGACGCTTAACTGACTGAGCCACCCAGGAGCCCTTCTGCTAGGGTCTTTAGTGACCTTAAATCTGGGCTCTAGAAACCTCATTCTACTTGTGAAAACAAGATTGAGTTGTTTTTCTAGACTTGGTGGGTTGGGGGACAGTGCTGTGATAGTCTTTTGTGTTCTGTTAAGTCTTGGAGCCTTTAAATACAGGACATCCTGGACAGTCAGTATGCACCTTAAAGGATCTATATCCATTCCACAGAAGACAGTCTAGCTTGGAGCTGCCAAAGACACCGCAGCTCTACTTGGCAGCAAAGACCCTTCTAGCTGAGAGTCGGCAGAAATAAGAAATCAGAGAGGATGAAGTCTGGACTTCAATTTCTTTGGATCTTTAACTCACAAGTCCAAGAGAATATGATTTTGCATTTTCATTCTTTTGACCTCTGAAATCTTTGCACTAATTTGCATGGAATTTAATTTTTAACTTCAGTTTCCTCCCAGGAAACTCCATTAAAAAAGGCAGTTAAGATTAAATTTGGGACTTTGTATGTTGATGACATTTTTATGATTGAAATGTGTTTATGTTGTTATTTTATCTCTCTGCCAGATCTCTGATGAGCTACATTGGACAATGTGGCTGGACATATTTTGGGAAGGGAAATAGAGTATAGAAAGAATTTTTAGCCTTGGATGCAGGTTTTAGAATTAATTTAATTAATGTGTTATTCTGACCCATTTTAGAGCCTTCCAGAGTTGAAAATAAAACACTGCCCACCAGCATCCCAGAAGAGCTGCCGTTGGTGTTGGGGGAATAGTCTTTTGAAAGTGGGGGACCAGGATTGCCCAGGTAGACTGTTAACTTTGTCTCCAGAGGACAGCCACACCATTAGTTAATGGTTAAGCTAAATGGAGTAAGATTAGAAAAATGTGGAGAATGTTGGAGGAGGGGAATCTTCTCTCCTGTGACTTCCTGGTCTTTCCTCTTCATCACTCACTCCTCCCAGAACTTGTCAGACTTAACTGCCGGCATGATCAGTGCTGGCCCTGCCAGCAGGCTCCTTCACCGTCTCCCTCCTCCTGGCTCCTGGAGATCTGCCTGCCTGCTGCACACGTGTCCCACCCTGGTTTTCCATTCTGTGAGTATTCCGGGAGCAGCTCTCTGCCCTGCACAGGGCATCCCGGGTAGCCCACACAGCCTGTGACTCGGTAAAAAGACTGTCTCGCTGCAGGTTCACAATTTTAGGATGCATTCACCTGCAGATAGCATGAGTCATTAATGTCAGCTCTTTTACTGATAAAGGTCATCTTTTTAGGGTGCCTGGCTGGCTCAGTCAGTTAAGCATCCAACTCGATTTCACAGGTCGTGGAATCAAGCCATGTCTGACTCTGCACTGACAGCACAAGCCTGCTTGGGATTCTCTCTCTCTCTCCTCCTCCCTGCCCCTCCCCTGGTTGTGTGTGCTTGCTCTCTCTCAAAATAAAATAAACTTAAAAAACAATTTTTTTTTTAAAAAGGCCCTCTTGGGGCGTCTGGGTGGCTCAGTCAGTTAAGCATCTGAATTAGGCTCAGGTCATGATCTCACAGTTTCTGAGTTCAAGCCCTGGTTCAGGCTCTGTGCTGACAGCTTAGAGTCCAGAGCCCGCTTCAGATTCTATCTCCCTGTCTCTCTGTCCCTCCGTCGTGTGTGCTTTGTCTCTTGCTCTCTCTCAAAAATAAACTTTTTTTTAAAAAAGTAAAAAAAGGTCATCTTTTGTTTGCTGTTTGTGTGACTTCTGTGTTGACCTTCCAGCTGATTCTTAACTTGGGCTTGGAATGTATCTAACTCTTTATCTCTGTTAGAATGACTGTAAATGTTAGGAGGTAGAGCTCAGGGCTTGTTGATTAATCAGGTGTGTAGTATGAAGGAAAATGACCTATCAAAGATGGTTCCTAGTTTCTGGTTTGCACGGACTAGGTAAGCAGTGGTGCTCTTTAATTATCTAGAAGCCCTAATCCTGAGAATAGTAGTATGCATGTGGTGAGAATGTGTGTTGAACAGGCTGTGCCTGTGGTGAGGGTTTCAGGAGGGTGGGTGAGCACTATGCATACCATGAGAATGACTTCATAGGGGCTGGATGGCTTGGAGGCTGGGAGAGTGAGTAGGAGACCAAAGACACAGGTAAGAGATAAGGTCCTCAAGCAGGGTTTAGAAAAGGGGATTGATGCTGGAGACATTTAGAAAGTGGACTCCATAGAACTTAGTGACTAGCTGGATATGGATAGAGAGATGAGGGAAGGGGGCCGAGAGACAACCCCAGATTTTAAGTTTATGAACTTGCCCATCTAAGTTAAACATTTGGTAATGACAAATGTTGATTTGATAGAGTCTGCATTTTAAATGCAATAACTCTTTTAGCTACAATGAGGGTATGCAGGATATAGGCAAAGACAAATGAAAGATAAACTTCTCAAAAGCATAAATCTCCTATTCAAAGGAAAATAAAAAAAGAAGAAAGGATCCAAACCCCTTAAATCAGCAACTCAGAGCAATCTTTTAGGTTGAGCTGGCCTTCCTTGTAAATTTAATATACTCTAACAGGGGTTGGCAAACTTTTCCATAAGGAGCCATAAATATTTTAGTCTTTGCAGACCATACGGTCATTGCTGTAACCACTAAACTTTGCTGTTGTAGAGCAAAAGCAGTCATAGACAATAGGTAAATTCATGGGCATGAATGTTCCAATAAAACTTTACTTATTAAACAGGCAATGGACTGGATGTGGCTCATAGGCCATAAGCCACAGTTTGCTGACCTCTGTAGCTTACATAATATCTCAAACACGTGGTGTGGTTGCCTTGCCTTTCACTCTTAGAAGAGGGCAATGGCTAGTCCCAAGACTAGTAATAGAAGAGGGACACGCAATGTTATACAAAACTGGGAGAAAGGTGGTGCTCTTTTGATTGATAAGGTCCTAAGTTATAGTAGCAAGGGGAATATGACTCCTATCTATGGATGTGTTGAGAAGTGTTGGAAGAAGATTAACAATCAGATGCAAATTATCTGAATTTTTAAATGAGATGGCCACAAAGCAGAGGAGGGGTGGAGGGTGCAGAAATGGAAAACAAATCTTGCCAGCCTATATCCTTCTGACCACATGTCTACCTTCGGGACATAGATCTTCTCTCTTCTCCAATCCAGTAGCAGGAACAAGTAGAAAAGAAAAAAGTTGTGACTCCTGCTTATGGCAGGGACTGAAAGGACTTCCAGGTCACAGGAAGAGGACAAAGGCTTGCTGGTGTTGGCAAAGGGCCACTGCTGGAGAGGGAAGGTGGGGACCACACAGGGGGAGAAACAAAGTGAAAGCATAGTAGAGGAAGGGGAGAAGAGGGTGGTATGATGACAGACAAGGCGTCTATGAGGAGGCTTTCCATCGCCAAGGGAAGGAAGGAACACCCATGTGGGAACAACCACAAAGGCTGGTTGGTGAGGCTTATGCTCACGGACCGTGCTCAGGGATGAATCGGTTGGAGAAGGAGGGTGATGGTAACTTCTTTCCTCTACCACAGCCATTCAGTTTGGAATCTGTGGGGATGCTCGAGTTCAGAATTATCTGACCCTCCTCTGTCTGTGGTGTGCATGTGTGTGTTCACTTGGCGGGGAAAGGGCACAGATCATCCCCCAGCAATAACAGTTAATGGCACATAGGAGAGACAATGAATGATATAAGTGAAAGCAAGAGAAGCCAAGATAATTCTGACGTGCTATTAGTTTTATGATCATAAAACCACAGAATGAGAAAGGACTGTGAGAGACTATCTGATCTAGTCTCCTGCTTTTAAGAAAAGTTAGTCTTCCTTAATGAGGTACAGGACAAAAGACCAGGCATTCCTCCTCAATAATCCATTCCAGTCTTTTTACATTCTGGCAGCCTGGAAATTCTTCTTTATGTCCAATAGAAATCTCTCCTACTTTAATCCCATTTTCTCTTATTTGACCTTCTGTACCATAGACAAAACAAAAACCCTTTACATTCTTTAAGACATAATAGAGGATCATTTATTAGAGCTTTTGAACACTGGGGATATTCAAACCACAGAACTGTGAGGATGATTCCCTCTGCCACTGTTGGCTCAGTGGCCCAGATCACTTATTGCAATCAGGGCGACGCAGATAATAATGGACAAATAAAAAAATAACCAAGTCAGTGACTATTTCAGGTGAAAGAATAGCGTACATTTTATGAAATAAAGGTCATTTACTACTGAGTAAAGACTACTGTGATACAGTCCAGATAGACATTTGAAAAGGAAAAGGGCTGCAAAAGCAAGAGACATGATGAATGTGTTCAAGTGAGAGTAACATTCATGTTTCCTTTAGTTTTGCTGGAAGCAATGTCAACAAATCCTGTTAGCAATTTTCTCACACTTCTTGCTGTAGACAATCAAGAATCTCACAATAAGTAAATATGGTTTGCCTTTTTATTGTTGTATATGGCTTTTGGAGGAGTGTTTTAAGGAAATATGCATCACAAATTCTACCTTTTGTAGTGTGAGAGCACAACCTATCTATTGTTTTTAAAATCATTTAATATTTAAGGTTTCTTACAATGTGTTACTTTTTTTATAAAGTGTTACATTTTTGTTGTTGCTTTCAGGTGAACCCAGATATCTTTACTTGATGAAAAACGATGACAAATCCTGAATACACTCTATATTTGATGTAGCTTTATTAAAGAAAATGTTCTCTAACCATACAAAACCTTTAAACTTATATATTTATTTTTATCACTAAATGCACTTTAGATTCCCTTGTGTATTTATCATGGCTATGCTATGGTAACAAATTAACTCACAAATCTCAGTGTCTTGGCATAACTGAGGTTTATTTCTTGCTCACGTTACATGTTATATTTGGATCAGTGGGGAGCTCTCTTAAACATGGTCTTTAAATGTTAAAGATCTTTTATTTGATTATGGTGTTCCTTTAAAGTTCAGAATGATCATTGCTTCTTGGCCTTTTGGCTAAGATCAAGTGAAGTTCAGAATGATCTTCTCATTAATTGTGTTACCCCTCATTCACCTTTTCTTAGATGAATTCCAATTTTGTTAGCCTTTTCTATCTGTTAGCATTCTTATATGAAGACAAAAGAATCAACTCTAGATCATTTAAGTGAGAGGAGACTTATTAACGGAAAACTGGAAGTCCAGGTAATCCCTGGAAAGGCTGGAGGAACAGGTGCTAGTTCGAGCTACCACCAATCCTAGAACCGAACTGTCTTTGTTGCAATGGGAAAGCTACAGTTCCCACTGTTGTCCCCAGGACAATGAAACTGAAGCTACTTGTGTTGGCAGAATGGCTACCTGGACCCTGTCTGTTCTTCAGGTAGTTTCTGATACATACAACCGAGAGCCAGAAAACTAAGTTCTAGAAATTCACCCTAGACTCAGAAGTAAGGGAGATTAGGACATGTTTAAGTTTTTATTTATTTCCTTTGAAAGAGAGATAGGGAGAGGGAGACAGAGAGACTGTCCACACACACACATGCAAGTGGGAAAGGAGCTGAGAGGGAAAGAGAGAATCCCAAGCAGGATTGGTGCTGTCAGTGCAGAGCCTGATGCAGGCTTGATCCCATGAGCTGTGAGATCACCATCTGAGCCAAGATCAAGAGTCAGAGGCTTAACCAACTGAGTCACGCAGGTGATTCACCCTGTGTTTAATTTTAGAATTTAGAATTTTAGAATTTACTTTGGGAAGACAATTTACATGTGGGAAACTATCAAAATGTGGGTGGTTTCAAAAAATTGGGGACTACTACAAAGAACAGATGTTTACTATACTTTGTTTTATAGAACTCATTTTCTTTGTACTTGTAAACTTCTTTTTTTTGTTACAGAGGTAATACAACTAGGGATAAGAAAGAAGTACTCACATTGCCACCACCCTAACACAGCTACTGTTATTATCTTGCTATATTTCCTTTTTGTCCCTTTCCTGTGCAGAATTTTCTTCTACAAAATTGTGTCACAGTGAATACTGATTTCCTAGTGAAATATTAAACACATTTTTCCTCATGTTGCCACATTATCTTCAAGATCATGAATTTTAGAGGCTGTGCAGCATTGCAACAGTTGGAATGGCTCTACTATGTGAATTTACTATGTAAATATAACATCGTGACACAAGCCAATAGGTATAACTTTTCTGATTGCAGTTGTATGCTTAGTTTTTCATTTATGCTGTGATTATATCAACATCTTGATGGTTATCTTATTTTCCTGTTTTCATCAAGATGTGTGATCTCACAGAGACACAAGCTAAGACTCAATGTAGATAGGAAAAGAAATGTAAACATTTCAGGCAACTGTTTCATTTAAGTACAGAAACATAACATTCGGTCTTTAGAAAAGGGGCTTTTAGTACGTATCATCCATGCTGGCAGCCAGTCTTCCTTTATAAAATGCCACATAATTTTTAAAAATTCCAGATAACGGTTCCATTATTCATTTGCTTATGTCATCATAAACTAATATAATTTGTAACCATTATATACAACAAAATCTAATTTTGTTGAAATATACTCCCCAAAATAAAAAGTCACACACATTATAACCTTAAGAAAAATCCATTAATTCATTTGAAATATATGTATTGTGCACTCACTATTCCAAAGAATTCTGCTAACCCCTGTGTGAACAAAATGATAACATATGATTTCTGCTAACGGGACATGTAAAATCTCTGGCCAGAAAACTTTTTTTTTTTTCTTCAAAGCAGCAATACGTTTTATTGCCTTTTAAGTTTTACTTGAAGGCACTAAAAGAACATTGGATTCGTAGAGTTTTCACAAGTGTGGCACTGTGTGACTTTGGACAAGTTACACAAACTCTCTGGGCCCCGATTTCCTCATCTGTGAAGAAAAGTTGTTAAGCTCAGATTTCCTATCTCTAACACCCTGAAAATAATGAAATATTCCACAGGCAGTCAGTGATTCTCTACCAAAAAAAGAATAATAAACATATATGTGTTTATTATATGTGTGTGTATTTACACACACACACACACACACACACAGATGATACTGCTTTGAGAAAACTTACAAAATGGGATCCCATGTAAAATTCATGAAGTGCTAATCTAGAATCTGTCATGAGAGGAGCAGCTGTACCTTAAGAGTTATTAAGAGTTATCTAGCACCTGCAGTGATAGAAGTCTTGATCTGCTTCAAAACGCCAATCAACTGCAGGGCAAGATTCTCTCAAACGGGATCATTCAGGCTCATGTAGGTACAGCATGCAGTTAAAAGAGAATAGTTACTAATGGGCAGCCAGGCTCTGAATAGGTTACTTTTCAAATATAATCTTATGTAATCCTCACAACAGCCCGATGCAGGAGGTATTATTGATCATTTTACAGGCATGGAAATTGAGGCTCCAGAGGTTAAGTAATTTGTCCAAAGACATGAAGCCAGTAAGTGGCAGAGCCAGTTTTCTAACTTGGGTCTGTCTGACTCCAAAGTCCACGCTCTTTCAAACCCCACCTATTTTTGCATAGCTCTCTAACTGGAATTAATACTGATATTCCTGTTATGATAACAATTCTTGTGAAATTATCAGAACTAATAATGATGTGGTCAAAAAGAGCAAAGTCACTTAGAGAATAGAGGTGATTTTCCAAATAAAGTTTAAAATACAATCTTAACTAAAATTTAGTCTTTTTACACCCACACACACACACACACACACACATACAAAAGCACTGGCATTAGCAGAAGACATCATTATTTAGGGCATAAATAATTCCCTTTATATTCTGTTTTTCCCATGTAGCTCTTTGAAATGAGGTAAAGAAGAGTTTTCTTCCCTGAATCCCTAGCTGCTAACATTTGAGTCACTTTCTTTCTGGGTCTCAATTATTCTCAAATGAACCCCAAAGTAGTTTCCTTTTTTCTCTAAGCTTCTTTTGAAGGATCCTCAATTGTAATCATTATTATTAGCATGCAACTAGTACACCAGGCTTGCAAGGCCTTTTATAATTATTGTCGAATACGTTTTTCTAGTCTGGGAGACCAACATTTTACAGAAAAGCAAAATGAGATGTAGATATAGTAATCTCCTTGGCCAGAGTGACACTATGACTTTCTGCAGACACAGTCAAGGGAGAGCTGAAGCAGCCTTGGATTTTAGGACAGAAACTCTGCTTCTTGGATGGTAACATTTAACAGATGCACTCATCCTATGATTGCAGAAAACCTACTTCACTCTGTAAACAAATTAGTGATAGAAGTGCCTTTAAAAAAAAAACCCTAGAATTCCAATTTATTAAAAAATTTTTTTAATATTTTATTTATTTTTGATACAGAGAGAGATAGAACATGAGAGGGGGAGGGGCAGAGAGAGAAGGAGACACAGAACCGGAAGCAGGCTCCAGGCTCAGAGCTAGCTGTCAGCACAGAGCCTGATGCAGGGCTCGAACCCACGAACGTGAGATCTGACCTGAGCCGAAGTCGGAGGCTTAACTGACTGAGCCAGGCAGGCGCCCCTAGAATTCCAATTTATTACCCAGAATTGATTCACCTTATTTCCCAGTTACTCTTCAACTGTTTGCCCTTGAATTAATTGATAAAAAGCTGCTTTGGGTCTTCATTCTTATCTTTAATTTGTGCACTGATTTTAAAACAAGAGACACAATGCTATTTTATGTACAGTAGACTTCCTTGCTACTGTTTTAGTTTGCTCTTTTAAGTTCTTATATTAACACAAGGCTTGATGCTAAATAAATGTGAGAAAAAAAACGCTGCAGCTGTCCCCAGAAATGGAAGTCCTCCTGTATTTGATTTCTAGCCAGGTCCACCTGAACACGGGTCCCTGTTTTTAAATCAATATTTTAATATTCACTTTACTGCTCACTCTTGGCCAGAGGAGCTTCGTCTTTTTAACCTTTCTGATGACTAAGCTGAATGTGTCTTTGATTTGGATGAAAAATAATACAGTTAAGAGAAGGTAGTAAATCTTTGCTGTATGGCTAATAAATTAGGCCATGGCATTTTATATTTGATTTCATGATGCTTTGAATTTGTAGTTAATAATAAGACTCTCCAGCATTTTATAAATGAAATGCCAACTTTATTTAAAGTTTTATATTAGGCCATATGATAATTTGACAATAATTTTGATAGCTCCAAAGGAAATGAAATGCCAGCAGAATTTATTTAAGAAGTTGTGTCATCCTGTTCATTTAGGAGCAGAAAAATAAAACTCCAGAACAGAAGCACTAGTTTGTTTTATTAGGTAGAATCTGAGCAATAATCTTTAGGTTGATTTACTGGTAATTTTATAGATGAGATATCTGCTAAATTCTCTGAAGTATAATTTAGAAAATTTGGAAGAAAGAGAATTTCATTACTTGACAAATATTGGCAGTCTTCCTTGCAGATGATTTTTCTCTGAACTGTCTGTTAAGCATGTTTTCTTAAAGTTAATTATGATGCTATTTTATAACTAGTTCTATTTAATCTTTTGAATTAAATTACCTCTTTAAAAATATTTATGGAAGGTCAAATTTTGGGGGAAATCTGGAATAAATGAAAATAAATTTATGCAGCTGAGAAACTTAACATATATATCTAAAGTGTACATAAACACAAATTCATACATTTCTCTTGATGGCTCTTGTATGATGCACTTTAGTCTTTATAGAATTAGGAAAAAATTGAATGAAATGATGTTTCTGTCACCAGATTAGCTAATTGGCTCATTTCTTGGCAGAGGGAGTGAGGCAGTTCATATGCAGTAGTTACTGGACTGGGGATCCATAATTACTGGGTCCAAACCTGACTCTGTTGATGAGTCACTAATGTCTGTGTATCAGATCCTCACCAATCTAATGTTGTAATGTTATTTATAGACTCAGGTGAATGGTGAAGGATATTTTATCAAGTAACTACAAAATGCATTGAAGGCAGCAAGTTCTGAATGTTATTAGATCATAATATACAGAGTAAATACATAGTTTAAAAAAATTTCTCACTCATAACTGTCATGTTTGAATGGATTTCCTAGGATTGAGAAACTTACTTAGCTAAATATAGAGCCCAGTTGCTGGTGTTTGGAGGAAAACTGCTATACTAGACTCCCTGAGCAATAGTATGTCAGTCTCTAATGTAGCATGGATATAGAATTACATACTCCACTTGACTTTTTTTAGTTCTTTCAAATTGGTCTTCTGGAAATTTCATAATATTAACTTTGAATTATTTATTTTAATATTTCTTTTGGTCCCATCAATTCCAAAGGGCAGGGAGATATTTGCTTGAATCCAGTCACAGAAACATAAATGGTTCCACTACACATTGGTCTAGCTATGACTCTTTTATTACCGATGCTCTGATTATTGTGTCTCTGACTTCTGGGAGCACCAGTTTTGGGACTGACTTGGTTGTATGAATTTGACAGTCTTCCCAACAGGTAATGGTCCTGGGATTGACTTCCTAACTAAATCACCCATTACAGAAATACCTTTGTTAAAAGCACTTCTGAGAATCTCTGAAGTAAAACAAACATAAAGTCTCAAAATCTTGAATATTAGCAGATACATAAAATTACATGATTATTATACTCTCGTCTGGTCCAAATTCCACAATTTAAAGGGGAAAAGGAAGCTCTCCCAGCAGTTTCTACTTATCCCACCCAGTGGATGTTACCCAGGGTTGACCTGCTGCTGTGTTGCGATTTCTTTATTGTTCCAGAGAGATGTAGGTGTTTGGGAGAGACCTGGAACACTGAGGTGTGAACAACAAGGCTGCCCACGAAGACAGACCACAGGAGAGGACAGGTGCTGGAAGCTGTTTTATTTCTAGGTAAGAGAAAGTGACAGGTCCTAGGTTAGGGTGAGGCAGTGAGGTATGTGGGATGCAAAATTGAAGGAGGTACCTGCTCTCAGGGGCAGCCAGAGAGTGAACGCCTCCTGGAATTTGGAACCCCAGGAGTCTGTCCCTGGAAAAAGGTCTTAACCACATCTGCCAAGCAGAAAACCACCAACAAACCTGGGAATCTTGAAGACGGGAATTCAAGTTGGGGAAGCCAATCAAATAAAAGGGAGAGCTAGACAGAGAAATCCTCTGCTTTCTGTTGTGTCCTATCTCTAATCTCAGGTACCAAACTCCAGCAGTTTCACAGGAATTGTAAAATTGCCCCCTGCTAATTCCTTGTTCTCCCAGGAGCACCCATAAAGAGGAAGGGACATTTCCAGGAGTCAGTATGGAGACTGCAGAAAAGAAATAGGTGTGAAAAGAAAAAAAAAAAAAAAGGCAAAACGAATTATGCACACAAAGACTTAGCCATGGTCTTCCTCCTAGGCCAACACTCCTGCTGCTGAGCTGGGCACGGGTCTTTGCTGGAGGCCTCTTGCCAGGTCACTTTAAAGCTGCTGGTTGTGCTTTGAGGGACCCTTCCCCAGTCTTGTGCAAGTTCTCTCTTGCACAGAGTTCAGGGAAGCTAGACCTCTGTTTTTATTTCACAAAGCTGAACTTAAAAACTTATAACTCAACTTAAATTTCTATTTCAAGAGTCAATTCTGCTTGATAGCAGAAATATGGCTCAGTAGACTACAGATAAGCATATTTCTGGTTTCTTTCATCATTTCTGGTAAACTCCATGAATTAGAATTTTCCCTTTTCCTTTCTCTCTCCCCAGAGTGGCATCTGGAGAGTTCTAGGGATCTCAAGTAAAGGGTTGGGTTCTTAGCCTCCAGGCTGCATTCATGGCTATGTCTATGACATTCCTGTCATGTTTGGTCCTGGAAACCTGAAGCTCCTTGACTGTGACGACTCTCCCATAGCCATGTCCTCGGAACTTCTTAGGGATTGGAAAATTGTTGGGTGTGCCATTCTGGAGACTTTGGGGTTGTGTTAAACAGAGCTGGTTGCCACTTCTTTTTTAATACATTTTTAAAATATTTTTTTTAATTTATTTTTGAGAGACAGAGAGAGACAGCGCGAGCAGGGAGGGTCAGAGAGAGAGGGAGACTCTTTTATTACTGATGCTCTGATTATTGTGTCTCTGAAGCAGGCTCCAGGCTCTGAGCTGTCAGCACAGAGGCTGACGTGGGACTTGAACCCACGAACTGTGAGATCGTGACCTGAGCCAAAGTCAGACGCTTAACTGACTGAGCCACCCAGGCACCCCAGCTGGTTGCCACTTGTACCTTTTCCTGTTTACCATGTCCCCACCTGAGAAGTGGGCACAGGTCCTTCTGCTCTCAGATTCCTACTCTCTCCTCTATTTGACCTCTCTCTTCAGCTTAGAGAAGTATCTAACACTACATTGTCCAATATAATAGCCACTAGTCACGTGTGGTTACTGAGCTCTCAAAATGTGGCTAGTCCAAAATGAGATGTACTGAAAGTGAAAATGCACACTGACTTCAAAGACTTAGTATGAAGATCAAAAAATATCTCATTATACTTTATACATTGAAATGATAATGTTTTGTATTAGGCTGAAATAAACAAAAGATAGTATTATGATCAATATTCCTTGTTTATGTTTACTTTTTGAAAAAATGTGGTCTACTAGAAAAATTTTAATTACATGCTTTTTGTTTTGGACGGAGCTCATCTAACAAATTTGAGGAAGTGTTATGGACTAACTTGTGTGCTGCCTCTCCCTTCCTCCTAGATTAATCTGTTGAAGCCCCAATCCCCAATGTGACTGTATCTGGAGATAGAACCTTAAGGGAGGTAATTAGTGTTTAATGAGGTCATGATGGTGGGGCCCTAATCCAGTAGGATTGGTACCCATATTAGAAGAGGAAGACGAACCAGGAAGGCACACACACAGAAAAAAGACCATGTGAGGACACACTGAGAAGGCATCTGTCTGTAAACCAGGAAGAGAGAACTCATCAGAAACCAATGCTGCTAGGCACCTTGATCGTGGATGTTTAGCTTCTAGAAGTATAAGAAAATAGATTTCTGTTGTTTAAGCTACCCATTCATGGTCTTCTATTAGTCAGCCCTACCAGACTAATATAGGAAGGAAAACCCATTCCGATATCATGTATCCTTCCAAAATGAAATGTTTACAGCATTAATTTTAGCTTTAGATCCTCAAAACTCTTTCTCACAGCCAATTGGTTATGCCAGGAATTTTAAAAATCTAGTTTGAAATTCAAAAGCAGAGAGAAATGGACTCTTTCTGTGTTGTCTATTTGTGACCTTCCTTCCCCAAGACCATAGAAGCAGCTACTCTCTGCTTCCTGAAGCTGAGGAAAAGGTCATAGAGCAAAAGGGAACTATAGAAAATAAAAAAATATATTGGTTAATATCAAAATATCAATCTGCTATAGTAGTTACGTTTTTTCCATTATATAACAAGTTGGGAGGTTTTGCTTTTGTTTATTTGATTTTTCATTAATTTGCTCTGTATTTATTGCCTATAGTTTGATTATGTATGTTTTAGTATGAATAGCTTTCAGATAGCAATTGCATTAAAATTTCAGATCTTTAATAATGAAAGATATTTTCCGTTAAAGGAATTGAAAGTATCATAGAAGCTGCATGGTAGTGGTGGAGAGAGTTGGTTAAAGGACTAAAATCCTGCTGTCCATCTCATTATAGCTCATTTTGTTAGCTATAGCCAGCAGCTATAGCCTTGTGGCCCACCTCCAGCACAGATCCTACTTTGCCTGAAGTCCTATAATTTCTGAAATAACACATACAACACAAACAGGCTCATGGTGATCCCCGGGGGAAGCAGAAAGCCAGGTCTTGCACTTGGATGGACATGGCTGGCTTCTTCCATCCTCCTTGGTACTTTTCTGATTCACCAGACCTAGGTAGGTCTTACTTCATCTCCCTGCACTATAAAGGTCTGCTTACTTCTCTGTGAACCTTTAGAGAGCAGGAAGTTATAGGTTTCATCTCTGAATATTCTTTACCCAATGCCTACCATATAATAGGTGCATAATAAAAGATTTGGGAACAAAACAAAATGAATGCATGAGTCCTACAAGTTCTGCCCTCAGATCCTCACTTCAGGCCATCTCCTACCTCTTTTTTCTGCTGGCTATGTCAAGCATCCTCCAACAGCTCCTATAATCTTAACCAACCTCTCCTCTTCTTTATAAAAATAAATGCTTTTGGGGCGCTTGGGTGGCTCAGTCAGTTAAGTGTCAGACTTCAGCTCAGGTCATGATCTAGCAGTTCGTGAATTTGAGCCCGACATCAGGCTCTGGGCTGACAGCTCAGAGCCTGGAGCTGCTTCAACTTCTGTGTCTCCCTCTCTCTCTGCCCCTCCCCCCCCACTCATGCTCTGCCTCTCTCTCTCAAAAATAAAAAGCAAAACATTAAAAAAAATACTTGAAAAAATTGCTTAATTACCCAAGAATTACATGAAGATATTCTCAGTATAAAATAATAAAATAATACAAAGAAAAAAATTTTTAAGTTCATTTTTATTTATTTAGAGAGAAACAGACAGAGAGAAAGAGAGAGAGAGAAATCACGAGTGGGGTAGGGGAAAAGAGAGAGGAAGAGAGAATGCCAAGCAGACTCCAGGCTGTCAGCACAGAACCCAGTGCAGTGTTTGATTTCATGAAACATGAGATCATGCATGACCTGAGCCAATATCAAGAGTTGGGTGCTCAACTGACTGACCCATCCTGGTCCCCCACAATTTATCTTTTTCTTTACTGATGATCATATAGGCCATTTGCAATTTTTCACTGCCAGAAACAATGAAGCAATGAACATCAACTTGTGTACTTGCTTTATTCCACACATGTGCAAATGCATAGATTCTTAGACGATGTCTTGTTAAGTTGAAGATCTATGTAGGTGCAAGGGACATTCCTGAGGAAGAGCCTTTCTTGGCCATTTACCACAATGCTTCCTTACCTAGACACCAAATGGACTTACTAAATTGGATGAGGGGGGAACAGCACAGCAAGACTTTGTTCCAGTCCAAGGAGATAATTTATGTAAATTATGTGACCCTAGACAGATGGTATGATGTCCTTTAACATCCCTTTGACATACCATGGCAATCCTCCTCCACCAATCGCAGTATGCGAAGTATACTTCTAAGTCCTTTCCCATACATTTGCCTCCTATCTTAGGGATCTTTGCATGCCTGCTAATATGTAATACCTTTGCTAAGGAATAGAGGAAGCTGCCTTTAGTACTCCACATGAGGAAGGAAATGCTGTTACTGGATTTCATTACTGTCTGTCATCTTGTTCAAAGGAGGGAGAGTGAGTCAAATCAAGAGAATGAGTCACCAAGTCATAGCCAAGGTGATAAACCTCAAGACTTGCATCTATCTGTTCCATGGACATAGTTAAGGAGGAGAACCTTACCGAGTGGTAAGAAAACCAGAGTGGGTACTATCTGAACATGTAATGTTATTTTGAGAAAAAAAATAAAGCAACTTTCCTAAAAAACTTTTCTGGTATCTGTCTCCTGAAATTCAGAACTTTTTACTCATTGGCTTATATTTTAAAAACTATTAATTACTGAGGTTTTTGGCAGGAGGATAAGTATACTAACTCAAAATTCCCTGAAGTAGATTTTAAATTTAATAGATATATTGCCAAACTACCTTCCAACAAGCCTGTATCAATTTGTACTCCCACTAATGTTGAATGTGTCTAACATACTATCAATCTTTTAAATTATCACATATGGGTGAAAAATGATATCTTACTAGTTTAATATGCATTTCTCTGATGACCAATGACATTCAGCATAATTTTACATAATTTTTGACCATCTATGTATCTTCTTCTCTGAATTATCTGTTGATATCCATTACTTATTTTCTAATTGATTATGTATGTCTTCTTTATTGATTTGTATGAGTTAATTATATATTATGTATATGAATCTTTCATCATACACTGTTAATATTTTCTTCTAGCTTCTTTTGGTCTTTTGATTTTGTTTAAGGTATTGTTTTCATACAAAAATTTTATTTTATTTTTTTCTTTTTAAAAGGTTTTGTTTATTTATTATGAGAGAGGGAAAAAGCAAGAGAGGGGTAGAGAGAGGAGAGAGAGAAAGCAAAGAGACTGACACATGAGGCTCCATCTCGTAAACTGTGAGATCATGACCTGAGCTGAAATCAAGAGTCTGACATTAACTGGCTGAGCCACTCAGGTACCTCTATACAAAAATTTTAAATTCTTACACAATTAAATATATTAATCAATATTAATTCTCTATAGGCTTCACGATTTTGAAATTTATCTTAAGAAGGTCAACTCTAATCAAAGTTATTAACATATTCCTCAATATTTTCTTCTAACATTTTACTATATTTTAAGTTATTTTTAATTAAAATTCTAAAATAAAAGTTAACTGAAAATTTAATTTCTGGTAATATGATAAAGTACATGTTAAGTAAAACCTTTCCCAATACAGCACATGTGAAAATACAGTACAAAATATTAAAGCGTCAAACAAAAATCCAATAAACATTTTTGTATGTCTGAGAGCTGGTGAGAAATTAAGGGAATTTTTCAGAGTCCAGGGAGAAACAAAAGCAACAATCTGCAGAGTTAGGCAAAGCCCTGAGTGTTCATGTGATCCCTAGTGGCCACCAGCCTAAGTTTTAATGAGTTCATTGTACCAGGGCTGACAAATAAAGCCTGGGTCCTAACCACAGTGGGAGCTAGTATGAGCCAGAGCTTCAAAGATGACTCCGTGGCTGAACTAGAAAAATCCCACCCAGCAGAAAGCATTAACTCGAATTCATATTAACTGTACATTCTTCAAAGCCCCAAGTCAGAAATGTAGTTGGTACATTCCTCAATAATTAGAGGAAACAAGTCAAATCTTCTTCAAAAGAGCAGTCATTAGAAATTCAACTCCATACATACATTTTCAAGGTTTATGACTTCCGATATATGAAGAAATAGTAGAAATAACACACTACAGAGAAATTCAATGGCAGGTATAGATTAAGCACAGTTCAAGAGACAATTCATGATGAATAGTAGAGAATTAAAACACATTCAGAAAATAAGACAAAGAAAATGAAACTATAGAATATTAAGAGATATGGAGGACACAGAGGTCTCCAGGAGGAGATAACATAGATGACGGGAAAAATAATACTATTTAAAGAGGTAATAGCTGAAAATTTCTTGCAATCTATCGAAAGAATTTCTTCTCTGCCTCTAGTGATGAGAAATACAGATTCAGAAAACAGAACTACAAAGAGAATAAATAAAACAAAATCACCTAGGCACATTATAGTGAAATATTTGAATACCCCAAGTAAGGAGACTATATTAGGAGCACCTAGAGAAAGAGACAGTGTATCTAGTAAGAACTATATTTAAACTGACAGGTTATTTTCCCACAGCAACAAAGGAAGTCAGAAGACAAGTGGAATGGTACATTTAATGTGCTGAGAGAAGATAAATGTCAAACTGTACTATTATATCCAGCAAACTAATCTTTCAAACATAAGGTTAAAATAAAGTTATTTTCTGACTAAAATTAATGAGCACTTTTTTTAAAGCAAACTTTTTTTTAAAGATTTTCTAGAGATTGTACTTCAGGATGAGTGTAAATAAATACAGGAGAAAGTCTGAGTATAAGAAGAAATGGTGAGCAAAGAACGTGGTGAACATGTAGATAAATCTAAGCAAGTATTTACTGAATAAACCAATGATAATAATGTTTACTTTGAGGGTTAAATAAGTCAAGCTACATATGCCCACACAACGTTAGCATGTATAATAAAAGAGTGGTAAAAGGGAGTTAAAACATTCTGAGGTCTTTTTATTTTCCTAAACATGGTTAATGATATGGATTATCTTTAGACATCAAGTTAGATATTGTAAGGACGCAGGTCTGATTCAGCCTTCCCCTGTACTTAAAGGGGAAGATGCTGGCTTCTCCGCATGAAAGGGCGCACATTAAGGAGGGACAACTCCTGTGGTGCCCAATCAGGAGAGGCCGGCTGACACCTTTGACCTTTCTAGGGGCGGACCTAGTCATGCCCTAGGTAAGGGTCCTGGGCCCACTCTGATTGGTCAATAATCTAAATGTTGTGATTGGCTCCCACAACTGCCAATATTGATGGGGGGGTAGGGATTGGAGCATTGTGCCTGTGTCGTCATTTCCTGTAACTCCCCTTCCCAAACTCATAAAAGCCCTACCCCACCTTTGGGGCTCTCTCTCCACATGGCCAGCAGGTTGGTGGAGTCTGTGAGCCTGAGCTTAAGCCCATAATAAAGCCCTTTGCTTTTGCAGGCGTGACTCGGTCTCCCTGGTTGCCTCTGGCCTTTTTTTGGGGGGTGATATTACAAACTTTGGCATAACAATATGAATATTAATATTTCTTCAAAATTTTTTAATGTTTTATTTATTTTTGAGAGAGAGGAGAGAGAGAGAGACAGCATGAGCAGCAGAGGATCAGAAAGAGAGGGAGACATAGAATCTGAAGACAGGCTCCAGGCTCTGAGCTAGCTGTCAGCACAGAGCCTGACATGGGGCTCGAACCCATGAACCGTGAGATCATGACCTGAGCCAAAGCCTGATGCTTAACTGACTGAGCCACCCAGGCACACCATGAATATCAATATTTCTAAGGTAAATATATTCATTTTCAATTGCTACATAGCAAATGCCCACAAATTAAGCAGCTTAAAGTAATATATATTTCTATTTCAAGTTTCTATGGGTCAGGAGTCCAGGCATAGCTGAATCTGCTCAAGGTCTCACAGGGTTACCATATAAGTGGTGACGAGGCTGAGATTCTCATCTGGAGCTCAGTGTCTTCTTCCAAACCCATTCAGGTTATTAGCAGAATTCAGTTTCTTGTGAGTGTAGGCCTGAGGGCACAGCTACTAGAGGCTACCCCTTGATAGGCAATTAACAATGTAACTGCTTTCTTCCAGGTCAGCGGGACAAATTTGATACTTCAAATTTCCCTTTTCAGGAAAGGCCCAATCCTTTTTAAGGTCTCCTGATGAGGCCAGGCCTACCCAGGATAATCTCCCTTTTTATCAACTCAAGGTCAACTAATATGGAAACTTACTATCTTAAAAGTTTTTTTCCCTTTGTCATAAAATTTATTGAGGAGAGCAACGTCCATCACAGTCACAGTCACATCTGCACTCACAGAAAAGGAATTACAAACCACAGGTGAGAATTTGGGAGGCTACCTGAATTCGGCCTACCTTAGTAACCATTAAAAAATTGAATTAGATTCTATAATTTCCAAATCTGTAGAGGTGATAAAAGGAGAAGGGAAGAAAAGATTATAGTCAATTGAAACAAAGATAAGGGTGAAAACATTGAAAAGTGAGGTAAAGAAAATATAAAATAAAATGATAAATAAACCATAGTCAATGTCAAGAAACTATATTCTCCAGATGTAGACAAAGATTTGTCAAATGGAATTTGAAAAAAAGTTTATTAAAAAGAAATACATCTCATAAGAGCATAGAAAGGTTGAAAGGTAAGAGAAACAAACATTAACCAAATTGAGATGGCTATATTAGAAATAAGGAAACTCAAGGTCAAGAAAAAAAAATACTACCAGAGATCAAATGGGTCATTACTATTAAAAAAAAAAAAACCCTCAATATACCAGCAAGATAGGACAATTCTAAACTTGTCAGCATTTAATAAAATTGCTTCAACATACAGGATGCAAATATTGTCAAAGGTACAAGAACAAATGATCTTATCACATCATCACACTGTTGGCAAGATTTTAACATTCCTCCCTCTTTGGTTAATAAATCAAGCAGACAAGATCTGAATAAACAATGATGAAGCCTGGCCTAATAGATACAGAATATTGTATTTAATTATTAAAGAATACACATTTGCTTTTCAAACATATGTGGAATATTTATAAAAAGTGACCACATAGAACATAAAGCATCTCAATAAATGTTCAAGAATCAGTATTTTTGACCACAGTAAAATTAAGTTAGAAATAAATTTTTAAGGGGCGCCTGGGTGGCTCAGTCGGTTAAGCCTCCGACTTTGGCTCAGGTCAGATCTCACGTTCGTGGGTTCGAGCCCCACGTTGGACTCTGTGCTGACAGCTAGCTTAGAGCCTGGAGCCTGCTTCCGGTTCTGTGTCTCCTTCTCTCTCTGCCCCTCCCCCTCTCATGCTCTGTCTCTCCATGTATCAAAAATAAAGAAAACATTAAAAAAAAAAAGAAATAAATTTTTAAAAGAATTTAAAATCCTATACATGTGCAAAGTTAGAAAAATATTTCTAAATAACTAATGGATCAAAAAAATGTGTAATGGAAATTAGAATACTTACAATAACTGATATAAGTAATGAGTGAAAAATGTGTGGCATGTAGATAAAATGATACTTTGGGGGGAAATCTATAGACTTCAAAGCTTATATGGAAAAGAAAAACTTGATAATAAATGAGACCAAGAATAAAAGAGAATTCACCATAAGCCATTATAAACAAACAACAACAAAAGCAACAGGAGACAAGCAGAGAAAATATAATGTGGGAAATAACTAATAAAAAGTATGATAATATACTTTTAATTAATGTTATATTAACATATTAACAATATACTTTTAACTAATTTTAATTAATACACTAATATTATACAAAATATAATAATATAATAAAAATAATAAAAAGTATAATGTGGGGAATTAATGAAGTAGAAAATAAATAATATACTACTTAGTTACATGTATTACTTTTATATATTAGCAATACATTACTTAGCTCTTTTTACTTAGTAAATATTGCTTAAGTATTTCTTTAAAAATTTTTTTTTAATGTTTTATTTATTTTTGAGAGAGAGAGATAGAGTGAACAGGGAAGGGTCAGAGAGAGAGGAAGACACAGAATCCGAAGCAGGCTCCAGGCTCTGAGCTAGCTGTCAGCACAGAGCCTGGTACAGGGCTCGAACTCACAAAGCGTGAGATCATGACCTGAGCCGAAGCCGGACACTTAACCGACTGAGCCACCCAGGTGCCCCTAGTATTTTTTCTATAGAAATTAAAGACTAAAAACAAAAGCAAAGAATGAGTAACCTTAGTTCAGGTCAACAGTTATTTTTCTGGGGAAGGAGAGGGATGCAATCATTTAAGGGCATGTAGAGATCTTCAGTGGTATTGGTGACGGTCTATTTCCTTAGCTGAGTGGAAGAGACACTAGTGACACTTTAAATTTTTACTTCTCTTCTTCTTTAAAATGTACATATAGGGGTGCCTGGGTGGCTCAGTCGACTAAGCCTCCAACTTCGGCTCAGGTCAGATCTCACGTTCATGCGTTTGAGCCCCACGTCAGGCTCTGTGCCAACAGCTCAGAGCCTGGAGCCTGCTTCCAGTTCTGTATCTCCTTCTCTCTCTGCCTCTCCCCCTCTCATGCTCTGTCTCTGTATCAAAAATAAATAAAACATTAAAAAAATAAATAAAATGTACATATATTATATAATCTTTCATATTGTGATGTTTCACATGTTTTAAAGTAAAAAAGTTTTGAAAATATAGATGAAGCAAGTCTTTTAACCAAGCCTCCTCCAGAGGAGGATAAACTCAGTAGTTTTATGTGTATCTTTCTAATTTTTTTCTATGCATTAACATACATATATCTGAGAAATAAATATGGAGTTTGTTCTTTTTGGGGTGGAGGCTAATGTAAGTGATATTATACCAACTATACTATTTTAGAATTTGTTTTTCCCCCTTAACATTTCTTAGCAAGATTTTCCTGAATATATGGACACTTATCTCATTATTTTTTTATGTTCTACAGTATTACATGGTTTGGAGACATTCTTTACCCTGTCTCCTTATATCAACCGGCAAGCTAGGCTGTGCACCAGTAACAAGCAAACTTAGACTCTTGCTAGCTCAAGAACAGTTTCATTTCATGCTCATGACACCTGTCCACTCTGAGTTGACCGAAAGCCTCTTCATCTTGTGTAATTGAAACAGATGAAGATTCTGTCCCAGGCCCTTTTTGCTCTTAGGGAAGCAGATTCCATAGAAGGATTTTTTTTTTTTTTTTTTGCAATTTTAGAGAGAGAGTGTGAGCTGGGGAGAAGGCAGAGGGAGAAAGAATCTCCATGCTGAGCATGAAGCCCAGTGTGGGGCTCAGTTACACAACCCTGGGATCATGACCTGAGCCAAAATCAAGAGTCATACATTCAACTGACTGAGCCAGCCAGGCACCCCAGGAAGAATAGTTTGATGAAAGAGAAAGCTGTGGCTTCCATGAAGGGCCCTTGCAATCTGGACTCTCCAAAAAAGGCCCAAATCGTCCTGGAGAATAATGGATTACCCTTTGCCGCTAACCAGCATGACTCACTGGGCCTCAACGTGAGCACCACAGACCTGTTCTTGGAAGGTGGCTCCCTGGACCTAAGACTGAGTTACAAACTGTTTCACTAAGCTTCTCGGTGGCCTCTGTGCCCACTACCCTTCATATCTGGCACAGTGCCAGGCACATGACAATTAATAAATATTATCTAATCGCTGGCAAAATGATATTTTCTGAATAAATACATTTGATTTCTGTAAACCCATGAAATTTTTAAAAATGAAAATTTCCATACCCAAATTCAAGAGAAATCTTTCTGTGAGCTTACGGTCTTCTTACATTTGAGTATTTATATTTTATTTCATTTTTATTTTAATGTTTATTTTATTTTCGAGAGTGGGGGAGAGAGAGAGAAAGAAGGAGCAAAGAGAGGGAGACACAAATCTAAAGCAGGCTCCAGGCTCCGAGCTTTCAGCAGAGCCCAATGAGGGTCTCAAACTTATGAACTGTGAGATGATGACCTGAGCAGAAGCTGGACACTTAACCGACTGAGCGACCCAGGTGCCCCAAGTATTTACATTTTATATTGAGATTTCTATAAATATTTTCATGCAAACTTATGTGCATCTTTTTGACTTGGCAAATATTCAGTAAAGGGCTGGTGCAGCAAGATATCCCAACATGCAGTTGGATAGAAAAGTGGTGGAGCATACAGAGTGGGCAATAATGAGAAGCCCATACTCAACAATAAACTTGTTCTCAATGGTTAAAAGAGCTTTATCCAGAAAGTTAGATTTCAAGTTAGGGATGCTAGCTTGAGAAAGAGCATGGCAAATGTGAGGGTACTTGTTTTAGGAAGAGACTGGAGTGCAAGAAGCCCAATTACCAGACCTGAGTTTAATAGCTGAGACTAAGACTTATTTTAAAATGCAAAAAATTAAAAATAAAAATTAAATTAAATAGGCAATTGTCTAGTTGTTAAAATTAGGATACCATGTTACGACTAGGTTAGTGGCTAGGATAACCCTGTGCTGGTCTTAGAAAGGAGGATTGGAGCTGCTTAAGTGCTTGATGTCTTAGATCAGGATTGACACTACAATTAGATTGTAAAAGAGAGTTAAGTGGCCTCACCAATGGGGATGAGGGATTGCAGGCTTGGGAACCATACTGTGTCTGAAAGCAGCAACTGAGAATGGCAAATAGTATGCTATGCCACTCTGACACTCAAAATAGACTGTATTTGAGTTCTCTGGAAAAATGAACATATACAGCTATGGATATATAGAAAGAGATTTATTATGAGGTATTGCTGATGCAATGGAGACTAAGTCCCATGATCAGTGGTCTGTAGGCGGGAGGCCAGGGAAGCAGGGGGTTATAATTCCAGTTCAAATCCCAAGGGCTGAGAACTATGGGAGTCAATGGTATAAGTCTCACTCTGAATCAGAAGGTCTGAGAACCAGAAGTATTGATGTCTGAGGGATGGAGAAAATGGATGTCCCTGATTAAGCAGAGAGAAAATTCACTTTTCTCTTGCATTTTTCATCTATCAGGTCCTCAAAGGACTGGATGATGCTCAGTTGCATTGTTGAGGATGACCTTTTCATTTTACAGATTCAAATCCCAATCTCTTCCAGAAATACTTTCACAAACACACCCAAGAGTAATGTTTTGTTAGCTTTCTGGGCAACTATTAGCCCAGTCAAGTTGACACATGAGATTAACCATCCCACAGACATTTGTAATGGAGAACAGTACTCTTTCCCACAGAGCCAAGATACAATTTTATACTCCCTTTTAATAAGTTGTTAACAATAAGTCTCATTTGGTCAACAAATATAAACCTGTCTGCTATCCTATGACCAATAATAAAATAATAATAGTGTGAACCATGTGTCATGTACTAGACTGCCTTATATCTCATTTATTATGTACAGTAACCCTGAGAGGTAGATAATATTATTTCCCAATTTACAGATGAAGAAATTAAGGTGAGAAGTAATTTGCTCAGGTTTATACAGAAAAAAATAACAAAAAAGGTATAGTTGTGACTAGAAGTCAGGTATGTCTGATTTCAGAGTCTGTGCTAAACTAATTAAATCTGCACAGTTTAATACTTCAAGCCTGTACCCAACCAAGTACTCTGATTTACTTCTAGAATATTTATTCTTTACCGTGACGTTTCTCATTCTGGAGTTAATCTTAGTTAAGTCCTTAAACCAATTGTCTGCCCTAGGTTGCATTATTTGAGGAAAGAAGGCTATCAATGAAGGACAAGAGCTAAATCTAATGAAAATAATTTCATCTCATCTGACCCTTGGTGGCATTCCTGGAAAGCCAACCCTACAGCAATGGGACTGGGACCAGGGAAACTTGAGGGGCTGCCCTAACTCTTGGTGGCCTTTTCATATCACTTGTCACTTTGTGTTAACATTTCTTTTTCTTATCCTAACATTCCTTTCACCTGTTTACTCAAAATTTCCCTTTGGAATTTTTTTTAAATAAAAACTGTCATCTAGACCCTAAAATAACTACCAGAACTGATCAATGAATTCAGTAAAGTCTCAGGATACAAAATCAATGTACAAAAATCTGTTGCATTTCTATATACTAATAATGAAGCAGCAGAAAGTGAAATTAAGGAAACAGTCCCATGTATAATTTCACCAAAAACAATAAAATACCTAGGAATAAACTTAACTAAAGAGGTGAAAGACCTGTACTCTGAAAACTATAAAACATTGATGAAAGAAATTCAAGATGATACAAGAAATGAAAAGACATTCCATGCTTCTGAATTGGAAGAACAAATGTTAAAATTTCTATACTACCTGAAGCAATCTACAGATTTAGTACAATCCCTATCAAAATACCAACAGCATTTTTTTCACAGAACTAGAACAAAAAATCCTAATGTTTGTATGGAACCACAAAAGACCCTGAAAGTCCACAGCAATCTTGAAAAAGAAAAACAAAATTGGAGGCATCATAATTCTGGATTTCAAGTTATATTACAAAGCTGTGGTAATAAAAACAGTATGATAGAACTGACACAAAAATGGACACATAGATCAACAGAATAGAACAGCCAGAAATAAACCCACTATTATGTGGTCAATTAATCTTTGACAAAAGAGGAATGGATATACAATGGGGAAAAGACAATCTCTTCAACACACCGTGCTGGGGAAACTGGTCAGAAACATGCAAAAGAATGAAATTGGACAAATTGCTTACACCATACACAAAAATAAATTCAACATGGATGAAAGATATAAATATGAGACCTGAAACCATAAAAATCTTGGAAGAGAACAAAGGTAGTGATTTCTCTGACCTCAGTCACAGTAACATTTTTCTAGGTATGTCTCCTGAGGCAAAGGAAAGAAAATAAAAAATAAACTTTTGGGACTACATCAAAATAAAAAGCTTCTGCAAGGGTGCTTGGATGGCTCAGTTGGTTGACCATCTGACTCTCGATTTCAGCTCAGGTCATGATCTCAGGCTCTGTGCTGAGCATGGAGCCTGCTTAAGATTCTCATTCTCATTCTCTCTCTCTCTCTCTCCCTCCCTTCCTCCTTCCCTCCCCATCTGCCCCTCTGCCTCTCTGCTCCTCTCCCCTGTTCACACTGTCTTTTTAAAAACAAAAACAAAAACAAAAAAACAAAAAAACAGAATGCCTGGGTGGCTCAGTTGGTTTAGCAGCCAACTTTGGCTCAGGTCATGATCTCATAGCTCGTGAGTTCAAGCCCTGCATTAGGTTCTGTGCTGACAGCTCAGAGCCTGGAGCCTGCTTCAGATTCTGTGTGTCTCTCTCTCCACCCCTTCCCCACTTACTCTGTCTCTCTCTCTTTCTCCCAAAAATAAAGAAACATGAAAAATAAGTAAATAAATTTAAAAAGTTCTACACAGTGAAGGAAACAATCAACAAAACTAAAAGGTAAACACACCCAATAAAGGGTTAGTATCCAAAAAATATAAAGAACTTATAAAACTAAACACCCCCCAAACAAATAATCCAGTTAAGAATGGGCAGAAGACATGAACAGACATTTCTCCAAAGAAGACATACAGATGGCCAACAGACACATGAAAAGATGCTCAACATCATTCATTATTAGGGAAATGCAAACTCAAATTACAATGAGATGGCATCTCATACCTGTCAGAATGGTTAAAATCAACAACACATTTGGAGAGAATGCAGAGGAAAAAGGAACACTTTATGCACTATTGGTAGGAATGCAAAAAGGTGCAGCCACTCTGAAAAGCAGCAAGAAGGTTCCTGAAAAATTTAAAAATAGATCTTTCCTGGGGCGCCTGGGTGGCTCAGTCGGTTCAGCTTCCAACTTTAGCTCAGGTCACGATCTCGCAGTTTGTGGGTTCAAGCCCCATGTCGGGCTCTGTGCTGACAGCTTAGAGCCTGGAGCCTGCTTCAGATTCTGTGTCTTCCTCTCTCTCTGCCCCTCCCCCCTCACACTCTGTCTGTCTCTCAAAAATCAATAAACATTAAAAAAAATAGATTTATCCTGTGATCCAGCAATCATACTACTGGGTATTTACCCAGAGAATACAAAAACACTAATTCAAAGGGATACATTAACCCCTATATTTATGGCAACATTATTTCGCAGCATTATTTATAATAACCAAGACAGGGAAGCAGCCCAAGTGTTTACTGATTGATGAATGGATAAAAAGGATTCAATTATATAACGGATTATTATACATAGATGGAGGTTTGAGAGTATAATGGTAAGGGAAATAAGTCAGTCAGAGAAAGACAAATACCATGTGATTTCACTCCTGTGTGGGATTAAAAAACATAACAAATGAGCAAAGGAGGAAAAAGAGAGAGGGACAAATTGAGAAACAGACTCTGATTACAGAGAACAAACTGATAGTTACCAAAGTAAGGGGTTGGGGCAGGGGGAGTGGGAATGTGGGTTAAATAGGTGACGGGGATTAAGGAGTGGATAGTCATGATGAATGCCAGCTGATGTATGGGATTTTTTTTTTTCATTTAGTTTATTTATTTATTTTTTAATGTAACACAATTTATTTTTTTAACATATGCAATTATTTTCCGTCATTTACAATACAGTAGTTACAATGACACTCCAAACAGAAAAGCAAAGTAAAAAATCAAAACCCCCACTTCTATTTCATGTAATTAGACTTATACAGAAATTAGAAGGTTAAGTACCAACTAGTTGAATCACTATGTTGTATATCTGAAACTAATATAACACTGTATGTTAACTAACTGGAATTAAAATAAAAACAAAAAAAGTTTAAATAATTTCTTCATGGGAGGAGTTAAAATGTGGAGGAGCAGGGGGATCCTAAGCTTGCCTTGTCCCTTGAGCACAGCTACATAAATATCAAATCATTTTGAACACCCAAGAAATCCATCTGAGGACTGAGAGAACAAAGCTGCAAGTCTACAAGTAGAAATACGACCACCTCAGGAAAGGTAGGAGCTGCACAGAGTTGATTTGGGGTAGATAAGAACGCAGTTTCTGCGAGGGGAGGGATCCTGATTATAGGCAGGTAGTTGAGACTACCTCGACTTACTATAAGGAATGGGGTACAAAATCTGAAGTTTTAGGAGTCATCACTAGAGTTGTGCCTGGCCGGCTTAGCAGTGCTCCTGTAGGGAAGGAGGATGGAGACCCGGGAGTGGGCAGCATGGTCTGAGGGTCTCCTGAGTTGCACCAGGAAAAATGGTTACCCTGCTTGGAAGGCATTGGGAGTGGTGGCAAGGCCTCTAGGGACAGAACTGGTGGCACCACATGCTCCACCATTCCCAGGTGTAGGAGCGGAGATGCTGGCGGAGGAAAGTAAGCCTTGGTGCCAGCTTTCTGCTGCATTTTGCTATAAACTCTGAACTGCTACAGTCGGGTGACTGCTTTCCTTTGGTGGGCCAGCAAAGGCCAAAAGCACAGTAAGACCCTCCCCCAAAGAATCACTGTGCATTCACACTGTAGGGGTCCCTAAAATTTGGAGTTTAGAAACCCAGGCATGTGCCTGAGATAAAACACAGGAGTACTGTGCTGCCTGGCAGGGTGACTGCTTGGGCACAGAGAAAGGGAAGGCAGGGACATAAGAAGAGTGATTATTTGCTCTTCCGTGAGGGCTTGCTGATGAGTGGCAGGCATGAGCTCTCCACTCTGGGGACAAGAGACAGGGCAACGCCATTTTGCTCCCCACCTATCAGCACTGATCTACAGTGAGTTAAACAGCACCAACAAGTGGAAACTGGAGGTGCTTACACAAAGCCCCACCTCACTGTGATCTACAGGTTCATCTCTGCTAGGGAAAGTCGACCTAAGAATCAGCACAACAGGCCTCTCTCACAGAAGACTAGTACAAACTCCTTGTACACACCAAGTCTACTGATCATTGCGTGCTACAAACCTTCAGCTCTAGGGGAAATAGGCTCTAGCTTCCTTTTTATTTTTGATTAAGTTTTAATTTAATTTGATTTAATTTATTTTTACTCATATATATTTATTTTTATTTTTTAAATCTAGCTTCTTTAATAAGCAGCCCAAGACACACCTAGGATCTAACTTTTTCTTTTTTTGACAAAGTGATAAGAAGGAGGAATTTATCCTAAAAGAAAGAACGGGAAAAAAGAAGTAATGGCCAGAGATTTAATCAATACAGATATAAGCAAGGTATCTGAACTAGAATTTAAAACAACAATTATAAGGACACTAGCTGGGCTTGAGAAAAGCACAGAAGATACTAGAGAATCCCTTACTGCGGAGACAAAAAACTAAAATCTAATGCTGAAATTAAAAATGCTATAACCAAGATGCAAACTCAAATGGTTGCCATGACAATGAGGATGGACAAAGCAGAAAAATTAATCAGTGATATAGAAGATAAAATTATGGAAAATAATGAAGCTGAAAAGAAGAGAGAAGGAAAGGTGTTCAGTCACAAACGTAGACTTAAGAAACTCAGAAACTACTGAAAGCATAATGATATTTGTATCACAGGAGTCTCAAAAGATAAAGAGAGATTAAAAGGGGCAGAAGGCTTATTTGAGCAAATTATTAGCTTAAAACTTTTCAAATCTGGGGAAGGAAACAGATATCAAAATCCAAGAAGCACAGAGTTCTCCCATTAAGTTCAACAAAAGTCAGCTATCACTAAGAAATATCAGTCAAATTTACAAAATACACAGACAAGGAAAGAATCCTGAAAGCAGCAAGGGAAAAAAGAGGCCTTAACCTACAAGGGAAGAGAGGGAAGATTCATAGCAAATCTATCCGTAGAAATTTGGCATGCCAGAAGAGAGTAGCATGATATATTCAACGTGCTGAATGGGAAAAATCTGCAGCCAAGAATACTTTATCTAGCAAGGCTGTCATTCAGAATAGAAGGATACATAAACAGTTTCCCAGACAAACAAAACCCAAAGGACCACTAAAGAAGCCCAGCAAGAAATATTAAAGGGGAGTCTTTGAGTGGGAAAGAAAGATCAGAAGCAACAAAGACTATAAAGGAATAGAGAACATCACCAGATATACCAACATTAATGGTAACACAAAGGCACTAAGTTCACATCTATCAATATCACTCTCAATGTAAATGGACTAAATGCTCCATTCAAAAGGCACAGGTTATTGAAATGAATAAAAAAAGAAGACCCATCTATATGCTGCCTGTAAGAGTCTCGTTTTAGATCTAAAGACACCTGCAGATTGAAAGTGAAGGGATGGACAACCATCTATCATGCTGATGGGAGTCAGAAGAAAGCTGGAGTAGCCATATTTACATCAGACAAACTAGATTTTAAACCAAAGACCGTAGCAAAAGATGAAGGACATTACATCATAATTAAGGACTCTATTCATCAAGAAGATCTATTATAAATATTTACTTCCCCAACCTGGAGCATCCAAATATATAAATCAATTAATAACAAACATAAGCAAACTCATTGATAATAATATAGTAATAGTAGGAGACTTCAACACCCCACTTGCAGCAATGTACACAGCATCTAAGCAGAAAAATCAACAAGGGGAAACAATGGGTTTGAGTGATACACTGGTCAAAATGGACTTAACAGATATATTCAGGACATTTCACCTTATAGCAGCAGAAGACACATTCTTTTTGAGTGCACATGGAACATTCTCTAGAATAGATCACATACTTGATCACAAATCAGCCCTCAACAAGTACAAAAAGATTGAGATCATACCATGCATCTTTTCTAATCACAAGACAATGAAACTTGAAGTCAACCCCAAGAAGAAAATTTGGAAACACCACAAATACGTGGAGGTTAAAGAACATTCTACTAAAGGATGAAATGGTTAACCAGGAAATGCAAGAAGAAATAAAAGTGTTCTTGGAAACAAATGAAAATGAAAACACAATAGCCCAAAACTTTAGGAATGCAGCAAAAAGCAGTCCTAAAAAGGAAGTATACTGCAATATAGGTCTACCTCAAGAAGCAAGAAAAGTCTCAAATACACAACCTACATTTTCATCTAAAGGACCTAGAAAAGGAAGAGCAAATAAAGCCTAAAGTCAGCAGAAGAAAAATAATGATTAAAGCAGAAATAAATGATATAGAAACAACAAAACAACAAGAAAACAGTAGAACAGAACAACAAAATTAAGAACTGGTTCTTTGAAAGAATTAATAAAATTGATAAAGCCCTATCCAGACTTATCAAAAAGAAAAGAGAAAGAACCCCAAAAAATCTAATCACAAGTGAAAGATGAGAGATCACAACCAGCACCACAGAAATTTTTATGAACAATTATAAGAGAATATTATGAAAAGTTATATGCCAAGAAACTGGGCAATCGGTAATAAATGGACAAATTTCTAGAAACATACAAACTACCAGAACTGAAACAAGAAGAAATACAAAATTTGAACAGACCCGTAACTAGCAAAGAAATTGAATCAGCAATAAAAGAATCTCCCAACTTGGGGCACCAGGTGACTCAGTTGGTTAAGCCACCAACTCTCAATATTGGCTCAAGTCATAATATCATGGTTCAAGAGATTGAGCCCTATGTTGGGCTCTGAGCTGACAGTGCAGAGCTTACTTGGGATTTTCTCTCTCCCTCTCTCTCTGCCCCTCACCTGTTCATTCTCTTTCTTCTCTTCTCTTCTCTTCTTTTTTTCTCTCTTTTCTCTCTCTCTCTCTCAAACAAACAAACAAATAAATATTTTAAAAATCCCCCAACAAACAAAGGTCCAGAGCCAGATGACTTCTCTGGGAAATTTTACCAGACATTTAAGAAGAGTTAATATCTATTCTTCTCAAATTGTTCCAAAAAATAGAAATGGAAGGAAAATTTGCAAATTCATTCTATGAGGCCAGCATTACCTTGATTCCCAAACCAGACAAAGACCCCACTAAAAAAGAGAATTACTGGCCAACATCCCTCATGAATATGGATGCAAAAGTTCTCAACAAGATACTAGCAAATTGAATCCAACAGCACATTAAAAGAATCATTCACCACGATTAAGTGGGATTTATTCCTGGGCTGCAGGGGTGGTTCAATATTCATGAATCAATCAATGTAATATACCACATTAGTAAAAGAAAGGATAAGAACCTTATGATCCTCTAAAGAGATGCAGAAAAAGCATTTGAAAAAAAAAATACAGCAATGTTTCTTGATTAAAAACTCTCAACAGATTAAGTATAGATGGAACATACCGCAACATCATAAAGGCTATATACCAAAGACCCACAGAAAATATAGTCTTCAATGTGGAAAAACCGAGAGCTTTTCCTTTATGGTCAGGAACATGACAGGAATATTTGATCTTACCAGTGTTATTTAATAAGTACTAGAAGTCCTAGCTTCAGCAATCAGACAACAAAAATATATCAAAGGCATCCAAATGGGGAAGGAAGAAGTCAAACTTCCACTATTTACAGATGACATGGCTCTATGTAGAAAATACAAAAGACTCCAGCAAAAATTGCTATAACTAATACATGAATTCAACAATGTCACAGGCTATGAAATCAATGTACAAAATCTGTTGCTTTTCTATACACCAAGAAAGAAGCAGCAGAAAAGAGAAATCAAGGAATCAATCCTATTTACAATTGCACAAAAACCATAAGGAACAGACCTAATCAAAGAGGTAAAAGATCTGTACTCTGAAAACTATAGAACACTAATGAAAGAAATTGAAGAGGACACAAATGGAAAACATTCCATGCCTATGGATTCGAAGAATAAACACTGTTAAAATGTCTATTCTACCCAAAGCAATCTATACATTTAATGCAATCCCTATCAAAATACCACCCGTATTTTTCACAGAGCTAAAACAAGCAATTCTAAAATTCGTACGGAACCACAAAAGACCCCAAATGGCCACAGCAATCTTGAAAAAGAAAAGCAAAGATGGAGGCATCACAATTCAGGACTTCAAGCTGT
Organism: Suricata suricatta; assembly: GCF_006229205.1. Classification (NCBI taxonomy): domain Eukaryota; kingdom Metazoa; phylum Chordata; class Mammalia; order Carnivora; family Herpestidae; genus Suricata; species Suricata suricatta. Next base: position 102,477,256 of record NC_043704.1, on the reverse strand, counting down.
ATTACAAAGCTGTAGTCACCATGACAGTATGGTATTGGTACAAAACCAGACACATAGATCAATGGAACAGAATAGGAAACCGATAAATAGACCTAGAACTATATGGTCAACCAATCTTTGGTAAAGCAGTAAAGAATATCCAATGGAAAAAAGACAGCCTCTTCAACAAATGGTGTTAGGAAAACTGGACAGCAATATGCAGAAGAATGAAACTGAACCACTTTCTTACACCATATACAAAAATAAATTCACAATGGATGAAAGACTTAAATGTGAGACAAGAAACATCAAAATACTATAATAGGGGCTTCTGGGTGGCTCAGTCAGTTAAGCATCCAACTTTGGCTCAGGTCACGATCTCACGGTTTGCGGGTTCGAGTCCCATGTGGGGCTCTGTGCTGACAGCTAGCTCAGAACCTGGAGCCTGTCTTTGGATTCTGTGTCTCCCTCTCTCTCTGACCCTCCCCTGCTCTCTCTCTCTCTCTCTCTCTCTCTCTCTCTCTCTCTAAAATAAGTAAAACATCAAAAACTTTAAAAATACTAGAAGAGAACACTGGCAATAACCTCTTTGACCTTGGCTGTACAACTTCTTACTATGTTTGTCTCCTGAGGCAAGGTAAATAAAAGCAAAAATAAACTATTGGAACCTCATCAAAATAAAAAGCTTCTGCACCACAAAGGAAACAACAAAACTAAAAAGGAACTTACAGAATGGGTGAAGATATTTGCAAATGACATATCTGATAAAGGGTTAGTATCCAAAATCTAGAAAGACCTTATAAAACTGAACACCCAAAAAACAAATAATCCAGTTAAAAAATGGGTAGGAGCATCTAGGTGTCTCCGTCAGTTAAGTATCAGTTAAGCGTCCAATCATGTGGAATGATTCATGGGTTCGAGCCCCACATCAGGCTCTGTAGTGATAGTTCGGAGCCTGGGGTCTCCTTGGTATCTGTGTCTTCCTTTCTCTCTTCCTCACCCCCATTTGGACTCTGTCTCCTCTCTCTCTCAAAGAAAATGAATAAACATTACCAAAAAATGGGCAGAGACATGAATAGACCTTTCTCCAAAGACGACATACACATGGTAACAGGCACATGAAAAGATGCTCAACATCACTCACCATTAGGGAAATACAAATCAAATCTACAATGAATACCTCATAGCTATCAGAATGGCTAAAATTAACAACACAAGAAACAATTGGTGTTGGTGAGGATATGGAGAAAAGAGAATACTCTCAAACTGTTGGTGCAGATGCAAATTGGTGCAGCCAATCTGGAGAACAGTATGGAGATTCCTCAAGAAACTAAAAATAGAACTAACCTACAATCCAGCAATTGCACTATTAAAGGATAAAAAATACAGATAGAAGGGGTACATGCACACCGATGTTTATTGCAACATTGTCAGCAATACCCAATCTGTAAAAGCAGCCCAATGTCCTTAGACTAATGAATGGATAAGGAAAACGTAATATATATATGTATCTGTGTGTGTGTGTGTGTGTGTGTATACACACTCAGCCACCAAAAAGAATGAAATCTTGCCATTTGCTATGACATGGATGGACCCTAGAGTGTGTAATACTATGTGAAATAAGTCAGAGAAAGACAAATACCATATGATTTCATTCATATGTGGAATTTAAGAAATAAAACAGAAGAACATATGGGTGTGTGTGTGAAGAGACAGGGAAACAAACCGTAAGAGACTCCTAAAGATAGAAAACAAACTGAGGGTTGATGGAGGGAGGTGAGAAGGGGGATGACCTATATGGATGATAGGTATTAAGGAGGGCACTTGTGATGAGCACTGGATGGTGTGTGTAAGTGATGAATCATTGAGCTCTACTTCTGAAACCACTATTACACTCTATGTTAACGAACTGGAATTTAAATAAAAATTTGAAAAGAAAACAAAAGATAATTTCTTTGCAAATGTTCCTTCTATATCCAGAATAGTCTACTTAATTTTTCTAAAAAATAAAACATTAGGGGCACCTGGGTGGCTCAGTCAGTTAAGTGTATAACCTCAGCTCAGGTCATGATCTCACACTTCTTGAGTTCAAGCCCCACATCAGGCTCTGTGCTGACAGCTCAGAGCCTGGAGCCTGCTTTGGATTCTGTGTGTGTCTCTCTCTCTGCCCCTCCCCTGCTTTCCCTCTCTCTCTCTCTCTCTCTCCCTCCCTCCCTCAAAAATAAATAAATATATTTAACAAAAATATAATTTTAGTTTTAATATATTATATGCCTTTTTATAGCTCTTTTAAAAATCAAATTGAGGAGGATAGGCCAAGATGGCAGAATAGCATGGAAGGTTTTTTGCATCTCTCATCCCTGAAATGCAGCCAGATCAACACTAAACTATCCTTCACACCTAGAAAACTCATTTGAGGATTAACAAAACAGTTTGCACAACCTGAGCCACAGAACTCAGCAGATACATGGCGCAGAGAGGTGAACTGTGGGAGAGAGGAGCCGTGGAGGGCAGGGAGCTGATTTTGCTTGTGGAGAGAGGGCAGAGATAGGGGAGCGTATGGGAAAAGCATCTTTCCACCCTAAAAGCAGCTGGAGACAAAGTGGAAAAGTGGAAAACAGCCGCAGGGACTGAACAAAAAAGAGAGAGAAGAAAGGGTTTAAATTCCATTAAGATTCTATAACCAGGGGAGAGCAGAGTCTGAAGCACCACAGCTCGATACCTGGCAGTGCCCTGGTGAGAAGGGCGAATCATCAGGAGCAGAGAGCAAGGTCTTTGGGGTCCTTGGGACACATGGGGAGAAGCAGTTCTGCTGCTGGGGGGGCACTTGCATACAGTTTGTGCAGTCACCCCACAAGCAAAGTCCTAGCAGTTCCTGGAGAACAACTACATTCACTGGTGCTGAAACAAGGCCCTTAAGTGGGAAGCCTGATGCCAAGTGCATGTTGTGATTTTCCATAATCCCTGAAACACTGCTGCCACATGTTCACAAAACTTTTTTTGGAGCAGGCTGGCACCAAGTAGCAGTCTCTGGGCATCGGCAGCAGTGCAGTCCTGTGAACATTCCTGGGGGAGGGCAGGCACTATTGCTGAGTGAGACCCTACCTCAGAGGGTCAGAATGGGTCAAAGCCACAGTCCCTCAGAAGTGAGTGGCTGGGAAACACAGCTACATCTGGGATAAAACTCAGGAGGGAAGTGGCACCTGGCAACCTCATGGCTTGGACAGACAGTGAAAAAGCAGTGAGTAGTCGAAAGCCAGAGACAAAGGAGGAGTGCCCAACTGCTGATCAGGAAGAACAGAGTTCCGATACTAAAGACTGCGTAGCTGGGTGACGCCATTTTCAACCCTTCCGCACATGCACATACACACCCGCATTCGGCCCAACAATACACCCCAGTAAGCTGAGCATCACCATCTAGTGGAGAATGGAGCCGTTGCACTAAACCCCGCCCAACTGGGCCAACAGCGTTCTTGACAAACACAAGTGTCTCCACCTGCTTAGTTTATGGACTATAAGCGCTTCATAGTTTGATTTCTAGGGGAAACACATAATTTCAATTGTATTTCAGTCTGTTTGCTGATTCATTTTTTCCCTTTTTCTTTTCTTTCCCTATTCTTGAATAGAGAAAAAATTTATTTTTATTAAAAATATTTCTCTTTAAATTTTTCTACTATATTTTTTACTTCTTTATAAATTTTTCAAATTCTATTTTACTTCCATCATTTCATTGTATTCAGGTTTCCAAATTTTTTAATTTTCCTTTTTTTTTGTTTCTTATCTTTCCCTTTCTTCTCTAATCTTTCAAGGTCCTTTCAGCAACCAGACCAAAACATACCTATGATCTAGCATCATTTATTTGATTTTTGTGTGTATGTGTTATTTTTAACTTTTTAATTTTACTCTTTTTTTGCCTTATTAATTCCTTTTCTTCCTTCAAAATGATGAAATGATGGAATTTACCCCAAAAGAAAGAACAAGAAGAAATGAACTTAACACAGATACAAGCAAGATGTTTGAACCAGAATTTAGAATCACAATAATAAGAATACTAGCTGGGGTCAAAAATAGATCAGAATCCCTTTCTGCAGAGATAAAAGAAGTAAAAGCAAGTCAGGATGAAGTAAAAAATGCTAAAACTGAGCTGCAATCTTGAATGGATGCCACAGCAATCTTGAATGGATGTCATGGATGAAGCAGAGCAGCAAATCAGCAATATAGAGGGCAAATTTATGGAGAATAATGAAGCAGAAAAAAAGAAGGAGGCTGAAGCAAAAGAGCATGATTTAAGAGTGACTCATTAAAAAGGAACAGCATCAGAATCATAGGGTTCCCAGAAGATGAAGAGAGAGAAAAAGGAGTAGAAGGGTTATGTGAGTAAATCATAGCAGAAAACTTTCCTAACCTGGGGAAAGACACAGACATCAAAACCTCAGAAGCACAGAGGACTCCCATTAGATTTAACAAAAACCAACCATCAACAAGGCATATCATAGTCAAATTCACAAAATGCTCAGGCAAAAGAATCATGAAAGCAGCAAGGGAAAAAAGTCCTTAACCTACAAGGGAAGACAGATCAGGCCTTTCCACAGAACTTGGTAAGGCAGAAAGGAGTGGTAAGAAATATTCAATGTGCTGAATTGGAAAAATATGCATCCAAGAATTCTTCATCCAGCAAGGCTGTCATTCAAAAAAGGAGAGAGAAAATGTTTCCCAAACAAAAATTAAAGGAGTTCATGACCACTAAACCAGCCCTGCAAGAAATTTTTAGGGGGACTTTCTGAGGGAAGAAAAGATGGAAAAAAAAAAAAAAAAGAAAAAAGACCAAAAGCAACAAAGACTAGAAAGGACCAGGAAACTCCACAAGAAACTCCCACTCTCCAGGCAACATAATGGCAATAAATTCATATCTTTCAGTACTCACTCTAAAATGGACTAAATGCTCCAATCAAAAGACAAAGGGTAACAGAATGGAGAAGAAAACAAGATCCATCTATAGGCTGTTTGCAAGAGACCCACTTTAGACTTAAAGATACCATTAGATTGAAAGTAAGGGGATAGAGAACCATCTATTATGCTAATGGTCGTTCAAAGAAAGCCAGAGTAGCCATACTTATATCAGACAATCTAGACTTTAAAATAAACACTGTAACAAGAAATGAAGAAGGGCATTATATCATAATTAAGTGATCTATTCACCAAGAAGACCTAACAATTGTAAATATTTGTTGCAAATGTGAAGCACCCAAATATATAAATCAATTAATCACAAACATAAGGAAACTCATTGGTAATAATACCATAATAGTAGGGGACAGCAATACCTCGCAGCAATGTACAGATCTTCTAAACAGAAAATCAACAAAGAAGCAATGACTTTGAATGACACACTGGACTAGATGGACTTAACAGATATATTCAGAATATTTCATCCTAAAGCAGCAGAAAACATATTCTTCTCCAGTTCACATGGAATATTCTCCAGAGAGATCACATATTGGGACACAAATCAGCCCTCAACAAGTACAAAAAGATTGAGATCATACTGTGCATATTTTCAGACCACAACACTATGAAGCTTGAAATCAACCACAGGAAAAAATTTGGCAAGATAACAAATACTTGAAGACTGAAGACCATCCTACTAAAAAATGAATGGGCTAACCAAGATGTTAAAGAGGAAATTGAAAAGTACATGGAAGCCAATGAAAATGATAACACCACAGCCTAAAACCTCTGAGATGCAGCAAAGGCAGTCATAAGAGGGAAGTATATAGCAATCCAGGCCTTCCTAAAGGAGGAAGAAAGATCTCAGATACACAACTTAACCTTACACCTTAAAGAGCTGGAAAAATGACAGTAAATAAAACCCAAAAACAGCATAAAACAGGAAATAATAAAGATTAGAGCAGAAATCAATGCTATCAAAACAAACAAACAAAACCCCAGTAGAACAGATCAATGAAACCAGAAACTGATTTTTTGAAAGAATTAACAAAATTGATAATCCCCTAGCCAGTCTGATCAAAAAGAAAAAGGAAAGAATTTAAATAAATAAAATCAAGAATGAAAAAGGAGAGATCACAACCAACACAGCAGAAATACAAACAATAATATGAGAATATTGTAAGCACTTATACACTAATAAAATGGGAAATCTGGAAGAAATGGACAAATTCCCAAAAACATAGAAACTACTAAAACTGAAACATAAAGAAATAGAAAATTTGAACAGACCCATAACCAGTAAAGAAATCAAATTAGTAATCAAAACTGTTCCAAAAAACAAGAGTCCAGGGCCAGATGGCTGTCTAGTGGAATTCTACCAAACACTTAAAGAAGACTTAACACCTATTCTCTTGAAGCTGTTCCAAGAAATAGAAATGGAAGGAGAACTTCCAAACTCTTTCTATGAAGCCAGCATTACCTTGATTCCAAAACCAGACAAAGACCCCACTAAAAAGGAGAACTATAGAACAATTTCCCTGATTCACATGAATGCAAAAATCCTCAACAAGATTACTAGCCAACCAGATCCAACAATACATTAAAAATATTATTCACCATGACCAAGTGGGATTTATACTTGGATGCAGAGCTGGTTCAATATCTGCAAAATAATCAATGTGGTACGTCACATCAGTAAAAGAAAGGACAAGAACCACATGATCCTCTCAATAGATGCAGAGAAAACATTTGACAAAATACAGCATCCTTTCTTGATAAAAGCCCTCAAGAAAGTAGGGATAGAAAGATCATACCTCGAGATCATAAAAGTCATATATGAAAACCCACTGTTAATATTATCCTCAATGGGGGAAAACTGAGGGTTTTCTCCCTAAGATCAGGAACTAGACAGGAATCCATTCTCACCACTGTTATTCAACATAGTATTGGAAGTCTTAGCCTCAGCAAGCAGATAACACAAAGGGAAAAAAGGCATCTGAATCGGCCAGGAGGACATCAAACTTTCACTCTTAGCAGATGAAATGACCTTCTATATGGAAAACCCAAAAGATTCCACCAAAAAACTATTAGAACTGATCCATGAATTCGGCAAAGTCACAGGGTATAAAACCAATGCACAGGAATAGGTTGCATTCCTATATACCAATAATGAAGCAACAGAAAGAGAAATCAAGGAATTGATCCCATTTACAATTGCACCAAAAAACATTAAATACCTAGGATATCTAACCAAAGAGGTGAGAAATCTACACACTGAAAGTTACAGAAAGCTTTTGAAAGAAATTGAAGAAACACACACACAAAAGGAAAAATATTTCATGCTCTTGGATAGGAAGAACAAATATTGTGAAAATGTTACTACTATCCAAAGCAATCTACATATTCAATGCAATCCCTATCAAAATAACACCAGCATTCTTCACAGAGCGAGAACAAACACTCTTAAGATTTACATGGAACCAGAAAAGACCCTGAATAGTCAAAGTAATCTTGAAAAAGAAAACCCAAAATGGAGGCATCACAATCCCAGACTTCAAGATGTATTACAAAGTTGTAATAATCAAGACAGTATGGTACTGGCACAAGAATAGACACTCAGATCAATGGAACAGAATAGAGAACCCAGATATGGACCCACAAATGTATGGCCAACTAATCTTTGACAAAGCAGGAAAGAATATCCAAAGGAACAAAGACAGTCTTTTCAGCAATATGGTGCTGGGAAAACTGGACAGTAACATGCAGAAAAATGAACCTGGAACACTTTCTTACACCATACACAAAAACAAACTCAAAATGGATAAAAGAACTAAATATAAGATAGGAAGCCATCAAAATCCTCGAGGAGAAAGAAGGGAAAAACCTCTTTGACCTTGGCCTCAGCAACTTCTTTCTCAAGAGGCAAGGGGAACAAAACCAAAAATGAATCTTGGTACCACATCAAAATAAAAACCTTCTGCATTAGCAAAACTAAAAGGCAACCAATGGAATGGGAGAAGATATTTGCAAATGACATGTCAAATCAAGGCTTAGTATCCAAAATTTATAAGGAATCTTCAAAAAACAAATAATCTAGTGAAGATATGGCCAAAAGACATGAACAGACACTTCTCCAAACAAGACTTCCACCAAAGCCAACTGAAACATGACAAAATGCTCAACATCATTCATCATCAGGGAAATACAAATCAAAACCACAATGAGATATCACCTCACACCCGTCAGAATGACTAACATTAACAACTCAGGCAACAACAGATGTTGGCGAGGATGAGGAGAAAGAGGATCTCTTTTGCACTGCTGGTGGGAATGCAAGCTGGAAAATAGTATAAAGGTTCTTCAAAAAATTAAGAATAGAAGTACCCTATGACCTAATAATTGCACTACTAGGTATTTATCCAAGGGTACAGGAGTGCTGTTTCAAAGAGGCACGTGCACCCCAATGTTTATAGCAGCACTATTGACAATAGTCAAAGTATGGAAAGAGCCCAAATGTCTATCGATGGATGAATGGATAAAGAAGATGTGATACACACACACACACACACACACACACATACACTGGAGTATTACTTGGCAATCAAAAAGAAAGAAATCTTACCATTTGCAACCATGTGGATGGTGCTAGAGGTTATTATGCTAAGTGAAATACGTCAGTCAGAGAAAGGTAAATATCATATGACTTCACTTATATGAGGAATTTAAGGTACAAAACAGATAAACATAAGGGAAGGGAAGCAAAAATAATACAAAAACAGGGAGAGGGACAAAACATAGGAGACTCAAATATAGAGAACAAACTGTGTTTCTGGAGGGGTTGAGGGAGGGGGATGGACTAAATAGGTAAGGGCATTAATGAATCTACTCCTGAAATCATCGTTGCACTATATGCTAACTAACTGGGATGTAAACTAAAAAAAAACACAACTTGCTAAGCACCGAGAGAAAACTTGCAATATGGAAAATTTATTGTTTAGCTTTGGAATATAGTCTTATATTGTTTCTTTGGTAATTTCTTTTTCATGTTTTGTTGTCTCTGGAATAAGGTCATATAAGTTAGATATTAAAACTTCTGGATTGATCCTCTATATATCTTTTTTTCATACTCTATCTCCTACTCTCTGAAACATTTTCTTCCAACCTAGTATTGATCTGCTTAAATTTTGGAAATCATGTATTTATTTTTTAAGAGTTCTATTTTGTTTGTTGAGTAGCCTTTTGAATAGCATACATGTTTTATCTTATAGATGCAATACCTTTTCAAATTTCTATGGAAATGTTTAAAACTTATTAAAAATTTTCTTCTGTTCTCTGTAGTACCCCTGTTTAAGGTTTCTTGAAGCCTTCTTACTTTTTTTTTGTCTCTCATTATATTGAAGGCATGCCATTTATTAATTAGACGCTTAACTGACTGATCCACCTGGCTCCCCAACACCATTCAATTTCCTTAAAAAAAAAAAGTTGTTTTGTTTTTTTTGGTCTAGAATGACATCTTATTGCTGAATGGTCAGCCAGCAGAGGTGCGTGTACATGTGTTTTTCCCCCCCTGGTCTTTATTCAGATATTTATTTACCCACCCCCTCAGTTTTTAGGACCTCATTTTACCCTTCCCCTCTATATCTTGTATATCAGCCCTCCAAGCTTCACCCTTATCTTGCTGCATCAAAGGAAGCCACAGGCTCAAAATGGAATCATTTGGGCCAGGCCAAGTCACCAAATGGAGATTAATTCCTAACCTAACTGCAGTTTCAACCTCCCTCAGAAATAGGTCTTCACCTGCCAATCAGAATTTTCTAGACAGCACCGGTGAGATAATCTGTCACATGGGCTCCTCTCCCATCCCCCAAAGGAGGATGAAGTAATCGACCTAGAAGGGCTCCTTGCCACCCTTTTGCACTATTGGTGGGAGTAGAAACTGGTACAGCCACTCTGGAAAACAGTATGGAGTTTCCTCAAAAAATTAAAACTAGAACTACCGTTATGACCCAGCAATACTAGGTATTTACCCAAAGGATACAAAAATGCTGATTCAAAGGGGCACATGCATCGCAGTATTTATACTATTGAATAGCCACAGTATGGAAAGAGCCCAAATGTCCATTAACTGATGAATAGATAAAAGAGATGTGGTAAGTATACACAGTGGAATATTACTCGGTGATCAAAAAGAATGAAAGCTTGCCAATTGCGACAATGTGGATCACACTAGTATTATGCTACGTGAAATAAGTCAATCAGAGAAGGACAAATATATTATTTCACTCATGTGGGATTTAAGAAATAAAACAGCTGAACAAAGGGGAAGGGGAAAACTGAGATAAAATCAGAGGGAGGCAAACTATAAGAGACTTAAATACAGAGAACAACCTGAGAATTGCTGGCAAGGTGTTGGGTGGGGGGATGGGCTGTAAATGGGCAAGGGGAATTAAGGAGAGTACTTGTTAGGATGAGCACCAGGTGTTATATCTAAGTGATGAATCACTTAATGCTATTCCAGAAATCACTATGACACTATATGGTAACTAAAAAAGATTAAAATAAATAAAAATAAAAAGGTCCCCTGCCCTTCTCCCTAAGTGAAGATGACCTTGCCTGAAACAATCCTTTCTTTTGCGAATAACTTCCTTGCCCTGTCTTCCTTTCTTTTTTTAATTGAAATATACTTAATATACAATGTTACATTAGTTTGAGGTATACAACAGTGCTATCCATTATACTATGCTCACCACAAACGTGGCTACCATCTGTCACCATACAGCACTATTATAGTACCAATGACTGTATTCCTTATACTGTACCTTTTATTCCTGTGACCTTTTCATCCTATAACTACAAGCCTGTATCTCCTACTCCTTCAACCCATTTTGCCCATTCCCTGCCCCATCCTCCTTTTCACAGCAAGCTTCCATTTTGTACAACTCCTTGAAACTCCCCTTTACTTACTAGGTGGGTTGCTGCCCAGTTCATGAATCACTTAATAAAGCCAGTCAGATCCTCAAATTTACTCAGTTGAATTTTCTTTGTTAACATCACTCATCTTCCATCTCTATTCCATCTTGCAGGATTTGGCTGAAATCTCCTGCCCTCTGAGGGACTCTTCTGCCTTTGTTATGGGTTTATATGTTCTTTTCATTCATTCACCATAATTTTGGTGAAATCTTGGCGAGGAGATAAGTACATGTATTCAACTTACCACCTTTAATCAGACTGCTTAATTTCAAAAGTGTTTGTGTTACAAACTCCCCCTCCCATCCCTCTAAATTTGGTCTTGTGAATAGTGTAAATTTTATAGAAGATTAAAGAAGTATTTCTGTATATTGTGGCACTAAGGTTGAGATAATCTTGGGTGGGTTAAAGTATCCTGCTGAGTAATCTGGACAAGGGAAAAGTACTAAAGATTCCTAGGGCAGTGTGAGGTAAACTCTTCATGACTTCAGAAGTCTGGTTACTCATTTACAACTGGGATAAGATAAATGTTCAAATAACTAGAGAAGTTCTATAAACCACTTTTACACCACTTGTGAAGTTTTTATTCTACTACTGAACCATGTTGCTGTAAACATTCAGTTACCTCTAGACTCCCAACATTTGGGAGAGAATGAGCTGTGGCATCACCCAGCTACCCCCTCCTATGTCCTCCTCAGTCCCAAAGAATTTCCTCTTTGAGTGACCAGAACATTAGCTGCTTACTCACACCAGACTCCTCAGGATTGGCTGGGACTGCAAATAAAATGCTGTTTGCCTAGAGTCAAGTTGATAAGCTTCAACATAAATGCACACAAATTCCCAGTCTTAAAATATAACATGAAGCATTTGCTATCTTCTTTCCGCCTATTATTTTCATGTGAGACCTGGAGAATAAACGTTTCCTTGCCCAAAAGAAAAGTTCTTTGAAGAGAAGAAAAAAAACTCTTAAGATGGGTCTACTGAGTTCTAAAAACCCCAAAACCAAGCAAGCCCAGATTCTCCTTCTGGGACTTGACTCAGCTGGGAAGTCTACCCTCCTTTACAAGCTGAAGCTTACTGAGGATATCGTGACCATCCCAACAATAGGTTTCAACGTGGAGATGATCGAATTGGAAAACAGTCTTTCGCTCACGGTCTGGGATATTGGAGGACAGGAGAAAATGAGAACCGTGTGGGAGCACTACTGTGAGAACACGGACGGGCTGATGTATGTCGTGGATAGTACGGACAAACAGCGGCTAGAAGACTCCAGGAGAGAGCTGAAGCACATTTTGAAGAATGAGCACATGAAAAATGTGCCTATCATTTTATTAGCTAACAAACAAGATGTGCCTGGAGCTCTGTCTGCCGAGGACGTCACCAGAATGTTCCGAGTGAAGAAGCTGTGCAGTGACAGGAGCTGGTATGTGCAGCCCTGCTGTGCCGTCACAGGGGATGGGCTGATGGAGGGGCTCAGGAAACTGACTGGATTTGTGAAAAGCCACATGAAATCAAGAGGAGACACCTTGGCATTTTTCAAGCAGAACTGAGGTCCAAACAGTGAGAGAGTTGGTGGCGAAGTTAAAAGGGTAATTTTCTTTTTCAATGCTGAGTGAGAAAAGCAAGTTGCTGAGTTAGCACACTTTTCCTAAGATATGTTATTTCACCTGAATTCAGCTAAATAACTTAGAATCATATCTAGAAAATATTATTTTTGGCCAGGCATGTTAGTGAACTTTGTGGTAATGATAATTGAGAATGAAAATTTTATAATTTTGTGCATGTTGGATGAATCAGAATAATCATGTTTGGGACCAAATAAACTACCATTTTATTATTTTTATATGACTACTAGAACAAAGTTTATGTATAATGCTGATAGGGTCAGAATTCTTTCAGATTGTTTCCAGCTGTTACAGTCTTGAATTTCTACCATGCTCCTATGGAATAGCAAGCAAAAAATAAACTTTAAATTATGGGAAAAAGTTTGATGTTAACATTTTGTAAATCTCTATGCCCTAAATAAAGTTTTTTTTTTTTCTTCCCCCGGATTCCTACCAACTTCTTGAAATCTATTGCTGGGAATTTCCTATAGTGAGTCAAACAATGAACTCCAGGCTGGTAATTGCCCACTAGCATAGGGAGAAATTTATATATTAAAGCTCTGGGGATCAGGGTAGCCAGCACCGTAGAGTTTAGAGCAAGGCCTAGGCTTATCACTCAGCTTGAGGCTATAAGCCCCAAGTCTGGTTTCCGTTGTTACAGCTGTTACTTGGGAATATATGTACAGCTCACTGTACTGATCAAACAGGAAACAGAGTCAGACTTTTATCTCAGAGACTGCAATACACAAGAGGAAACAACATAAAGCTAGTAGCTAGAACAGGGCAATAAGTACTATGTTATAACAGGAGATACTCTTTCTGATCTGGGGAAACATGAAGTGCTTCATGCCGGGGGGCAGTGTTTAAGAAGGTCCCCCAACTCCTGGGGACACATGAAGGTAGAGGTTAGTCATTGGAAGTTCCCATCACTGGGAGACCTTGCAGAGCAACTGTAGGGGAGGGGAGAAGGAACTAGAGATTGAATTGGAATTCCCCTGAGAGGCTCAGAAAGCCCAGGGAGGTCCTGGTCCTAAGAGATGACACTTTTCTTCCTGCCCCACCTCTAACAAAGCTCATTTGGGCTAGAAGAAGAAGGCCTCAAGCTCCGACAGCAGCCCCAGGGGTTTCAAATCTTAAGGTCACAGAGGAAAATAAGCCTAGCCCTCTGATTTCCAATATTTTAAAAATGTAATTATTATCAACAATGATTAACAATGATGTGGTACATGCACTTTTACCATTAAATTTCTTTTTTCCTATAAATCAAATAGGACTGGCTAGAGTACTTCTTGGGTTAAAAACCCAGGAGCTATTTTCCCTCATCTCTTACATCTATCTGCAAATTCTGTCAGCTCTCCCTCCCAAATACATCTCCCTTCTGGCTGCTTCTCAATCCCCATCTACAAGACCACCACCAATTCTCACTTGGCTGGCTATATTCTCCAAACAGGAGAGGTCTAAAAATGACAGATCACATCACTGCCCTGCCTTACAATCCTCTCTCTATTCATTTCTTACCCCATCTGGTCCCTGCTTCCTATTTTTCCCACCTCACTCCCTGACAGCCACACTTCCCTCTATCACTCCTAATTTGTTACAACCTTGGGGCCCTTACATTTGCTGCTTCCTCAGCTCAGAATATGCTTTCTTCAGGTCTTCAGATGGTTCACAGCTTCATATCCTTCATATCTCCAACCAAATATGCACTGGCCTTCCCTGAATCCTTATCTAAATGAACAATCCTCATCCCTGCTACTCCCGACCCTTCCCCTGCTTTATTATTTTACAAAGAATTTACCATAACTTTAAAGGATATCACTTATACTCATTTACTTATTGTTTCTTCCCTCCCTAGGAGGTAAATTTCATGGGAGCAGGGACCTTGTTCGCTGTTGTATCCTAGAATAGTGCTTAGGACATAAAAGGTATTTAAAAGGTATCTGTAGCATGAATGAATGAATGAATGAATGAATGAATGAATGAATGAATGGTCTGAACCATAAAGTGAGGTCTTGTCAGGGCCTCAGCCTCCATCTTGAGATGGAATATGGATCCAATAATGGGAAGATAAACGAATGGCAGATCTGGACCCCAAACACTCTCTTTCTAACCTCAGGATCCTTAGGGGCAGTGTGCTGGATTGGAATGAACATAGGCTTTGGAGCCACGACCAGGTGGGAATTCTGGTTGGTCACTTGTTTTGGCTTTTACACAGTTTACTTCACCTCTCTGCATCTCAGACTAGAATGAGACTTGAGCAAGAAATAAACTTTTATTGTGTTAAACTGTGAAGACTTGGAGGTTGTTACAACCACCACTGTTAATTACCCTGAATTAGGATCATGCTTCTTGCTCCTCCCATGTGTCCTGAAACTCTCCTTTTCCCAGGCTTCTTTTCCTCATAAATGCCCTCTTACCTGTCTCTCTACTCATTTTAGGACCCTCATTTGACTTACTCCAGAATAGGAAACAAAAGGGGAATTTAGTTTTTCTTCAACTTTTTACTTTGAAAATTTTCAAGTCTTCAGAAAACTTGAAAGAAGAGTACAATTAACACAGGTGTACTTTTCAGCAAAATTTTAGCAATTTTGCCATGTTTGGGCTCTTTCTCCATCTCTCTCTCCCTCTCTCTCCCTCTCTCCAGACAGACAGACAGACAGGCACACACACACACACACACACACACACACACACACACACATACATGCAATCATTTATCTCTTTAGATTGGACATTCTTTCATAGAACCATACCATTATTACACATAAAAGTTAAAGCATTAACTAAATGTCATCTAATAGTCCATAATCAAATTTTCCCCGAATAGAATTTATTTATAGAACTCATCATATCCAAGACTCACTGCATTTGGTTATGTCACTCTTTTAGACTATTTTCCCTGCCTTTTGCTAGTTCTTTGTGACCTAGAAATTTTTGCAGACTCCAGGCAAGATCATTTAAAGAATGTCCCACAGTCTGAATTTTTCTGATTGTTCCTTTTCAATTAAGTTCAGGTTAGACATTTTTGGTAAGAATATTTCACAGCTTATTTACTTCCCATGGCATCCATAAGGAGGCACATAGTGTCAGTTGGTCCCATTATTGATGATGCTAAATTTTATTGCTTCCTTTATTATCGCTTCTCGGCCTTTTGGCTAAGATCAAGTGTAGTATTGCTTCCTTTATGATAGTGTCTGATAGATTTCCCAAGGTAAAAATATAACTTTCCCCTCTGTTCTTAATAAGTAATTTGATATGAGAAGTTTATTTTGAGACTATGTGAATATCCTATTCCCCGAAGCCTTTCTCTTAATGCTTTTAGCATCCACTGATGATCCCTTCCTGACTCAGTTATTACACTGGAAAGTACAAAATGGCGATTTTCTATCTTTCCTTGTACATTGATTAGCTGACATTCTTCTGAAAAGAACACCTTTTTCTTTTTCTGCTCCTTCATAACCAATCAATCTCACTCACTCTCTCTCACCCTTTTCATAGACACTTTTTCAAATTCAAAGTTTTTGGGGCACCTGGGTGGCTCAGTCAGTTGAGTGTCTGACTTCAGCTCAGGTCATGATCTCATAGTTTGTGGGCTTGAGCCCCGCCTTGGCCTCTGTGCTGACAGCTCAGAGCCTGGAGTCTGCTTCGGATTCTGTGTCTCCCTCTCTCTCTGCCCCTCCCCCACTCATGCTGTTTCTCTCTGTATCAATAATAAACATAAAAAGTTATATTAATAAAAATAAAAAATAAATTCAAAGTTTTATAATCAAGCGCTACTCAGACTGAGGTCCCTGGATCAGCAGCCTCAGCAGCACCTGCAAGCTGCCTCAAAATGTAAACTCTCAAACCCCACCTATACCTATTACTCAGACTATCTGGCAGGAAGGGGGGAAGGGAGCAGTGGTGGAGAAAGTTCCTGGAATTTGTGTTATTATTTACACTGTTATAAATCATTTGTTTGTTATTCTTTTGATGCTCAAATTTGCCCAGAAGAAGCCCTTTCAAGCTAGCCGCTGTGTTCTGTTGATATGTCCGCATTAGTCTTTGAGCACTTCCTTGTTTGGAAGAGCACTGAGTCACCTTGTGACTAAGCAGCACTTCCCCTGCTTAGCGCCTCGGACCTGGAATTAACCTTTTTACTGAGTAATGGTATTTAGAAATTGAATAACGAAGTTAGCTGTGCTTATTGTTACTGGATAACACTGTTTATGGGCCCATTCAGTAGAAAAAGCAATGAAATATATATATTTTAAAATAATACTGATACCTCCAAATTGAATCCATACCATAGGATTTTTCCTTCTCTTCCTCATTCCTATTTGTATCCCTTATCCTACAGAAGATATTTTACTCATTTGCTCTATGCTACAACACAATTAAATATTTTCAGAATCACTGTCTCTAATAAACCCACTCAGGAAATTTCAAAACTATTTTTTACTTCTTTCTGTCCTAATTGAGAGTGTCATGCTCCAAAGTTATTTGAATAGATTATGATATAGTAAATATGATGTTGATTTTAGGCTGATTTTTTAAATATTTTTAAAAATTAATTAATTAATTAATTTACATCCAAATTAGTTAGCATATAGTGCAATAATGGTTTCAGGAATAGATTCCAACGATTCATCCCCTATGTTCAACACCCCATGCTCATCCCAGCAAGTGTCCTCCTTAATGCCCTTACTCATTTAGCCCCTCCCCACACCTGCAGCCCCTCCAGCAACCCTGTTTGTTCTCTGTATTTAAGAGTCCCTTATTGTTTTGTTCTCCCTGTTTTTATATTATTTTTGCTTCCCTTCCCTTATGTTCATTTCTTTTGTATCTTAAATTCCTCATATGAGTGAAGTCATATTATTTTTCTCTGACTAACTTATTTCACTTAGCATAGGACCCTCTAGTTCTAGCCACATTGCTGCAAATGGCAGGATTTCATTCTTTTTGATTGCCGAGTAATACTCCACTGTGTATGTGTGGACACACACACACTCCCCATATCTTCTCTTACCCGTTCATCCATCAGTGGGCATTTGGGCTCTTTCCATACTTTGGCTACTGTCAATAATGCTGCTATAAACATTGGGGTGTATGTGCCCTGATTTTGGGCTGATTTTTGCAACTTGTATTTAAATTTAAGACAGTATTTCTTTATCTTTTTGACTTAAATTTTGAATTTATAGAAAATTTGCATGCCTTAAAAGTGAAAGGTATATAAAAAGGTAGTCCATACTCATTATTATGTTAAAGAAGAAAGCCTTAGTACAATAAACTGATTCTCATACATCCCTCCTCAAGTTACATATAGGTGATATTGTATTTCTAAGTCAGGTTGGATTTTCATTCAATTTAAAACATTTTGAAAGTATTTTTCCACTGAAGTTCAATGTTTCTACTGTAGTTGCTTATTAAAGGGGATCATCAGAGATTGTAGTGACAAAATACCATCCTCTATTTACCATAAGATAAGCCTTATCATCTACAGTTATTTTTCTGCCCTTTTTAAAATGAAAGATACATTTTACAATAATCTTAAATTTTAATCTTATGTAAAAATACACTAACCCTAATTTGTAAAAATAAAACCCACATATCTTAGGTAGAAAACTTAGGTAGAAAATATAATACACATAAAAATGTTAGGGTGGTTGCATTCTAGATGGCTAGAATTCCTTATAATTCTCATTATTTCCCAAAATTTGCCAAGTGTGTGCCATTTTTATATTTAAGTAAAAAACATTATTTTCAAAAGAGCTATTTAATTATCATAGCCTATAACATAACATGCATGAATAATGCATGTCCCCAAAACTGTCATTTCAAATGCACTGATCTAAAGTAATAAGAAATCCTTTTAAAGCCCAGAAATATTGCAATGTACAGACACACGAGCATATTGTAACCAAGTCTTCATAATTTAAGAAAAACACTCAGAAACCAAAAAACAAAACAGCTAACATGTATTGAGCATGCACTGTAAGTCTGCTTCTGTTCTAAGCATTTCATATGTATTTCCACATTTAATCTTTGCATTAACTCTTTGGGGTAGTACCGTCATTACCCTCATTTACAGAGAAAAGATCTGAGACTCAAAGTCATCCAGCCACTTAAAATCATGGAAAGCATTCACAGTGGTCTTTTGTATACAACCAAGCCCTTGCTGTCAGTTGTTTGGTGAGAATTCCACCCTGTACCTCTGTGCAAAGGTTTAATTCTCTCTTAGGCCATGGCCTACTTCTTACTCTCAAATGATCTCCCACTTCTCTACTCAGAGTCTAAGAACAGCTATGGAGCAGAGAATGGCTATTTAACAAATCTTAGTTTTTCCTCAGAAATAGAAAGTTTGGAAAATAGGAAAATACAACTCTTTATAAGAATTTCCTCCAAGTCTTTTTTTTCTTCGTAGATGTATATATTCAATATATCTTTTTTGATAATTTTGTAATTTGGTTTTTTCATCTCTCATCACATTTACATGTTATATATATATATCTTTATCATATTATTATATATTTTTAGAACCAATTTTCAGTGTTACAACATTTTCTTTCTTTAATGTCTTTTTTTAATGTTTATATTTTATTTTTGAGAGAGAGGGAGAAAGACAGTATGAGCAGGAGAGGGGCAGAAAGAGAGGGAGACACAGAATTCAAAGCAGAATCCAGACTCTGAGGTGTCACCACAGAACCCAATGCAGGGCTCGAACCCATGAACTGTGAAATCATGACCTGAGTCAAAGTTGGACGCTTAACTGACTAGGTCACCCAGGTGCCCCACTGTAACATTATTTTCAATGAAGTAGATATACCATTGCTTAATAATTTCTCTAGTATTATTTTTTTAAGGTTGCAGCCCATTTAACATGTAACTAATTCAGCAACAAACACCTTCATGTGAATACTGATACTTTTTCCCACATTTTTTCCTTCATTCAGGTATTTATGCCTGAATACCTAATAAGTACCAAACACTGTATTAGATGCTGGGTTTAGGATTTTTTCCCCTAGGATAATATTTCAAGGATGAATAGTTTTATGCCTCAATAGATACTGGCAAATGGCTTTCTAAAATGTCAGAATCAGGGGTGCCTGGGTGGTTCATTTGGTTAACTGTCCAACTTTGGCTCAGATTTTAATCCTGTGGTTCACAAGTTCGAGCCCCATGTTGGGCTCTGTGCTGACAGCTCAGAGCCCGGAGCCTACTTCAGATTCTGTGCCTCCCTCTCTCTCTGCCCTTCCCCTGTTCATGCTCTGTCTCTCTCCCTCTCTCTAAAAAACAATTTAAAAAGTTACATAAAATAATAAAAATTTAAAAAAATTTTAATGTTAGAATCAGTTTATTCTAAGTGAATTATTTAAAAAGAAGGAAAAAAGAGGTGTAAAACTTTGAGTCATTAGAGACTGATGACTACAGTATTATGTGTTGAAGATATCAAAATAAGTAAATAAGTTTGTAGATTTCAAATAATTTATGACAGGAAAAAATTAATGCCAATATTTATGGTAGTTTTTGCCTATGACTCAAAATACAGACAGAATAAAAGAAAATATTGATAAATTCAACCACATAAAAATGAAAATTGTGACAAACATAAACCAAATCAAAAGGCAAATATCAAACTGGGAGTTTATTTCTGCAAAGTATATCATAGATAAGGGTCTTATGTTCCTAATATAAAATAACACTTAAAAAATTTTAAAAACCAAAAACTCTATAGAAAAATGTATGACAGACATACAATTAACAATAAATGATATTCAAATTATTCCTAAACAAATGAAAAAGTCATCAGGTTTACTACTAGAGAAATGCAAATTAATACTACATTTAGATACCATTTCTCACCTATCCTGTTTGCAAAAATTTATAGAAGTTTGATAACATATTCTGTAATTCTGTTGGTGAGACTGTGGAATAAAAGATTATCTCATCCAGTGCTGGTCGAAATGCAAAATGATATAACTTCTGTAGAGAATTTGGCAATATCTACTAAAGCTACATTTACATTTACCTTTTGACGTAGGGATCTCACTGGTTGGAATTTTCCCTGAAGATACAAAGCCATAAATCTGAAACAACATATGTACAAGGTTATTCATTGTGACATTATTTGTAATATCAAAATATTGGAAATAACCTAAATGTTCTTACATACGAGATTGGCTTAAAAAAAAAGGTGTATTCCCAGAGTGAAATACTACTCAGCCAAACTAAACAACGGAAAAGAGGGACATGCCAACAGAAAACTAAAAGGATCAAGTGGCAATGACACCCCAGCGGCAATGTGTACACCTAAAGCCCAGATCTTGGTTTCTAAATATTATACCTCACTGAAAGGAACCAGAGCTCCTTGGAGAAATGACAGTTCAGATCTAGGGCAGGTCAAGTACCAGGTGAGCCTGAAATATCTTGTGGAAAGGAACAAGAAAAAATCTCAAAGGCCGATGGAAAGAAGTCAAAGGTTACAGAAATGGCTTACAGAGACTCCCACTGGCCAAATCTGAGACCATTTGAGCATCAAAAAATACAGATGGTAACGAATTATATAACACATTAAATAAATAAATACAAAAGCTGTAATTATGATATTCATAAAAATACAAGAAGATGGAAAAGAAACAGTGTAGGGTGGGGGAGAGGAAAGTTCTTCTTTACAGAAAAATATAGAGGACATGATAGAATTGGAAAACCACTATTTTGCAATTGCAAAGTAAGAACTCACCTTGGGAATAACACTTAACTTGTTTGTATAATAAGATCACAAGGTGATTTCCTGAAATATCTTCTGGCTCTATCTTCGATCTAGGATTAACAGACTTTGAAGTGGAAAGCCTCAATCAGATAAAGAAAAAGTAACAAGATCCTTACTTTAGTATGTGGTTTCCCCCCCTTTCTTGGCAAAGCTGAAAATCACTATTGACTAGTCCAATAGGAGCAGATCCCCTAACTCTGAATTATTTTTTATCTTTTGTCATGTAGCTACAAGGTGTATTGTAATTACCCACTAAAGAAGGCTTCATCATAAACAAAATCAAAACACAAATGTCAAACTGGGAGTTAATACATGGAATATATGGAATATATAACTAGGTATAAATTTAATGTCCTTAACATAAACATTATACTGTTTCTATAGTTATGTATATATTGTTAAAACAACAGAGAAAAAAAATCCTGTTTAGTCTGTTGAGCCAGATAAAATCCCAACTCAAGCCTAAAGGACAGATTTTCTGAGGAAAGTTAAGTCTCCCAACACTCCTTGATCTCTAAGAGATCCATCATAAATCTGCTCCAACTCAGGATATGGTCTCCACAGCTCACATGCCCATTTCATCCTGCCACGTCTTGTCAGTCCAGGGTACAGCTGCTGGCATGGTGTAAATGTTAGTAATACTCCCTTTCACTCTTGGAAGTGTCTAAGTTTGGACCATATATGGTTACCCTACTCCTAGGAGACCCCTGGTGCTTCTGAGGAAAGACTGCATTTGGCTGATGTTGAAGGGTAAATGCCAAGCTAGAGAGAAGAGCAAGAAAAGACGCTGGAATGTGGTAAACAGAATAATGGTCCTCCAAAGATGTCCTTGTCTAGTTCCTCGAACTGTGAATATGTTAGTTTACATGGCAAAAGGAAAAAGTGATTAAGTATGCTGAGATGGGAAGAATATTCTGGATTATCCAGATGAGCCCAATCTAATTGCATGGATCTTTAAAATCGGAGAAAGCTTCCCAGCTGAGTTCAGACTTAGGGGGAGATGTGACCATGGAAGAATGCTCAGAGAAATGCAACATTGGTGGCTTTGAAGATGGAATAAGGAGACCACAAGCCAAGAATACAGGCAGCCTCTAGTGGTTGGAAGAAGTAAGGAAACAGATTCTCCCTTGTAGCCCCATAAAGGAATACAGCCCTTGCCAATACCCACAGAACTGTGGACTACGTTAAAAACTGGGCGAGGAAGTGCAAATTCGGATGGACACCTGCGTGTGTGACTGGTAGACGGAAGCTGAGACTTCTACATTCTGACCTCAACTTTACCTGGGTAAGATCCGCAATTCTTGGCTTCAGCCCTTTTGATTTCTCCTCTGGGTGGAAGCCCTGGGGATTCAGCTAGAAAGCAGAACTGGTTCTGGCTCTGGGGTGGATGGCCAGCCTCACCAAAGGTGAGAAAGTTGTAAGGTACTCTACATGCAGTACCTCAAAACATGTCATGAGTAAGATATGATTATGCTCTTTTTGTGGTGAAGAGAATGGTTGGACTCTCTGGAATAAAGCTTTGCTGTGTAACCTTGTGCAAGTTCCTCTCCGGGCCTTTGGTCCTTTGACTTTGAAAAGTCACTTCAAAAGGTGAATACTACCTACTCTGAGGGTTGTGAGGTTTCTGACAGTCGTGAGAAGACCGCGCACGCACCACGAAGGCATGACCCAGGCCTCCCTTCACGCTGGCTGGGGGGGCCCATGAACCCAAGTCGGGGTGAGGCCCACAGGGTGCGATGACATCACGGCATGTTCCCTCCGTGTACCTGGTGCGGGACCGGAGCGAAGAGAAAAACCAGTCTGGCTTCGGGGTCTCACCTGACTCACCTGACGTTACGCGTCCCAACTTCCGCGGCGCGCTGACGCCAGCACTCGCGCCTGCTCTCTCCTCGAGGTGGTCGGTTGTCGGGAGCTGCGGGGCGGAGCTGCAGGCGGATGTGGAAGGGGGTTGGGCTTGCTTGGTGTCCGCGTGCCGACAGCGTGTCGTGACCGAGGCTTTGGCCTCCTTAGCCGGGCTTATCTGGACCCAGGGGATGCGATGCCTAATGATTGCACGGAGACAGCACGCAGTAGGTTTGGGTAGTTCCCCAGAGCAGTGTAGGAGGGGTAATAAAAGAACATGATCTCTAATCCAAACTTCTTTAATGTATTGTATACACGTGTTGCCTGTACTCTTTTCCTATCCACTCTTAAACCCATTTTATCTGTTAAAAATGGCTTGTTTTTAAAAGGTAAAGTCACATAATATATTTGTGTGCAAACATACAAATATGAAATCAGCACGTGTCAAAGAATCTAACTCCTTAATTAATGAGGAACCTGTATGATGTTACAAAGAATCCTAAGAACCACATAAAGAGGATAAAAAGTATTTTAAAATGAATTTCCCCCTCTCCCATCTCCCCTCTATACAGTGGTCCTCAAATTCTATTGACTCAACTTCCAATTGGATAAATCTCTCCGTTTTCGATTGTAGCTGAGCTGAAGTCATCTGCAAATTGTACTACTCCTGCCTTCCAGTTGGCCTCACCACCCCCCTCCAAAATCCATTCTCCACACAGCTTCCAAAGTGATTTTATAAAACAAACAGCAAAAAAGTATAACCTAGATTATTTACTCCCTTTCTTTTAAAACAATATATTTTTTTTAATGTTTCTTTGTTTTTGAGGGAGAGACAGAGTGTGAGCAAGGGAGGGAGGGCACAGAGAGAGAGAGGGAGACACAGAATCCAAAACAGGCTTCATGCTCTGCACTGTCAGTGCAGAGCCTGATGTAGGACTCGAACTCACAAACGGATAAATTATGACCTGAGCCGAAGTCATAGGCTTAACCAGATGAGCCACCCAGGTGCTTCTATCTTGCTACCTTTCTTTCTTTCTGTTTTTTATTTTTTAATTTTTTTTAAATTTATTTTTGAGAGACAGAGACAGCATGAGTAGGGGAGGGTCAGAGAGAGTAAGATACAGACTCTGAAGCAGGCTTCAGGCTCTGAGCTAGCTGTCAGCACAGAGCCCTAAGCAGGGCTTGAACCCACAAACCACGAGATCATGACCTGATCCAAAGCCGGATGCTCAACCGACTGAGCCACCCAGGCTCCCCTATGTTGCTCCCTTTCTTAAAGTCTACCAACTGGATCCCCATTACTGGGAGAGTTAAGTCCACACTCCTTATGCTTGCTTACAAAGAACTACTTGATCTATGTGTAGTTCTTTACCTACCTCATCTACCATTTTGTGTCTCATTACTGTGCTTCAGAACCCTGTGCTTGGAATGCTTTTTTTCCCTGAATTTTGCAGTCTTCATCTTCAGATCTCATCTTGACTATTGTCTACTTAGAGAGGCTCCCCCAGATCTTCCATTCTCAGTCTTTCTATTTAAAATTTTAAATCTCTGTACAACATGATTACTTTAATATATCAGTTACCCATTTGTTTACTGACATTTCACCACCTCCAATTAAAATGAAAGTATGTAAGTTCAAGAAGAAAAGTTCTGATCTACACTGTTTACCACTGTATATTCTCAGCTGGTAGAACACTTAATGAGTTTAGCACATTATTTATTCCTTAGTCTCAGCTTCATCATTTAATTTGAGTGGTTAATTGTCATAACAAAATGTATAATAATTTAAAACAAGTGTTTGGGGAGATCTGTTTACAAAATATATCTGGTTCTTGTACATAAAAAAGGAGTGAAAGAATGTTTGAGCTTAATTTCCAAAGGATATTATCAAAGATTTTCTTTTCAAGGATTCTAGAAGTCTTTTCTTCTTTTAATTGCATAAGTCAGTTGTAATCTAGAAGAATTCTGGGGTGATATTCCAATCTAAATTTCTTGGAAAGAAACATTAAAAAACTCACTTCTTTAGTTATTTGCTTTTGTTTTTGAGCAGGCTCGATGTTGGATATTGGATGATTTTGAATAAAACCTAGTTGAGGTGACATTTGAGTTTGGTCCTTCAATACAAGTAAAGTGAGAATATGAGTAGATGAAAAGGAGAGAAACTGGCACGTTAGGCAGTTGTGTATATTCAGGACATGTTTTGGAGAACAGAACATAAATGAAATTAACTGGAAGGAGAGATAAGAGCCAAACCATCAAGGGTTGTAAAGTTCAGTTTGGATCTTACTGCATTCAAGAAGCCAACAGATTGGGTTTTTTTATAATAGTTTATTGTCAAATTGGTTTCCATATAAGACCCAGTGCTCCTCCCCACAAGTGCCCCCCTCCATGACCATCACCCCCTTTCCCCCTCGAAGAAGCCAACAGATTTTAAACTCAACTGTGCCATAGTCCTCTGTTGGTAGTGTTGTTATAAAAAGATAACATTATGACTAATTGGGCAACATTATTTAAGTAAGAAAACCAGAATAAACCTTAAATACTTCATCAAAATCAATTTTGGTACTAGTAGGTGATTAAGAACAAAGAAGTTTCTAGTAAATCTTAGAATTGTACATTAAAGCTAAATGAGATATTTTTAAAAATGTATTTACTTCTCAGCAATCACTTATGGGACACTAATCATGACTCAGGCTCATGGTGGGGGCAGGAGATGTTCAAGCTATTTTCAGTATGTCCAGATACCCTAACAGGTAAGTGTACATTTCACCCCAACAAAGCTGAGTAGGGTTGAAACTGCTTAAATGCATAAAAGTTGAACAAAAATCAAAATGGCTGCTTCAATGAAGCTTGATTTTAAACTAAGTAATGTTTTTCCTCTCTTATGCAAACCTCCCCTTCTCCCTTCTTAGCCTTTCATTTCAGGAACCCAGTACCACCTTGAAGACATGACAGATGAGGCTGACAGTAGTATACAATTCCTATCAAAACCCCCTAGCTCCTTAATAACCCCTCCCAGGTTTTGCTATAACCACCACCAGCCCCTTTCTCCTGGTGGGCTTGCAGCAGCCTCCTTTACCCTGCAAAGCAGTAAAGGTATTGATCCTCTTTATCCCAAATCCTATCTTCACATTCATTATATTTTGGTTCCAAAACACAGAGGTAGGTTTTCAACAGGGAGATTAAAATTTCATGTCTTGGGATTTATAGGACTTCATTATGGGAACACTGAGAATCTTAGATGGATAAAAAACTCGGATGGGAAAATATAGATATCCGTTTTCCTAAAGACAAAATAAACTAAAATTTAAAGTAGTTTGCTCAATAAAATTATTAGAATGTGGAAAAGCTTATGAAGGGAAGAGGAATATGCAACAGAGAAAAGTAATGAAATTCAGATCTCACCTTTACAGTATCTTTTACATAGAAGCCAAACCTGCTTCTCTTCGCCTGTTTTCTGGCTCAGTGATGGCCCTACCATTCTTTCACCTACAAACCCCAGAAGCCTGGCATCATTCTCGATATCTTCCTCAATTTATTCCTCTTATTTAATCACATATCAAACTGTTGACTCTACCTCTAAAACTCTTCAAGAATTTTTACCCTCTCCTTTATTCACACAGCTATGTCCTTGCGTGGTGTTATTGGAAACACATCCCTTTCCCACATTAAGGCTTCTTCTTTTGTTTTGCAGAAAAAGTAGAACGAACTGTAAGTGGATTGCTGAGCAAACCAAGGTCTATGTGACCCTGTCCCAAAAGATAAATTATGATAATGCAATAGGGAAGAAAACACATCATATTTGTAATTTGTATAAGGTGTCCTTCTATATCCAAGAGTTATACTTGCTTAGCTATTTAGTTTTGTATGAGAAAAGAGGGAGGAATATGACTTTCAGTATCCTGAAAGTAGGTTATGATTGGTTATTATAATTGAATCTGCCTAAAGTGATATAAGCAAGTGTGATGGGATGTCAGCACAGCCTCACCATTCCTGCCTCAAAAAAAGTTATAATGTGGTCAGATTACTTCCCTTCTGGGCAGTTGGACCTGGTGGTATTCTTACAGAAGTGCAAGTGATAACTACGGCTTAGGATTGTCTCGGATAGTGATAAGATTCAGGATATACTACACCAAAATATGGCACATTAGCATATTGAATATTTTATTTATTTTATTTTGAGAGGGAGGGAAGGGCAGAGAGAAAGGGAGAAAGAGAGTCCTAAGCAGAGTTTCTGTGCTGTCAGTGCAGAGCCCCATGCAGGGCTCAGTGTCACGAATGGTGAGATCATGACCTGAGCTGAAATCAAGAGTTGAATACTTAACCAACTGAGCCCCCAGGTGCGGCTAGTACATTGAATACTTTAAATTGAAGGAGTTTGAGAAAACAGCAGAAGCAGGAAAGTCACTTTGACACCCCACTCACCTCTTTTTTGCTGTAACAGGTCATAAAACCCTCATGAGAGATCTCCCTCCTTATACCCAGAAAGGAACATCCTTATCTCTGAAGACAAAGGGACATAGAGAAGAATCTGACTGAACAGGCCTTGCTAAGTTTCCCATAGTTTACAACATTTACCTCGTAGTCTGACCTGTCGTATTTCTTCATGACTACCCTCTCTTCATCAGCCTGGCATAAAAATACTCAAATACTCAGAATCAACCCATCTTTGGATCTTCATTTCCTTATGAAGGCTCCCATGTCCTGTAAAACTTACCTTGAATACACTAGAATGCTTTTTTCCTGTTATTCTATCTTTGTAGTTTTCATCTGCAGATTCAGGTAGGAACCCTAAGTGGGTCAATGAAAACTTTTTCCTCCCCTATAATGAGTAATAAAAGTAATGCTTAAAAACCCTCCAAACTTTCATCTTATTCCATGTCCTGAAACTATTTTATTCCTGTGGAATTAGAAAAATCAGAGTAAAACCTGGCTTGTTGAGGTGGAAGTATAGTTGCCTACCCAACAGCCATTATTCCTCTTTTTCTTATAGTATTTGACATATATTCATACTAATAAAATTCATTACCTAAAACTCAAATTTAAATGGAAATCCTGTGCTTTTATTTAGCAACCCAAACATTAGTATATCCATATCCAACAGTCGTATTCCTCAGTAACATATACTTATGTAAATATATTCAGATCAGCAAAAAAAATTTTTACAGTAATCATTTTTTCTTTGGCAAATATGAATTTTATAGGTAATGAATTGTATACATAGGAATTTGTACATATGTACAAATATACATTGTTTGCCATAGGGAAACCTAGCAAAATGATTAGAAAAAAAGGGTGAGGGTTAGAACAAGAGAAAGAGAATGATAATGGATTTTTGTTTCAGTAGAATAAAATACAACTCTTGCATTAAATTCTTGGAGATACATGGACAAGATGTTTAGCACCCTGAACCAATTCACAGTTTTAATCTTAGGTAATTCCTACCCCAAATGAGGACTAATCTTTGGGGAAGAAGGAAGGAAGGAAAGAAATGGGGAAGAAAAGCCTCCCATCCCTTCCCCTAGATGCCAGCATACCATTTCTGTTCTGTTTTACCCCTTCCAGACATTTTCTCTTTAAAACATCTCCCTCTTATTTACTCTCTGATGCAATAAAGGGAGAAAATGTTTCCTCAAAGCCTCCTGGAGTCCCCGGCTGGGTCTGAAAATTTAACTGGCAAAGCCAGATTAACCAGAGAAAAGCATACACACTTACTGAATTTTCACATGTACATGTACATGGGAACCTTCACAAGAGAATGAAGATCCAAATAAGTGACCAGAGCAGAAAGCTTTTATATCTTTTAGACATAGAAACAATAAACTTATGAAGAATTGCCAAGACAAAGGAGACTGGGCTAAGGGTAGTAAATAGTGTAGAAGTAAGTAGGAAGATAAGGATGAGTTTAACAAGTTTTGTTTGTACAGATCTCTTGGCTCCAAATAACCACCTCTGGTAATAAGAATGTCTTTCCTCCTCCTGGTACAGGGAGGATGCCTTTCACTTAGGAGTTTTATCACCTGTTTTAGGGAAGGGGAAGGAACATGGGAGGTCAGAGTGACCTTCGTGCATCTACTGTTTTTTAAAAATTTTTTCACCTGAAGGTATTTAACATGCCAAGGTGCCATATTTGGGGGTAGTGTGTCCTCAACCCCATCAATGCCTTAATTGTGTGTGGGGACTACACGGAGACGTAATATGAGGAAGAATTTCAGGAAGAGCACACATAGGGAGCAGGGGTTTGGACGGTGGGTTGTTCCGGGCTGCATCCTACAGGAAGTGAAAAGCTGGAAGAAGAGAAACAACCAGGGGGACATTTGAAAAGGCAGGTATGTGAATCTCTCTAAATACTGAGGGCCCTTTAAGGTGCACACTTTCTCTCTGCTTTCCGGGCCCAAGCCCTCTGGCTGTCATACCAGGAGCCTTCTCAGAACAGTCCTGGGGTTAGAAGGCAAATGTATACCGAGGATCAGAGCACCACTTTGGACAGAGTGTTGAGGGGTGGGTGGAGAGGGGGTGGGTGAGTACAGATATATCATCAATAGCAGCAGGCTCCCCACATTAACATTGTGAATTTGATGAAGGCAGTGGCATTCCCCAATGCTTGGGCTGTGTTCATAGCTCCCAGAGCCCTGAAAAGCCCTAGAAGCTATCTCTTCAATCCGTTATGAAAGTGTGGGTGCCAGAAGCACCTCTGGCCCTAAATGATCCTTTGTTGTTGTTGTGTTCATTCTTGGGCACAGCATTGCACTTCCACCAGTCATAGCTACTTATTCTATTCCAGACACAAATTACTGTAGTAACTTTTACTTCTTAATTCTTTATTATATACTACAATATTTCTATATCCATAATCTTCAATTTTCCACATGACTCTGCAGGGCAGCTATTATTAAAAACTGGGACTTGGGGGCACCTGGGTGGCTCAGTCAGTTAAGCATCTGACTCTTGATTTCGGCTCAGGTCATGATTTCATGGTTTGTGGGATCAAGCCCCACATTGGGCTCTGCGCTGACAGTGCAGATTCCTACTTGAGATTCTCTCTCTCCCTCTCTCTCTGCCCCTCCTCTGCTCACTCTCGCATGCAGGCACTCTGTCTTAAAATAAATAAACATTTAAAAAAAGAATTAAAGTGGTAAATTTAAAAAACAGAACAAAACGAAACTGGGGCTTGATTAGTATAAGCAGACAATTAAGAGCCTGGCCAAATTTGAGGATGGCTGGATGCTACAGAGCATAAGGAGCCATAGTAGTGTCTTCTGCAAAGCCCTGGGTCCTCCCCTTGCCCCTCACTGTACTGTGATACTGTAAATGTATCTTGCTCTGATCTCTATGAGAGGCTTCCACAGAAGAGATACTGCCTTCACCCTCCACATGTACATGTCCTTCCCGAGTATTGGCCTGGGAGAAGGCGAAGCCCCAGTCTGGTGCCAGGGAAATATTAAACCACAGCCCTGATGAATGTGGTCACAGCTTGTCTGATTTTACCCTGAATTAGTAATGTTTACTAACCAAATGAAGGGGCCCTAGCAAGCAGCAGGGTTAGTTCAATACCCATTTTCTGGGCCTTGGTGAGACACCAAGAAAGGATCAAAACATTTTCTGCGTTCAAGAAATACAATTTAGAGTGCAGAGTAGCAGGGAAGAGGGAAGCAGGAGATACAGGCCTTGTCCTTGGAAAGCGTCTGGTGTATCAGGAAAGAGAGGCTCCTATCGCCGGCAGTTTCCAAACCCCGTCAATCCTTTAAGGCCCAAGTGGAATCCCAGTGACTGGAAGGAACTGCTACAGGTGTGCCAGTCCCAAATAATCTCTTTCCATTCCAACGTCCTCTGAGAACATATGGTCTGCTCTTCCAACGGAGACCTCTTCATACAGCATTTTGTGTCAGTCTTACCTGAGCTACTTAGAACAATAGCCACTTTGTTAATAGTATTACCTATTAAACACTAATACTAAAAATTACATTATTAGTTAGTGATATTAGCTGCTATTTATTAATTATTTTTATTATTAATTTTTATCATTTTTATTATTATGTGGTTTAAATCCCTCCTTGATTGGCAGCTCTGTGAATTTTGCCCTGAGTCATAAATAAAAGAAGGTGGTGGTAAAGTTCTGTAACAGTCCCCATGCCATCTGCATTTCAGGACTCATACTGGATATCCAACATCAAGTCCTCAAAGTCCATATCCCAGGGGTACCTGGGTGACTCAGTCAGTTAAGCATCTGACTTCAGCTCAAGTCATGATCTTGGGGTTTGTGGATTTGAGCCTTGTGTTGGTCTCTATACTGACAGCTCAGAGCCTGGAACCTGTTTCAGATCCTGTGTCTTGCTCTCTCTGTGCCCTCCCCAGCTTGTGCTCTGTCTCTGTCATTCTCTCTCTCTCAAAACTAAAAATAAACATTAAAAAAATCCATATCCCAAAGGCCCAGGGGTCCTGGCCTTTATATACGTATTTTATGTATATGTATTTCATATATACATAAAATATGAGACTGATATTTATGGGTCTTGGCCAAGGACTTAGAAGGGTAAAGGAAAAATATTTTCCCTCCCTTACAAGGAGGGACAACACAAACTTTATGGAGTCCAGCAGAGACACTGCAACTGGTTCTAAGAGTTTTCTGCAATGATGCAAACCCTGAACGTGATGAAAGCCTGCAGGAAATGGAGTTTCCAGAACTTCCTTGGCATGGTATTGAATTGGTTCTTGGTGTAGGAGTGTTAGAATGGATTTATTATGCAAGGCCTAAGAACTCATAACCTAACTGTGTTCCCCAGGAAGACTAGACACTCCCTTTACTAAAATAATACTAAATGCATTAGAGAGAGGTCACTGGCCTTTAAGCAAAAAGCTTGGTAATCACTGCTCTCTGCAGGTTGGAGAGTTGATATTTTGAATCAGAAACTTCTTGATGTCAGTGGGGGTGTTGAGATTCTGGAATGGCAGGAGCTAGTAGACAGAACGTACATGTCACAGGCAAAATGGTGTAGTTACTGCAACAAGGCAAGCATGGCAGTCAGGGGCTTCAACCTACAATATCAATCACAATGAATGAAACAGTTTGGTGTTCCTAGGTGTAAGGTAGATGGACATCCAACTAAGATGTTTAATTTTGTGACACTAATTCTATCATTTTGTGAAGATGACATGTAGTAGTTATAAAAAGTTACCATTTTGGTGACCAGTCATCCAGATATCTCTTTGTGCTTGTGTTTATAATTGTACATGCCTGGGATCTGGCTGTATGTGCTGTTCTGGAACCTACTTTTTTAGATCAGTGGTCTGTAGGCATCTTTCCTTATCAATGAAGATAAATTTATCTGAGAATTTTGATCATATAAAGGGAGTATGACATGGTTTTATGAGCTTTGACACTACATCAGATTGCCTGAGTTCAACTGCTCATTCTATCAATTTCTAACTTTGTGAAAGCAAATTGAACTCTCTGTGCTTCAGTTTCCTCATCTCTAAAACAGTTATAATCATGGTACTTATTTCTTAAGATTCGTGTGAGGATTAAAAGAGTTAGTATATTCTTAGATCAATGCTTGCCAACTGTTACCTATTACTAGCTATTTATTGCTTTACAGTCTCCTATTAATGACCACTTAAGTTCTTTAAAACTTATATAAACAGTGCTGCAGTGAACATTCTTGCCCTTGCATCTTTTTATATTTATGCGATTCTTTTCTTAAGAAAATTCCTAGAAATGAGACTTTCAGAGCAAAAGTCATGACCATTTTCTTGAATGATAGCTTTTATATGTTTCAGAATTTACTTAAGCTTTCTAGCATGAAAATTGTATCCTTCTTGAACTACACTTATAAATATGGATGTGTTCCATTATCTCTTTTTTAAATTACTAAATAAAAATTTAAACTTGGGGAAAAGGAAAGTTAAGAAACATCGGCTTAGATTACCATTTGGTATTTTATGACTTTTAAATTGCTTCTAATTCCATTCCCTGAATGTTTCAGCATGAATACAGCAGCTCTGAATCTTGACCAGTGTCTCATGTTCAGAACGAGTGAGTTAGATTAGTGACCTTATACTAATGACAGTGGTCCTTTAAGAAGAGATTTTTGCAACATGAACCAGTACTTTAATGGATGATATCTGAGTTTTAAGAAAAATATTTCATTATCCAAATGTGGCAATTAAATTCTTCCCTGTCTCTTCCATACATGGCTTAATTGATCTTCATGGCAGTATTTGCTGGCTGGGTTCCTATCCCATGGCTTTTGTCTCGGAGTCTGTGAGCCAATGTTGACTTCCTCTAGAGAAAGGGAACTTATTCCTTCTACTCTATCTTTTTGTTGTTGTTACTCCTCTAAGAAAATCTCTACCTTTAGCATCTTCCCTTTTCCTTAGATGTTAACTTTCTTGAATCTTGTTTTCCTAACCCAGTCTCTGAATGCCTCTCTCTAAACTACATTTCCATATAATAGCTTGTTTTGGAAAGAACATCTCTGAGAAGATGGTGAAGTCAAGCTTTCAGACTGTTTAGAAATTATCTTAATTCATGTTTTTATGAATTCATTTTTTATTTATGCTTCCATTCATATTTTCACATGGGTATCACTCATTTGCTTAATCATGAACTTATTCATGCATGAAATATTAATATGCTCCAAATGTCTGTATTCAGTTCTCACACATTTATTCTAGCACTCATTCATTCATTTACTTATGCCTTCACTCATTCAGTTATTGAATCATTCATTTACATAAAATTCATATATTCAGTCATATATTTATTGAATTTTTCTCTGTCAGTCAAAGAAGTGGGTAACCAATGACACATGCAAATTAGGATGATTTGACGGCATTATTTACAAAGGTGTGGGCAGAATATAGGAAAACCAGAAGAACTAGTGCAGCACACTTGGACTAGTAACAGGTGGGTCCCGTTACAACTTCTGGGTCTGAAAGGGACGGATAAATTGAGACCTCTCACTGAGGAATCCTTCCTTGGATGAAAGGGAAGCCAGGCATAAATACCGAGATCTAATTCTTCTTCCTTTTGCAGATCTCCTGTAAATGCTTTCTCACCACCAATGTGCTTTGAATGGAACTAGAAGTCAGTGTGCAAGAGAGGGGAATAGAGAGAGTCCACATGGGTGGAGAATGTTTCCAGAGAGGCAAAGGAAAGATACTCCACTGTCTCTGAGAGTCTGAGGCTGGTCAGCATCCCATCTTCCTTTATCTCCTTTTATGCTAATGAGAAAGAACAAGCAGGGATGGGCAGAAAAAAAATCCTGCTCAGGAAATTATTTTCATAACAGAAAGCCACGATGAATAGTCAGCCTGGCTATCCCAGAATCTGTGGATTATACCTCTTTGGGAAAGTCTTTGGGCTTCTCCACTACTCCTTCAAAAGAAGAGTGCTTCCTCCTGGGGCAGTATTTTAACAGCACGTTGTATCTGGACAATTGCATTCCACATACTTGGAGGGCACAGCTGTGTCTTACTTGTCTTACATCCCCAGAGGCTAGCCAGGGCGTGGCACAGTGTAAATGTTGAATGAAAGGATGAATGACTCGTAAATGTTTAAATCAGAGTGTTCTAAGGAATTGAGGGAGGTAACAGCGTCTTGAATTTCTTTCAATCTCCCACAGGGTGGCAGCAATTACCACAGGGTGGTCCAATTTTCTTATGTGTGGAATTCAGGTACATGTCTTCATGCAATATCTTATGAATAGAACTACTCTATTATAAAAATCATTGTATCAAAGACAGAATTAACACACTGAAGATAAGAGAAAAAATAAAACTTAATTTTTACTGTCATTAAGAATTAGATATGGCATGGAACATTTTACTTTAAAAGGCATTTGGAAAACACGTGTTACTAAATTTCTGAAAAATAAAATTTTCCGGCTGTGCAAATGGTGGATTAAACAAATGAATTATCTCTGTTATCCATTCACCCCAAATCACCGGCCTCCTCCCAAACTCTTGGATCTGTTTCTTATTATCAAAGGTAAAAAGTTCCATAGGTTCCAGATTCTAGGTGGCTTGATTCTTTCTCCCTCTTCTTTCCAACCACTTCAATCTGTGCAGAAGTCACACCTTATGCTTATTACACCGGTCTATCAATGCTCGAATTCATTCCTGTTTCAGGTCATATTAATTTCTGGAAAATGGCACCATTTTTATTTATATTTATTCATCTATTTTCAAATTTCAGGCTTCAGGCTTGAAGCTGTCAGCACAGAACCTAACGCAGGGCCTGAACCCAAGAGCTATGGGATCATGACCCGGACTCAAGTTGGATGCTCAACCAACTGAGCCATGCAGGTGCCCCTATTTTCAATTTTTAATTTAAATTCTAGTTAGGAGTAGAATTCAGTGATTCATCACATACAACAGCCAGTGCTCATCATAACAAGTGTTGTCCTAATACCCATTACCTGTCTAGAAAATGGCACCATATTTAGAAAAATGTTAGTGAGTAAATGTTCTTTATAAGTTTAGGAATGATGGTATCCCAGTGAGGTCAAGGGTAATTTAATTTTCTTGAAAGTCTGAATATCTTAAGAGCATAGTCCCTTCACTTAATTCTCCCCTCACCCCCACCTCAGAGATCTTGCGTGAATTTGCTGCTTTTGCACTGGAGTAAAGCTTTCCAAGACTTGTCTTCAAATTTACCAACATTCTGGACTTAGCATAAATTTTTCCCTGTAACTTTATTTTTTTAATTTTTTTAGTTTTCTTTATTTTTGAGAGAAGGAGAGAGAGACAGACAGCGTGAGCAGGGGAGGGCCAGAGAAAGAGGGAGACACAGAATCTGAAGACAGGCTCCAGGCTCTAAGCTAATTGTCAGCACAGAGCCTGACACGGGGCTCGACCCCCTCAAACCGCGAGATCATGACCTGAGCTGAAGCCTGACACTCAACCGACTGAGCCACCCAGGCACACCCTTGTAACTTTAAATAAAGCTATGTGCAAGAGATTAAGAAAAAAATGCTAAATAAAAGGAGACTTTTTGTAACCAAGGGGTCACTGCAGAAGACCAATAAGAAGATTTAGATTTGGGCTGGCTAGCTAGACCAGGAGTGAATTCTTGAGGTAGGGAAGAAGGCAAAAGCAAACTAGAGCTTTATAGTGGAAGAAAGGGGTGATATGCTTAAAAGTTTCAACTTCTCAACGCAGAGGAATTCAAGACATTTTTAAAATTCTCAGTTAAGAAGGCTGCCTTAGTAACAGACAAGAACAAGAAAGATGAGGAGGCAGGAAGAGAATAAAGGAAAGAATTAGTGTATAACACAACTGCTTTGGGGTACCCTGCTCCCTTGGCAAGGAAGAGAGTCCCTGAGAGATTGCTTCTCTTGAATCTCCCAGACTTTTCTCAGTTGCTAAGGGAGAGCTCGCACTCATTCAATACCTACCACATTCCAGGACCCATATTAATCCTTTTTATCATTTAAGTTTTGCAACAGCTCTATGTCAAAGTACAATTTTCAAAGTTAAAAACTTTGACTTTCTTACAAAAGTAAACAAGTGTCAAAAATGTATTCCACTCATTAACAAATGAAGAAACTAGTAAGATGGCAAAGTTTAACTTATTAATTTATTTATATTTTAGAAAGCGAGAGAGCATGAGCAAGGGAGAGAGGCAGAGGGAGACAAAGAGGGAGAGAGAGAGAGAATCTCAAGCAGGCTTCACACTCAGCATGGAGCAAAGAGCCCAACTCGGGGCTCCATCTCACAACTCTGGGATCATGACCTGAGCTGAAATAAAGTCAGACACTCAACTGACTGAGCCACCCAGCTGTCTCCAAGATGGCAAAGTTGGTTTCTAAGAACATTTGAGGAAGAAGGGTTTGTGTAGCACATAAAGAAAGATTGTTTTTAATTTTTTTTCAATGTTTATTCATTTTTGAGAGAGAGACAGAGACACAGTGTGAGTGGAGGAGGAGCAGAGAGAGGGAGACTTGGAATCCGAAGGAGGCTCTGGACTCTGAGCTGTCAGCACAGAGCCTAATGCGGAACTCAAACTCAAAAACTGCAAGATCATGACTTGAGCCAAAGTTGGACCTTTAACCAACTGAGCCACCCAGGTGCCCTTAAGAAAGATTTTTTTTTAAGTGAGTAAGTCAGGCAGAGAAAGACCAATACTGAATGATATTTCTTTTATGTGGAATCTAAGAAGAACTGAACTAAAAAATAAAACAACAGTGAAGTGATGGCTATAAGGAGCTTGAGGGAGGGGAAATGGGGAAAATGTTACATAAGAGTAGATATTTGCAACTAGTAGAAGAGAGCTAATATACAGTATGGTGATTATACACACAGCAAAACTCTACTATAAACATTAAATTTGATACTAGATGTTAATTGTTTCTATCACTAGAAGAAATGATAATTATGTGATGTGACAGAGGTGTTAGCATTACAATGGCAATCATATTGCAATATCAATACATCAAATTAGTATATTATACACCTTAAACTTAACACAGCATTATATGTCAGTTATATTTCAATTAAAAAATCTGTTATTGGGGGAAAAAAGATTGTTAATGTCCTACAGAAAATAAAAGTATAATCATTGGTATTGTTTTTATTCTACTGAACAGAAATCTACAAATTAACGTGTAACTTACCATTTTGGAGGCTTTAATCAGACAGCAAATAGGAAAGTCAAACAAGGTAAATTCCAGGGAATCAAACAACCCTTGAGCAGGCCTGATAAGCAATGACTGAGCATGACATTGAAAGAACATTATATCATCCTTTCTTTTCTATAGTTTCTTGCTTAACCTCCAGCCTTTTTCTTTCTAGACTGAAAACTCCTTGGGGTCAGGAGCGGCTGTGTCTTGTCTTTTTCACCACTGTAAAAAACATGCAGACACATAATGTGCAATGACAAGTAGTAAGGATGCAGTGAATAAATGTTTAGCTGAACTGAGATGAGTTTTAGAAAGGCTAAACTTGAATAAAACCAAATATTAGATGAGTGGCAGATTCCCTGAGATTTATTCTAACCTCTCAATAGGGAGGTGTATTAACTTCCGAAGACTATTGGAACAAATTATCACAAGCTGTGTACCTTAAAACAACAG
This sequence comes from Suricata suricatta, assembly GCF_006229205.1. Classification (NCBI taxonomy): domain Eukaryota; kingdom Metazoa; phylum Chordata; class Mammalia; order Carnivora; family Herpestidae; genus Suricata; species Suricata suricatta. The sequence goes on along the minus strand of NC_043704.1, from coordinate 102,439,094 downwards.
AAATTTATTCACTCACTGTTCTGGAGGCTAGAAGTCTGAAATCAAGGAGTTAGCTGGGCCATGATCCTGCTGAGGGCTTTAAAGAAGAATCCCTCCTTGCCTCTTTTTAGCTTATGGCAGTTGCCACCAATCTTTGGTGTTTTTTGGTTTTTAGCTGCATCACTCCAATTTCTGCCTGTCTCTGCATGGCTGTCTCCCCTCTGTGTGTGTCTATATCATTAGGACACCATTGACTGGATTAGAGCCCACCCTAATCCAGTCTGACCTCATCTTAATTTATATCTTAATTAAATCTGCAAAGACTATTTCCAAATATGATAACATTCACAGTACCCAGCATTAGGACTTGAACAGATCTTTATAGGGGAGGCAATCCACAATGTGCAGGAGGTTTTGGAGTTAGGAGGTCTTGGGTTCATTTGGACCATTTAGTCAGGTGAGGATCTCTCACTGTTGTTTGTAGGTTTTCTGCTGCCCCAAGGGCTAGCGGAAAGTTCTGTTCATAGCCAGGTGCCATTTTGGAAGGCCCAGGCACTCATCATGACTATGTTACCTCAAGTCAGCTTGATCTTATATCCCTAGTTCTAATAATAAATACTTTTCTTGTTTCCTGCAATAAAGACCTTGCCTTTGACCCAGGTGCTATCAGATGGCTTCTTATCTTGACCCTGCCATGTCTGTTTTGGTACCTGCCCAGGAGACCCGTTCTTCTGGACTTAGTCTGTGCCCTGCTCTAGCAAGAGTACCCAGGTGCCGACAGTGCCAGCTGAGTAACATGAGTTACTAAACAAGGAAGGAGCAGACACTCCCCTCTGATCGGCAAAGAGAAAAGGGACTGGAGGCTAACTGTTCTTTTTTCTAGTCGGCCTGGCAATTGCACCAGGGGTGGTCAACAGATTTGTAAACCCGGTGGGTGCCAGCGGCATGCATGAAAGTGCCTGTGCCAGAGGGAACTGTGGGGGGTTGGGAGCAGTGGCCGTTCTCAGCCTTTGGTGGTGTAGAGAGCAGTAGCCCTCAAGATTTTAGCTTAAAAATCTTGCAGATTCATTCTGAGAAATTATAAATCCCCACACACATTTTTTAAGTTAGCATCTAAAATGTTTCACAATTAGTTTAAATAATTGCAAAAATTGTATTTTTTGACATTTTGTAACATGTTAACATTTTAGAATAAAACTGTTTTATCACTCTTATAAAAGCTTCCAGAGGAACCTAAATGCTGTAATGATTTGATATCCACTACTATGTCTTTGCATATTTATGAGCAATATCTTTTAAAATGGTTGGAATTTGCCTATATTTTTTTCTTCCTTGACTTCACATTTCCATTTTAATTCTTTCACAGAACTTAACCTTCCAATACATTTTTAAGGATGAAAATGAAAGTGTCTTATTGTTTACTTTGTTCTATTTTTCTGCAAAAACAAAACAGAACGAAACAAACAAAATAAACAAATAAAATTTTCATAAATGAAAATTGTCCTCTTGACAAAAACCATAAGGTTCTAAGGGTTAATACACTTTTCTCTTGGATTGAGTTATTATAACCATTGTCAGCACACAATCGTTAAAACAACATAAAGATAATAAATTTTGGTATTAATCAATAAATACAAAATGTAAAATTTTTATTGGAAATACAGTTCCCAATGAAATAACTAGGTTTTTCACTACAATTAGTTTATGAACCTATGAATGATTATTACTTACTACTGGAATGAGACAGAGTTTCAAATTAACTCTGTTACTTTTTCATTTTTATAGATATCTGTGCTAAGAAATATTATTTATATAAATAGGTACCAAAAATGGAAGCATTTAGGTAATAACAATGCCACCCAATCTTTTGAGCTTCTTCTGAATTATGTGCCAAAAATAATGATAACAAACAATTATTTTAACTCATCTATTACCTGACAATGTAATTAAATAATCTTTCAAGTAGGCAAAATAAATGAATTGGAAGCTACTCGACTTGCAAAATGATTTGTTGCCCAGTCATCAGAGGCATTTGGTTTCCCACATTTCTGGGAAATGTATTGAAAAGGCTTTACCAAGACTTAAAAAGTAATTACTAATTATACATATTACTCTTTTACTTTGAGATACCTTGAGTAATTCAGTAGGGAGAAGTAGGAAAACTGAAATGTCATTTATTTTCTATACCTGTGCCAATACTATATGTCTTATAAAATGCTATTATTTCATCACATCATTTAACTACGCTTTTATCTAAATCTTGGAGCTGAAAATTTTCCTTATTTGGATAGTAGAAAGGTCTAATTGGCAAAGCAGTACCCTTGTTAGTCCAATCACTTCCAGTCAGACTTACTGTCTATCAGAAAAAGTGTGACCTCATTTTTCATCTTAAATATATGTGTTATTCATTTTAAAAAGTAGTATAGAAATCACTGAGAAAAGGTTATGGAACATATTTTATAAGATGAGTACTAAAAGCAGTCAAGATTTAAATGATCTAGATCTAACATGGTTAATTCATCAATGTTATAACAAGTTATAAATAGATAATAAATCAAAATGCTAGTTCTCATTACTTAATTTATAATGATACAGTGTAATGTGTGGCTTAAAATATAACTTATTTATGAGATATAGAATATGATAAAAAGTATCTGAGGGCATCTGGTGGTTCAGTCAGTTGAGTGTCCGACTTCAGCTCAGGTCATGATCTCATAGTTTGTGAGTTTGAGCCCTGCATAGGGGCTCAGCTGTGCTGACAGCTCAGAGCCTGGAGCCTGCTTCACGATCTGAGTCTCCCTCTCTCCTCTCCCCCACTCAAATGTTGTCTCCCCCTCAAAGATAAATAAACATTAAAAAAATTAAAATGAGATGATGATATAGGGAATAGCTAAATAAGATTCACATATAAAATTAGAATTCACCCCATTAATTTTGTTAAGAATCATGACCAAGCTTCCTATAGATTTAAAGAAAAATAAATATAAATAGCATTATTAAAAAATAACCAGTCCAACAGCTAATGTTTATTTTTAAAAGAAAAAATAGAAAATACTAAATATTTTGAGATGAAATAAGATCAAGTTCATTTGTAATTGAAGGAAATATTTCATTTTATTATTTGATAAAAACAGATTATAACTCCATATTGTACCAATTCTACAATACTGTAATGTGTTATTGGTAATTTTTATCCACTGAGTCTTTATGTTCTTGGTAATTCAAGAAAATATTTTAGTTACATGAAGAATCAGTGACCTCGTGGCACAATGGTAGAGCGTCTGACTCTAGTTACATGAAGAATCAGTTACTGTGGTCAGTAGTGTCTAAGATGACTCTCCATCACCCTTGCAACCTGGAATTCACACCTGTATGTAATCCCTTTCCTTCTAACCAAAAGAATATGACCAAGGTGATGGGAAGTGATTCTGTGGCTATGTAATATTACATAAGACTCTGTCTTACTAGGAAACATTTTAGAACCTCTCCTTAATGGTTTGATTAAATAATTGGCCATATTGAGGAAACCCATGTGATAAGGGACTGTGGGTGACCCTTTCGAAGCTGATTGTGGTCTCAAAAACCTAAAAACTGCTGTCACACCTGAGTGGCTCAGTCAGGTAGGCTTCTGACTCTTGAGTTTGGCTCAGGTCATGATCTCAGGGTCATGGGATCAAGCCCCATGTCCCATGTTGGGCTCTGTGCTGAGTGTGGGACCTGCTTGAGATTCTCTCTCCTTTTCTACTCTCCCCTGTGCTCTCTCTCAAATTAAAAAAAAAAAAAAGCTAAAAAAAGCTAAAGACTATTAGAAGCTGACAGCAAGAACCCAAGCCCCTCAAGTCCTACAACTCCAGGAAGTGAATTCTACCAATAACCAGAGTGAGATTGGAAGTGGATCCTTCTCCAGTCAAATCTTCAGATGAGAATTCAGCCCAACTAACACTCTGCAACCTGTGAGACCCCAAGCAGAAGACTCAGCTAAACTCTACCCAGACTCCTAAACCACAGAAACTGTGAAACAATAAATATGTGTTGTTTTAAGATGTTAATTTTGTGGTAATTTGGTCATGCAGCAATAGATAACTAATATACTAATCTATTCAGCTTTGGCATTTTTAAGGTGCTTTCCTTTATAAATAACTACAAATTCTAGAAAAAAATATTAGAATATCTGAAAAGAACTGTTTATGTTTAAATATGGAAGGGTCTTCATTTTTTAAGCACCAAATATATCTTACTGATTCTCTTTTTGCTTTATTTTCATGGAACTCTTCCAGAATGATGCTTTTTATTAATGTTTATTTATTTATTTTATTAATGTTTATTTATTTATTTTGAGAGAGAAAGCAAGCATGTGTGCATGTTTATGTGTGCACATGCACATGTGAGTGGGAGAGGGGCAGAGAGAGAGGGAGACAGAGAATCCGAAGCATGCTCCACACTGTCGGTGCAGAGCCTGATGCAAAGCTCAATCTCAAGAGCCATGACATCATGACCTGAATCAAAATTAAGAGTCTGACACTCAACCAACTAAGCCACTTAGATGCCCCCAGAATAATACTTTTTTATTTTTACTTTCTTTGTCAATAGATAGGAAATGGAAGAGGCAAAGTCCTTACATGAGAAGTTTTATTATTCCCATTAACTTACTACCACATAACAGAATCCCTAAGCCAAAATACTCTCTTTATAACACAATGCTTTCCTTTTAACAGAAATGTATATGAGACTAGGACAGACAAGAAATTCTAAGGGTTTATTACAACTTGATTAATCATTAAATCAGTCTACTCTTTGTTTGGCCCCCTGGAAATGCTCCACTGTAAGACTTGGGATGGGTGAGAGGTGTGTCTTTGTTTTAAATGTGGGAGAAGGCTGATGTGAACACTGGCACATTCTCTGGCATATCAGTTTTGGGAAAGAGTATGTCTGGTAGTTAAGGATATAGAAATTGATTCTCTTCATATTTTCCCTGTGTACATGTCCCTTGGAAAGTTTTAGTAATTGATGATTAATCAGGTGTATCCCTAAAAACTAAAAAATCCAGCCTTCTGATGCTGACTTTTAGAGTCAGGCTTCAGTTCTCATGGGAAGGAAAGAACTGAAAGGAAGAAAACACTGTCTACCCTCTTGAAGCTTATATTCTGGTGGAAGGAGAGAGAGAATAAACAACATTAATAAGTGTTATATGGTATGTTAGGAGGTTAAGTGTTACAGAAGAACGTAAAGAAGTGGGATGGAAATATGAAGATTGCAATTTATTGAGTTGGTAAGTGAGGTCTTCACTGAGCAGGTTAAATTTAAACAAAGATTTGAAAGAGGTGAGGGCAGGGGATATGTTACTATCTGGGAGAGAGTTCCATGCAAGGTAAAATGAATCAAATTCATACTGGATTTCTAATCTGTAACATTATGTACTAGAAGACAATAAATCAATATTTTTATAAGATTATGGGGGGAATGGTTGTGTCCCTGGAATTCTATACCCAGCTAAACCATCATTCACATAAGGGGAAAGAAAAGGCAACTTTAAATATGCAAGAACTTATATCTCCTTTAGGAAAAAAAATGTACTTGAGGAAGTTTTTTCAGTCAAATTAATGTGAGCCAGAAAAAATCATTCAAGAAAAAAAGAAAAAAAGCATAGTCTACAAGAAATAGCAGTGAGCAATAAAACTAGTAAAAATTATAGTTAAATGTAAGTAATTAAGTAATGTAATTGTGGTTGTAGAGTTTAATGTAGTCATTTAAAAGGTTTTTTGAAATAGAAGAAGAATATGTAAAAACTTAAAAATAAGAGCTTGGAATCTTAGATTTAGATTTTTAGAAAGAAAACATGGAAAACTGGCACAGTACAAAGGTGGGGGAAATTGTAGTAGAGAAGGGACAAATAAAAGCTTTATAAACTTTGTGTCTTTTTAGAAGAAAGACACAAAATGTTAACTCTGGCTTTTTTTTTCTTTCTAACATTTAAGGGTTAACACAATCAGAATAAAAATGGAGTATAAAACCTTATCCTTATAGTGAAGGGCAAATATGAATGGTACTGATAAAGACTATGGCTTTACCTTGAAGCTTCATTTAGTGATATCTAGAAATTTTATATGCACACACATGCACACATATGCACATGCATAGACATATATGTATAAATTAAGTATATGATAAAGATAGTGCATTTCCAGTCAGTGGGAGAAGGTTCAGATTGTTTGATGTATGGTGGTGTGTTAATTGAATAGCCATTTGAAATATATTTGTATAATACATATTTATATATATATTCCTTTTTCATAGCATCCATTAAAATAATTATGAGAAATAGGAAATGTTTATATATAAAAGTGAAAACATTGAAGTAATAGGAAAAATTGGGAAAATAAGTATGTGTGGCATAAAAATATTACTCTTAGTGAATAATGAATACTCTTTACTTTGCAAGTAAATTATGAAAAAGTAACCCACTTGATAAATATATGAGCAAAAGACAGAAGAGAACATTCAAAGAAGAAATACAATTGACCAATAAGCATTTGAAAAGACCTCGGACTCAGAAACAATCAAAGGAATGCAAATTAAAGTGAGGTGACTTTTTTATTTCCACTTTGACTGGCAAAGATGAAAAAGTCACATTGGCAAGAGCGTGAGGAAACAGACTTTGTTGATGGCAATGTAAACTGGTGCAGTTTTTCTGAAGGTTAGTTAAGCAATATAGATGAAAATTTTTTTTCAGTGTGTAAGGTCTTGAATTCAGCAATTCTACTTGTGGGAGTTAATCCTAAGTATCATGTGTCAAGATGGAAAAGGTGTATATTGCAGAATCAAAAACAGCCTAAATTTCATGATAGGGGAATGATTAAGTGAACTATATTCGTATCCATATCCTTAGAACCATATCCACAGAAGAGAATAGGAGCCATTAAAAGTAACAACATACATCTATGAAAACATGGCTACTACACATTATGAGAAAAAAGAGCAAGTTGCACTCATACCTTGTTACAGGGAGGATGAGTTGGTACGGTAGTTTGGCAACACCTACCAAAAATTTAAATGCTCTAACTGAAACATTATACTTTCCTAAATATATATGTATATATATAAAGATGTATATGTGTCTGCTCTTTGACGCATTTTAAAATAGATTTTATGTTTTAGAATAGTTTTAGACTTACAGGTAAGTTGAGAAGATAGTACAGAGTTCTCATAAACTCACACCCCTAGATTTCCCTGTTATAAACATCTTACATGAATATGGTACATTTGTTACAATTAATGATGGATATTGATACATTGTTAGTAACAAAACTCTATAATATATTCAGATTCTTTAGTTTTTCTCCCAGTTTTATTGAGAAATAATTGACACACAGCAATTAACCATGTACCTCATGGTCTGATTTACATGTATTGTGAAATGATTATGACAATAGGTTCAGCTAACATCCATCTTCTCATGTACACATTTTTTTCTTAATTTTTACCTAATGTCCTTCTTTGTTCTAAGATCCTATCTAGAGCACCCTATTACATTTACTTGGCTCTTCTTGGCTCTGACAGTTTCCTAGACTTTCCTTGTTTTTTGTTATCTCAACATTTTTGAGGAATCTTGTCAAATATTTTACAGAATACCTAGAGTTCGTCTGATTTTCTTTTTATGATTAGACTGGAGTTATGGAGTTTTGGAGGAAGACAACAGAGGCAAAGTACCATTTTGAACATATCATATCAGCTGTGCATACTATCAACATGCTTTATCACTGTCGATGTTGACCTTGATCACCTGGCTGAGATATTAATGGTTTTTTTTTTAAGTCGCAAAACACTAGAGTTAACCTAAAATATCTGTGTATGAGATAATTGCAAATGTGTGCAATGATGTACTATGCCACATTAAGAGTAAAGAAGTATATGATAACATATCTATATAGTATATGATAATATATAGAAGTGTATGATAATATATGTATATGGTATATGATAATATGAGATAGTATCAAAAGATATTTGAGATGAATATAAAAAATAAGTTACAAATAGTATGATCTTATTGGTTAAAAACATATTCATAAACATTCATGTATGCAAAAACATTTTCTGAAATGATACAAAAGGTATTTTAAAAATAATTGCCCTGGGGCGCCTGGGTGGCTCAGTCAGTTCAGCATCCAGCTTTGGCTCAGGGCACGATCTCACGGTTTGTGGGTTTGAGCCCCGCGTCAGGCTCTGTGCTGACAGATACTCAGAGCCTGGAGCCTGTTTTCAGATTCTATGTCTCCCTCTCTCTCTGACCCTCCCCTGTTCCCACTGTCTCTCTCTGTCTCTCAAAGATAAATTAAAAAACACAAAAAAATTTTTTTTAAAGAGTGATTGCCTCTAGTAAGTGGAAATATGAGGATGGGGCATATTTTTACTTTTCAATGTATGCCTATCCTTTTTTGAATTTCTAATTGGGGATGTGTTGCTTTTATAGTGGAACTTGTAAAAGCAAGTATGATCTTCTTTTTGTAAAATAAACGTTTTTATCTGTGTATTGAAAAAATAAATCTAGAAAGACATCATTGTTAATAGTGGTTAATATCTCAGTAAATGGCAATTCCATTTTACCAGGTGCACAGAAATCAAAAACCTATGAATCATACTTGACCATATCTCTCTCACCAGTAATCCACCAGCATATCCTATGGGCTCCATTTCCAAAATATATGCAGAATCTGACCCTTTCTGTTTCCAGCCTGGATTATTGCTATCCAGACTTCCTGACTTATCTCCTTGATTTCACCTTTGGTCATCTGCAGTTCATTCTCAACACAAACACCAGAAGTCAAATCATATTATTCTCTTGCTCAGAGACTTCCAATGTCTTCCATCGTATTCTAAGTAAAAGCCAAAGTTTATACAGTGTCTTATAAGGTCCTAAATGATGTGTCCACCCTCCCCCACCTTTTTACCCCTCACTCCCCTCCCCACTTCTTTTCTGACCTTTCATATTCGCTTCCCTGCTGTTTCTCCAGTCTCTGTGCCTCTGTGCCTCTACCTCCTTCTCAAGGTCCTTGCACTTGCTGTTCCCTCTGCCTGGATGCAGTTACCCTTCCAGATTTCTCACCATCTACTTAACATGCTCCCTCATCTCCTTCAGGTCTGTACTCAAGTGGCAGGAGTTCATGGGCAGGAATGAGCACCAGTAGGGAGCAGTGGATTTTCTGGGAGGCTATACTCCTGGGAAAGGATGAATGACGGTTTATGGTGATAGCTGTGGAGAGGAAGGGAAACAAATGGATTCAAGAAATATTTAGGAGGTACAATCCACTGGAGTTGTCATTTGAGGGGTCAAGGAAAAATTCCAAAATTTAATGGGAACTCTTGGAGAAGCACCAGGCTTTGAGGAGACAATGAAGAACAGCATGCAAGAGACTTACTTTTTATGTATTACATGTGATGGATGTCTGAAGATAGAGAACTTTAATTTTTTTTTTTAAGCACAAGAACTGTCATTCTCCAAGGGGCTCTTAACCATTTTTTGTGTTATAAACCCTTTAGATAGTCTGGTAAAAGCTATGGACACTTTCTCAGAATAATATTTTTAAAAGCATAAGATTAAAAACATATAATTTTAAAGGAAACTAAGTATAATGAAAAACAGGGGTCTGTGGTCTCCAGATTAGGAACTCCTCTATGGAATAGCTTCTGTTTGAGTCTTTCCTCCCGGCCTGAATAGCCACATTTGGCCCCATGCATAAGGTGAATGTGCACATTGTGAAAAGAAAGATACAGAAACCCTGGTGGTTTTGTCAAGAGCATTGATCAGCAAGGACAACAGACCACACTTTCACAGCAATCCTGAATGGTAGCAACATGAGAAAATCAGCCAAAAGAGAGGTCAGTTATTCCCTGGTGACACTGGTGACACTATTCTGTTTGGAAGCAATAAGCCCGATATTTCTGCCGGAGTAAGTCTGGCATTCTTGGCCAAATGCAAAGAAGGCAAGGAAGCCTCAGAAAGGAGATATGGGACTTCCTGCATGTAGAAACATATGGGGCCAAAGTAATTAAAGGGAAAATAAAAGAGATATCACTGTAGTTCTATCTCAGCCTGGTAAAGTGGGTTTTATCTGTTACATTCATTTCTATATTTTTTCATTAAAAATGTTTTTTACAATGATTGGGTACAACTTTTGTAGAAAAAAATGTGTAGGACTTTCCTTCCATTCAGTTAATGATTTTGTCTCATTAACAGTTGCCTGACTTCAAACATCTTAAGCCTTTTGACAGATGTTGTGGAATCTGAGAAAGGATTAGCAGATCCTAGTTTACTTAGAACCAGGGGACATTTCTGCCAAAAGAAAGGAACTGCGGAACTCCATAAATTTTTACCCTTTACACATATTCCCCTGACTCTGATAGTAGTAAATTGGTAATAAACGCTCAGCGTATATGATGTCCAGGAGACTTGATTGTTATTGACTCCTGAAGGGAGGGATCAATAGGAATAATATATGCCGGGAGACAAATGTCTTCATGCTGTGTGATCTCAGAAGAATAGGGAGCTGTGGAAGCCCCCTTGGGAGCTGAAGGCAGTGAAGAGGTGTTTGGAATAGGAGTGGAGCATACCCGCTTTCTTTAGTTTTGTATGTTAGAGTCTTCATCTTTTGAACAAAGGGATTGGGACTAAAATAAGTTTGAAAACACCAATATTAAAACCCATTTCTTAAATATATTTTTGTTTATTTTTAATTTTAATTCTTTTAGAGAGAGAGAGAGAGAGCACGAGAGAGAGTGTGGGGGAGAGGGGCAGATGGGCACAGAGAGAATCTTGAGCAGTTTCCATGCTCAGTGTGGAGGTGGAGGTGAGCTCCGTTCCATGACCCTGGGATCATGACCTGATCTGAAATCAAGAGTCAGATACTCAACCAACTGGGCCACCTAGGTGCTCCTAAAACTACTGTTTGTTTGAGAAATAGATCTGAATTGGCAGAAGTAAGTTCTAGGTGAACAGAGCAGACGTTACTGACACTCTGGCGAGCATACACAAGTCAAATTTGTGGCTACTCAAAGTCCAGTCAAGAGAAGAGCCAACAAGGAGCTTCCCAGGTGCCAGAAAACTCCCCAAAATGCTAGTTTGTATGTAAAGTCAGTGAGATGTAGATCTAGCTTCAAGAAAAGCAAGTAGTTAGTAGTGCTTAAGAAAAAATTGATTCAGTATCTAATGGATAGTTGATGCCTGTCACAACACAGCATTTTATATACTGTTAAGTGAAACTGCAATACAATCTAAGTTTATTTTGGGAGTGTTTGCTGTATCATTGGATTTAATGAAATATTTAGAGGTGCAGTAGGCATGACTTTGAGTAGATAATGAAAGAAAATGCAAAATGTTTATTGATTCATGATGTGGTTTCATCTTAGCTTGGGCAAACCATGCAGTATCTAATACATAGTAGCAGAATATTTACTAT
>NC_043704.1:102418860-102427562 GCF_006229205.1 Suricata suricatta | reverse complement strand
AGATAAAATGAGAAGGATCTGAAAACTTTGAAAAGATAATTCCCTGGCTCAGGTGCCCTAACACCCTAGAAATCAGCAGTGTCTAGTCAATTCTTTCTCCTGATGCCAAGTCTTGGGCTCTGATTCCTTTGTCTTCCTGTTTCCCACTTAAGGGCTCTTGTGATTATTTGGGCTCACCCAGATAATCCAGGATAATCTCTTTAAGGTCAGCTGATCAACAAATCTAGTTCTATCTACAACCTTAATTCCTGAAGCCAGGTAATATGACATCCACAGGTTCTAGGGATTAGGATGTGGGAATCTTTGTGGGGCCATTATTTTGCTGACTACTATCACACTCCATAAATGCAATGCAATCTCTTTCTCATGGCCTTGATTTTTCCATTTCAATATGGTTTTTAATATAAACTGCCTGAGACCTGTTTTGAAAAAGAGGCACTGAAAAATGGGCTCTAATATACTTTATAAATACTAATTATGGGCGGACTGTACGATGGTAGAGAAGTCTAAGAGTTGTCTTGTGATTTTCCCTCCACCTTCACCTCACCATTAAAATAATGGGAATGGGCTTGCTTGAAAAAGTGAGTTGATAGACTTGGACCCACACTTCTCCTTGTTTCAGAGCTGACAGTCTATTTTACAATGTTCTCAATTCAGTCTTTGGGGAAGAAGAGGGCTGAACTGGCCACTGTATTAGGTGTTTATCCCTGTTTACTAAGTTATCTCTGAGTTTAGTGGTTGAAACATAAAGCATTTATTATCTCACTGTTTTTCTGGGTCAGATATCTGGTTACAGCTTAGAAGGGTGTTTCTGGTTCAAGATGCAGTCAGGGTGATATCTGAAAACTAGGGAAGGGTCTACTTCTAAACTCACTCATGTGTTGTCAGCAGTATTCAGTTCCTTATAGGCTGTTGGACTGAAGTGCCTCAGTTATTTGCTGGTTATGAGCTGGAGGCTTTCCTCAGCTTTTGCTATCTGGGCCTCTCCACTGGGTACTCACCATATGACAACTGGCTTCCCTCAGAGGGAAAGTCCAAGATGGAAGCCACTGTCTTTTCGTAACCTGATCTCAGAAGTAACATCCCATCACTTTGGCCATAATCTGTTCATTAGGCGTCGCTGGGTCCAGCCCACACTCAAGAGATGAGACTGCACAAGTTCATAACTACCAGGAGGGGGCAGACTATTGGGAGCTGTGTAAAAGGCTGCCCATCACAGCCATTTGGAATCCGTGTGGACATAAAAAAGTACGTGTCAATGTAACTCCCACCAAAGAGAGATAAATGTAGAAGATGTGACACTAGAAAACGATGCATCTCAGAAGCAACAATTTGCACTTTGATTAACAAATGTAAACTATGTATATCAAACACAGTGGCCATAATATAATTGTTACTACTATCTACCATGATGATTAGACAGAATTTCTCTATACTAGACCAATTTTTCCCCCATAGAGTTTGCAACTGACATCATGAGCAACAAAACAATAAATAAGGTAGGAGACATATGCTGAAATGAGTGGGGCCTAAGAGTATGTTGTCAGAAGAGTGAAAGTATTCAATATAAAGCCAAGCCAAAGTCTGCATTACTAGAATCCATTCTGAGGTAGCAGAAAAAGTATCAGACTAATCTAAATATATTAGAACGGAAGGAAAGCCATGCATCAGAACATTCACAGAAACTCACAGTATGTCTTTCATTATTGCTAGAACAATTTAATGCAAAACAAATAGTAAGTCATGGCAAATGTAATTTCTATAGTGAAGGACTGATGATACAAAAAACTCAAAGGAAGAATATGGGTGGCTCAGCCTGTTAAGCATCCAACTTCAGCTCAGGTCATGATCTCACTGTTCCTGGGTTCGAGCCCTGCACTGGGCTCTGTGTTGACAGCTCAGAGACTGGAGCCTGCTTCGAATTCTTTGTCTCCCCCTCTCTCTGCCCCTTCCCTGCTCCCATTCTGTCTCTCTCTCTTAAAAATAAACATAAATGTTTTTTAACTCAAAAGAAATGTATCAATTGGATAGCGATATCTGTGGCAACATAGATATCACCTATATTTGGGTATTTTTAATGGTAACTAGGCATATACAATTAAAAAAAATAATTGTTTTATGGCTTCCCCTTCTCTATTTCCCTTTTTCTGGTTCAATTTCCTCTTTGTTTTCTACCTAATTTTTTCTGTTTCTTCTATTTTTCGCTTAAGTTATTGTTGGTTAAACTATGCTTCTAATTTAAAAACTATAACTAGGTTTTACAAGAATACATCTTGAATCACAAGTATTTGAAAGCAACATTTTAGTTACTGTCTGGTTACCAACTTATTTGCCTCAAGGGAAAGTATTGAGAGGGTATTAACTTCTTCATCTGATATATCTTGCTTGCACAATGGGTAACTGAACATCCTCTTGCGTTTAATATCTTTGATCTTGAATTCACTGAGGTTCAGGGACTTTGTGCTTTAATATAAAACATGGATCAGGAATGACAGGGTACCATCACTAATTATAACTTGATTATTTTAACAACTTTATTGAGATATAATTGACACATACATAAAATGAACATTAAAAACTCAAATCTGAATTTTACTTTTTTCTTTTCACTTTATGATTTGCTCTGAGCATTCGGAGAGAAAACATAACATAAACAACTCTTTAATAAATCTTTCTGTTGATACCCTTGGTGGATATGACAACACAGTTAGTTGCCAATGCAGCTTCGCTAAGAACCCTGATTTTTTTCAGATTATCAAGTGGTAATGTACACAGGGAAGGTGGGATCCCTTCTGAGCCCCAAAACATAAATTATGATTTTCCCAATCCTACTCATTTTTGCTTTTTTTGTAGGGAGGTGGTCCAGTTCTGGTAAACGAGATACGAGTCAAAGTCAATAAGACACTTATGAGAAAATGTTTTTCTCCTTGCCAGCTAACTTGGGACTGCAAGAAACCAAGCCAAACCACTGAGGATGCAGAGTAGAAAGATGAAGGAATCTAGGTTTTTAATGATCTTGTTGATTTGCAAACTGACCAATCCTGTTTCAGGTTACCTCTGAACTTGAGATGTGATGTTATAAATAGCCTTATCAGAGCCACTATATTCTGCAGCTCCAGGGAGAACCATTCACATTGTACAGCACAGCGGTCCTGGAGCTTACTGTTTAAGCCACTTTTAGATAGATATTCTATAGTTGCAGCCAAAAGCATCCCACTTCATAAAATGGGGCAGATGGTGTTCCAATATTAAGAAACTTTCTCTGTGTGCCAGTTTATACCTTGCAAAAGACTATTACTGGAAAGCTTTAAAATATATGTAACAGAAGCCACAACTCAGAATAAACAATAGAAGTTATTCATTGGCTTAGAGGTAGGGCAGGCTCCAGGGGTTTGAATTAGGATTTCTTGAGGTCATCACTAATCTGGCTTTTTTTCTGCCTAATGTTCCCAACTCTGTCCTCCCCATGTTTTGGCTTCTTCTTCAGGCTGTCTTTCTTCATGGTGGCAAAACTTTCCAGTTATTTCAGACCTCATTCCACCCCTCAAACTCTGTTGAGCCACCTGCTTAGCTTAAGTCACATGCTCAATTTTAGGAGCTGAAGATGGAATCAAATTTCCAAGAAGTCTCTAAATAAAAACTCAAGGTTGGATAGGAGAAATGAAATGCTGGGACCCAAGCATGAAGCATCTACTCTGTGGACTTGGAATTATAGAGCAAATGGACTTTTAAAAAATGTGCTTGAAATTTATTTATGCTCACTCTCAAAAAAAAATGTGAGATGGAGATAACCAATGACCTTAGGCCAACGGGTTACCTATGAAGCATGAAATCTGGTGAGCTTTTGGGGAACTAGGTACAGATCTGACTGTGAACCTCTGCTAAGTCCTAGTTTGAACATTTGTGAGACAAGACTTCTATTTATTTCTAGAACTAGATGTCAAGGCAATCAATAGTGATTTAAAGCAGCTGCTCTGGAAGAAATGTCAAACTCTTTGCTCTTTAAAAATGTTAATGGAAAATTTAAAAATCTGTGAACTCTTTTCAACACCTTCACTTTTCTGAA
The DNA here is from genome assembly GCF_006229205.1 of Suricata suricatta. Taxonomy (NCBI): domain Eukaryota; kingdom Metazoa; phylum Chordata; class Mammalia; order Carnivora; family Herpestidae; genus Suricata; species Suricata suricatta. Next base: position 102,423,496 of record NC_043704.1, on the reverse strand, counting down.
ATTCAAAATTACTAGCGTTAAAAAACAAAATTCAACTGAGTGAATTTAAAGATCAAAGTGGCTTTATTAAACAATTTATGAATCAGGTAACATCTCATCCAGCAAATAGAAATAAAGTCTGAAGAACCAATACAAAATGGAAGACTTTTTTTATAGGCAGAAAGAACAAGGGACAAAAAAAGAGTGGACTGCCTCATCTTTCTTTAGGAGGGAAGAATGGGCCTGTCAGGTGGATTACCATATTAGGACTGACAAGAAAATTCCAGATTTACTGGTTTAAGACTACATTCCTGGGAGAGGTTGAAATTAGGTGTTCAGTCTTGGTTTGTTGATTGTGGCACTTAGCATAAGTGACTCCAATTTGGACTTGCCTCTATCTTTAACACTAGCATAAAAAAAAAAAAGAATGCAATGCAATTTAGTCAAATCCACGGACACTTACTGACACAGCTGCCATTTGCACCAGAAAATTAAGCAAAATTGGCAGAACACACAACCAGCTATTTGCAGAGGCACTTAAAATCCACAGCCTATGTTTGTGTGGATTCTTGGCACACGATGCTCAGTGGCAAACCACGGTCATCGGAGAGCCTGGATTAGGTACTCATCACCCTGTAAACATAAAATCTACTTCACACCTGCTTTTGAAACCTGGAAATACTGCCAACTTATTTTCCCAGATGGATTTGGCAAAAATTCCAGCATACTGTACAAAATTATAGATCAGAGTAAATCCAGTTCTCAAATTTGTTGGACATCTGGAACCAGTAAAAAAATGTGATATCTATTTCGGAAAGGAAGTTGATGCCCTCAGAGGTCCTGATCATTTTGACCAGAACGGTACCAACTAGGAAAAGAGAAGCTGTGCAAGCAGGATTCTCCCTTTAGGAACATTCCGAGTTAGGTGACGCTATCCATGCTCTGCAACTGTAATGAATTTGCTACCTTCTCTCAGAAAACCATTCTACAAGCTAATTGCTTTTATTATGGAAATGTATTCCCTATCTGAACTGGAAGGGTGATTTTGAAAATTCAATGTGGTACAATGTGTATATAAATAAACTGCTTAGAAGAGGGAGGAAACAGGTAGCCAATGATAATTCTTTCCTAACGCTCTGAGATTGTCTGGTTTAAGCAATTAACCTTTTATTTTCTTTCTTCAATTTTTAGAAAAGACAATTTGGACACTTTAAATAACCACAGCAGTGCTACATTCACACTGTAAAGTAGAAAGTGCAAGGAATGGAAAATATTGATATTTCTCTGACCATAAACTCCAGCTTTCCTCTTGAATGTACTGAAAGGCTGTATAGGGTAATGAATGGTTAAGAGCTCAGGTCGAGACCAGATTGCCTGAATCCTGGCTCTGCCATTTGTCAACTGGGAGAACTTGAATAGATTACAAACTTTCTGAGCCTAGGTTTCTTTATGTATGAGATGGAGACAACAATTGCCTGTGCCATAGGGTTGCTAGAGATTTTAATTTATTAATACATGAAGAGCATTTAAAGCAGTAAGCACTATTTAAGCATTAGCGGCAATCATTTGATACATTTTACTTTCAGATACATTTGCCAAAGGCAGCTTTATTGGAATCCCAAGATAACTAAATCATTGTGTACTTTCATACTGTAAATATTTGCCCTGAAAAGTCATTTAACTACCTCAATGAAAGATGAACAGCACTATTAGTTAAATGAAGAAGTCTTCATTCTATACAAGCACTCCAAAATGTATATAATTTGAAGGTTCTCTAATTCATTTAACAAATATTTCTGGAGCACCTACCATGTGTAAGGCACTGTGTGCGGCTTACATGGCACTTACATCCTTTCAGGAAGACACAAACAGTAAATAAATAAATAGGTGATTTGTGAAATGGTCATAAATTCTATGAAAAAAATAAAGCAAAGTGAGGATAGAGATGATGGAGAGTCAACTTTTATAGGGAAAGCTTCTCTGAAAAGGTTACACTTGAGAAAACAGCTGAAGAAGTGAGGCGATGAAACGTGAATATTTGAGAAAAACTGGGAGAGGGCTTCGTACGTTTAAGGAGTGGCAGTGGAGAATTGAAACCCAGGAGGTCTGTCTCCATCTTGCCTCCCACATTCCCACATTATCTCCTGCATTCTCCTCCATGAGCTCTCTGCTTCAGAGAGGAAGATTAGGTGAGAAAAAGGAAAAAGATCCCCACAGTGAAATATAAGTAATAAAGATTTACATTTATGAGGCTGACCTTCCCACAAAGTCCAAAGAATCAGTGTGGATGACAAATTTGACTTTCTCTTTTCAAAAGCAGCTTGGACTAGAAAGCAAAACATATTCAGTTAAGAGCAGCAACTAGGACCTTCTTGAATGCTTCTTAGCCTAGAAAGACCCTTAGGCTAGCGTTTTTGTGTAAAATTTTGTATGCTTAAGTCTTTTTCTGGGGTGGGTAATGGGTCCCTGAAGGGTCTCTGAACCCAGTAAAAGTTGAGAATCACCACGTCAGCAAACAAGGTTTTTCGGAATTCTAGAAATAGTTTTGATTTGTTCACAAAAAATCTCAAATGAGCAAAAATGTATCAGTAAAAACAAACATACTTTTGATTGTCTTATGTTGTTAAAAAGGGGAGTATAAGGAAACTAATTGCTTTAAAAAAAGGTTTTGTGGATATGGCATCATTTAGAAAATAATTACTAATTTTCGAATTAAAGCTGAGAAGTTAAGTCTGGAAGAATTTATTTTGAGGGCAAATTGTAAAGAGTAGCAGCCAACTTCTTAGAAAAGCAGCCACCTGGCTAGAGGACTATTCTGAAGAACATTCACAACAATTACATGTTTTCTATTTTTGAGGCAGTCCAGAAATTCTGGTTAAAGAGAATCTAAATCAGTGGTTTTAAATTAAGAAAGTGTGTTATTCTGGGTCCTCTAAGAATCAGCCACCAGAATGGGATTAGATTAAGAGAGACATGTGAGTGAGAGAAAATGGGGAGGAAGGCAGATGAGCTGGGAGAGCGATCTCATTATGATGCATGTTTGACTCGGAATGGAGACAGAGAAGGAAGGTTAGGGGAAAGTGTCCCAGGTCTCCTGCAGCCAGAGGAAGTTTAGCAAGGCTGTCACGGAGTCCTAGAGCCAAAGTCATGTGCTAGCGAAGTTCCATGTCTCCCAGGACTGGGCCTCCTTCGTCCTTACTGTCTCTGCAGCATTCAGTCATTGGCAGGAATAGCTCCTGGGAAGCCTGGCCTTAGCCCAAACTCAGCAATGGATTTCAGTGCAGGGTAATCAATTACGCTGTAGTTGATGTCTGAGATGTGCACTGTCATGGCCGCAGAGAGAGTATCAAAATCTCCTGGGGAGTTGTCTCTCTGCAGCTCCCCTCGCCTCTGGCCCTGGCCCCTCCACCCCAACTCAAGACAGTCATTAGCAGCTGTGGGGGCTGCTGCCAGGGAGAGAAGCACTGGCCAGGCCACCAGAAGCCGGGGGGGCTGTGTCATGTCCTTCATGCATTATGAGGTGGTGATAGTGGTTGAGACCGTTGGACACAGATAAATATCTTCTGTTTGATGTTTATTTTATAGATGCATTATTGGAAATGATCTCTTATGAATGGCTTCCTAAGGATTAGTTGCAAAGTTACTGGGTAGCTGGCACATTGCTCAGATTTGTTCTAAAAAGTCAGACAATTGTTTAGGAAACCGTTTCCATGGTCAGATGGACAGAGCCCAGTTCCTGTGGTCTCAAGAACATTTCAACAAACAAGTTGAAAGTACCTGCTTGTGAAGGGTAGCTCAATGAAGATTATGGTGTGGTTAGCTACATCACAGGATTTCAGCGATCCATCTGACCCCACACACTTCAGGCATGTGCCATGGCGTGCATTCTGCTCTTCCTCCTTGCTGAACACTCTCTTTGGCTGTTTCAGTGAAGTGCTTTCTACTTACTACAGTGCTTAAGAATGTCTCTTTTTACACTATGGGATCTGACCCAGAGTATAGCATTGGCTTATAAATAGGCTTCTCCCTCTGAACATGAATCGTCTAGTGCTGAAAATCAGCAATATGCAGCTGAACATGAGCTAGGTCCTATTTGTCATTGTTAAAAAAAATTTTTTTTAACATTTCCTTATTTTTGAGAGACAGAGAGAGACAGAGCATGAACAGGGGAGGGGTAGAGAGAAAGGGAGATAAAGAATCAGCAGCAGGCTCCAGGCTCTGAGCTATCAGTAGAGTCCGATGCGGGGTTGGAACCCATGAACCATGAAACATTGACCTGAGCCAAAGTTGGATGCTTAACCGATTGAGCCACCCAGGTGCCCCTATTTGTCATTATTCTTAAAAATATAATTTATTATCAAATTGGCCTACATACAACACTCAGTACTCATCCCAACAAGTGCCCTCCTCAATGCCCATTACCCACTTTCCCCTCATCCCCCAACCCCCATCAACCCTCAGATTGTTCTCTGTATTTAAGAGTCTCTTATGGTTTGTCTCCCTCCCTCTCTGTAACTATCTTTTTCCGATTCCCTCCTCCATGGTCTTCTGTTAAGTTTCTTAAGATCCACATATGAGTGAAAACATACAATATTTGTCTTTCTCTGACTAACTTATTTCACTTAGCAAAATGCCCTCCTGTTCCATCCATGTTGCT
>NC_043704.1:102373742-102418760 GCF_006229205.1 Suricata suricatta | reverse complement strand
TTTGCTTAGCATGACACCCTCGAGGTCCATCCACTTTCCTACAAATGGCCATATTTCATTCTTTCTCATTGCCATGTAATACTCCATTGTATATTCATACCACATCTTCTTGATCCACTCATCAACTGATGGACATTTAGGCTCTTTCCATGATTTGGCTATTGTTGACAGTGCTGCTATGAACATTGGGGTACCTGTGCTCTTATGCATTAGCACTTCTGTATCCCTTGGGTGAATCCCTAGCAGTACTATTGCTGGGTCATAGGGGAGTTCTATGGATAGTTTTTTGAGGAACCTCCACACTGTTTTCCAGAGCGGCTGAACCAGTTTACATTGCCACCAACAGTGTAGGAGGGTGCCCATCTCTCCACGCCCTCGCCAGCATCTATAGTCTCTTGATTTGTTCATTTTAGCCACTCTGACTGGTGTGAGGTGGTATCTCAGTGTGATAAACCACATTTTTTTTAATCCATTCATCAGTTGATGGACATTTATGCTCATAGATTGGAAGAATAAATATTGTTAAAATGCCAATACTACCCAAAACAATTTACACATTAATTGCAATCCCAATCAAAATCATTCTTCTCAAAGCTAGAACAAACCGTCCTACAATTTAAATGGGGCCACAGAAGATCTTGAATAGTCAAAGTAATACTGAAGAAGAAAACCAAAGTGAGAGGCATTACAATCCCAGACTTTAGCCTCTACTACAAAGCTATAAACATCAAAACAGTATGGTATAGGCACAAAAACAGATACCTAGACCAATGGAATAGAATAGAGAACCCAGAACTGGACTCACAAATGTATGGCCAATTTATCTTTGACAAAGCAGGAAAGAGTATCCAATGGAAAAAAGACAGTCATTTTAGCAAACAGTGCAACATGCAGAAGAATGAAATTGGACCACTTTCTTACAACATACACAAAAATAAACTCAAAATGGATAAAATACTTAAATGTAAGACAGAAAATCATCAAAACCTTAGAGGAGAAAGCAGGCAACAACCTCTTTGACCTCAGCCACAGCAATTTCTTATTGTCATTAAAACTATTTATTTAAAATAAATGGAAAAAAGTGTAATGGGTATTGGTCAATGTAAAGCGTTTCCTAAAATCAACATAACACAGTGAAAAGTCTAAAAATAATGCATAAAATGCCCGTGTTAGGATGTAAATTGCTCAAATCATCACTTTCTGATCACACACAAAAAAATAGTGCAATTATTAAGTGATTGCTTGTTATGTGATAATGTGCCCAGTTTGCATGTTCTATGCAGTTGTGATGGTCAATTTTATGTGTCAATAATGACCAGCTTAAGGGATGTCCAGATAGCAGTAAAACAGTATTTGTGGGTATGTTTGCAAGGATGTTTCTGGAAGAAATTAGCATTTGATTCAGTAGACTGAGTAAAGAGATTGCCCTCACCAATGTGGGTGGGCATTATCCAATCTGTTGAGGACCAGAAGAGAACAAAAAGATAAAGGATGAATTCTCTTTCTCTTTTCCTGCGCTGGGACAGCCATTTTCTCCTGCCCTTGAAATCAAAGCTCTTGGTTCCCAGGCCTTTGGCCTCAGACTGACTTACACTAGTAGCTTTCCTGCCTCTCTTGGTTTTCCAGTTTGCAGATGGCAGACTGTGGGATTTCTTGGCGTCCACAGCTCTGTGAGCCAGTTTCTACAAGACATCTCCTCCTATATATCCTGGTTGTACTGGTTCTGTTTCTGTGAAGAACCCTTAGTTATACAATTGGAGACACCGTGACCCTGGCCTTTTCTGCAGCAATCTGATTTCTAGCTGCCAACACCTGGGATTCTTTGCCTGAGGGTTTTCACAGTCCACTGGATAAGGACTTTGTGACAGGGTCAAAACGTCTTCCAATTAATGCCCGCTGGGAGCAGTTTTTCCCCAATGACTGATGGGAACAGGCTGTTGCTCCCTTACTCTTCAGGTGGAATAACTCTGAGGTGTGTGTTCTACGCTGACTTCCTTAGTGTTGGTTCCCAGATCATTAACCAAACAGGTATTTGCATTCAAATACTTGTCTCGGGTTTCTGTTTTTGAGGGACCTAACCCGACTTTTTACCATAAACTTTATGCAATAGAGATGACTCTGATGTTTTAATCTACTTCTTAGCTCCAACGATATCCCAGATGGATATCCTCTTCATTGACAGTCCACACATTTTTCAAAATATCTGTGATTCTGATACTCTACCAATTTTATTTAAAATATAAACCATTACTTTCCTCTTACATAATTGTTTAAAGTGTCATATTAAGTGTTGAGAATGAAAATACAATTTTTCCTATATAAATATTGCTATAAAACAGTATTTCAAGAGATATGACATTGTATGAAACTTGAGTGTTAAAAATGAAGAAGTATCAAGACACCTGGGTGGCTCAGTCTGTTAAGCATCTGACTCTTGATTTCAGCTCAGGTTGGGATCTCATGGTTCAGTTTGTAGGATTGAGCTCTGTGACGGGGTCTGTGTTGACAGTGTGGAGCCTGCTTGGGATTCTCTCTCTGCCCCTCCCTCACTTGTGTACACATGCTTTCTCTCTCTGTCTCTCAAAATACGTAATAACCTTAAAAAAATAAAGAAGTATCAAAATGTGGAAAGACCCAAAATATCCATTGATCGATGAGTGGATATACAAGTGGGGTATATACAAACAATAGAATATTATATAGCCATAAAAAGGAATGAAGTACTGACACATATTACAACACAGATGAACCTTAAAAACATGCGAAGTGAAAGGAGCAACGCACAAAAGACCACTAATTGTATGACTCCAATTAAATGGATGTCCTGAATAGGCAGATAAAGAGATAGAAAATAGATCAGTGGTTGACAGGGGCTAGAGGAAGGGCAAATGAGAGTGACTGCTAATATGTTCAGGCTTTCTCTTGGGGGTGATGAAAACATTCTGGAATTAGATGGTGGTGATGGTTCCACAACCTTGTAAGTATGCTAAAAATCACTGAAATCAAGAGGCATACTATCCTTAAAAATATATACTTTTGGAGATGAATCACTTCAAAATTTGTGCAATTATTCTGCAAAGTTTGTGAACTAGTAGCCTACATTTGGTATATGAGCACTTCACACCAGCAATCCTGTATACCCTGCCTATTTATTTATTTATTTAGTAATTTCTACATCTAACTTGGGGTGTGAGCTCAAGATCCCATGATCAAGAGTTGCGTGCTCTTCCGACTGAGCCAGCCAGACACCCCCAGCCTTCCTCCCAATTAGCACCTTTAGATAAGACCTTTGTTTGGTGCTATTAAGACCCTTGGAACAAGAACTGAGTAGATCATGGCTTCTCAAACTTTTATTTTATTTTATTTGTTTATTAAAAAATTTTAAATAATTTTTTTTAATTTTCCCAAATTTTTATTTAAATTCTATAGTTAGCATATAGTACAATACTGGTTTCAGGAGTAGAATTCAGTGTTTCACCGATTACATACAACACTCAGTGCCCATCATAACAAGTGGCCTCTTTAACACTCGTCACCCATCTAGCCCATCCTCCTACCACCTCCCTCCACAAACCCTCAATTGTTCTCTATTTTTAAGAGTGTCTCATGTTTTGTTTTCCTCTCCCATATGTTCATCTGTTTTGTTTCTTAAATTCCACATATAAGTGAAATCACGTGATATTTGTCTTTCTCTGACTGACTTATTTCACTTAGCATAGTATAATCTAGCTCCATCCACGTCATTGCAAATGGCAAGATTTCATTTTTTGATGGCTGAGTAGTATTCCATTGTGTATATATACATTTTCTTTATCCATTCATCATTTGATGGACATTTGGGCTCTATCCACAACTTCACTATTGTTGATAATGCTGCTATAAACATTGAGGTGCATGTACCCCTCCGAATCTGTATTTTTGTATCCTTTGGGTAAATACCTAGTAATACAATTGCTTGATTATAGAGTAGTTGTATTTTTACCTTTTGAGGAGCCTCCATACAGCTTCTCCAGAGTGACTGCACCAGTTTGCATTCCCACCAAAAGTGCAAGAGGGTTCCCCTTTCTCCTTATCCTTCCCAATGCCTGTTGTTTCTTATGTTGTTAATTTTCACCATTCTGACAGGTATGAGGTGGTATCTCATCATGGTTTTGATTTGTATTTCCCTGATGGTGAGTGATGTTTAATATCTTTTCTTGTGTCTATTAGCTATCTGGATGTTTTCTTCAGAAAAGCAACTGTTTGTATCTTCTTAGGGCTTCTCAAACTTTTGAAGCCTGTACCCACTCCATTAACTGTCTTCAGTGTTTGTTTCAGTCACAAATATTTCCATGACCCCTAGATATAAGAAATGCAGCATTTCTTTAATCTCCTAAATTAAACCTGGTTTGAGCTTTCTACTCAACAAGGTTTGTAATATATTTCCCTATATTGTTGGTCATCCTTCTAGCCCCTTACATTTTCTTAGGACACATCCAGGAATACTTTATCCACGAGACCTTAGACTCAGAGTGCTAGGACCCACGAGCTTTTCCAGGGCTTATGATACTGTTTAAAATCTGATGATTTAAAAAGTTAACTCATTAAAAAAACACTAGCTGAATAAAAATGAATGGATGCTTAGTTAAATTTTTACAAAATGATCTATTATTGTATCATATTTATTAATAATTAAATGTAATATAAAAACACCATTACATTTGAAAATGGTTCAAAAATTTTTTGAGGATATGCACAATATCTTCCTCAGAAATTAGAGCCAAACATAAATTAAATAAATTAGGCATGGAAAAACAATCTCAGAAGCAAAATTTCAGAAACCCAGAAAGTTTTTTTTTTGCCAAAGTATCTATTAAATGTGGGACATCAGTGCATTTCAATATGGTTTATATGAGGTAAGGTGGGGTCTCTGAAAGTAAGCGCTTGGGGATTACAGCAGGTTTAAAGCAGCCCTGTTGACCAGGGTCTTAGGCAATTGTGACTGGAAAAGAAGCCTCTCTTCGAGGCCATCCAGTGGCCTTGCGCATCTGAAGCAGGTCTTGCTTACCTGGCCCTGTGCCCAGGTCAGCTTGCTCTTGGCTGCACCCTGAGGCAGCAGGTAATCTCTGATGATGGCATCCATTTTTCATGTCCCAAGCTTGAATCTGTGACTGAACTGAGCACCAGTTCTATAAGGTCACTCAGCACCCCCAGGGTGCTATGGCCCTACCCTTCGGTGCTCTTCTTTTTAAAAACTCTTTCTCAATCACAGTTCCAGATTCCTTCTCTCCCATAGGAACAGACCTTCCAAACCGATGTGGGTGATCTGCTGAACAACCTCAATACCACTGAATAAATTACTTGTGCCCTTCTGGGTTAAGGGAACCCAGGTATCCAGAGCCAAAGGTCTGGAGGTTCAATTATTTTTTCAAATGTTTATCAGTTTTGAGAGAAAGAGCATGAGTGGGGGGGAGAGAGAGAGAGAGAGAGAGAGAGAGAGAGAGAGAGAGAGAGAGAGAGAGGGAGGGAGAGAGAATCCCAAGCAGGCTCTGTGCTGTGTGCAGAGCCCGATGCGGGGCTTGAACAAATGAACTGTGAGATCATGATATGAGCAGAAACCAAGAGTCAGATGTTCAACCACCTGAGCTGCTGAAGTGCTCTAAAAATTGATTTATTTTAAAATCAACATTATGTTTATATTCCTTCCTTTCTTTTTCTTCCTTCCTTCCTTCCTTTTTTTTCTTCCTTCTTTCTCTTCTTTCTTTTACAAAGGAAGCTTTAAAAATATGTCAAACCACATGTTATGCCTCCTCCCATACAATTCTCCTGTATGTTCTTTTCTCTCCTCCTCTCCCCTTATACCTAATGAGAGTCACCTGTGGAAATCATGAGGCTTTACTGCTCAGTAACTTAATCTTTGGGATGAATCCCAAATAAAAATGTACTCCCCTCTGAAGCTCTGAAATCACAGAATATTTCTGTTGTAAGGTCATAGGTATTTTATAGGTAACCATGATTACAATATCTGTCTTAAATGAATGCACTCACTTCATGTTTGGATGCCATAATATTTAAGACTTACTGTTTCTTAATGTGTTTGTAGATATTCTGATACTAAAGTTGCATTGGCTTGAGTTTGATGTCCAGAGAGTTGTAACTGTGGAGGCACTAAGTCCAAATGTGATCAGCCTGTTTCAAAGGAAGACTTTGCATAAAAGATAGATCTGACACTGTTAGCACATAAGTAAATGTTAACCAGACTAACTCTTCTTTCAAAAAGGACTGAAAATCAGTTTATTGGTGGTAAACACTAAAGTTGCCAAAATCAAAGTCTAAGATTCTTATTACTATTATTATTGGGAGCAAAAAACATAACAAACTGTACTATCTTAACAGTTAAAAATTTTTTGACTTTTTTTTATTTTTTATTTTTGAGAGAGAGAGAGATAGAGTATGGGGCGGGGAGCGGGGGGGATGGACAGAAAGAGACAGGGACACAGAATCCAATGCAGTCACCAGGCTCTGAGTTGTCAGCACAAAGCCTGTGCGGGGCTCGAACTCATAAACTGAGATCATGACCTGAGCTGAATTTGGCTGCTTAACCAACTGAGTCAGCCAGGCACCCCAACCTTTTTTTTTTTTTTTAGAGTTTATTTATTTTGAGAAAGAGAGGCAGTGCGAGTGGGGGTGGCAAAGAGAGAGAGAGAGGGAGAGAGACTCCCAAGCAGGCAAACCCAGTGTGGGCTGGAAGTCACAAACCATGAGATCATGATATGAGCCAAGATCAAGAGTTGGTTGTTTAACTGACTGAGGCCCACCCCTACCACCTACCATCTTAACTGTTTTAAGTGTACAGTTCAGGAAGTATGTTACATCATTGTGCAAAAAAATCTCCAAAACTTTTGGGGCGCCTGGGTGGCTCAGTCAGTTAAGCATTTGGCTCCTGACTTCAGCGCAAGTCATGATCTCATGGTTTGTGAGTTTGAGCCCCATGTCTGGCTCTGTGCTGACCATGTAGAGCCTGCTTGGGATTCTCTGTCTTTCCCTCTCTCTGTCCCTCCCCTGCGTGCTCTCTCTCAAAATGAATAAATAAACTTAAAAAAAATCTCCACAACTTTCTCATTTTGCAAAAGTGAAACTCCATACCCATTAAAAAACAACTCCCCACTACCCCTGCCCAATGACCCCTACTTTATGGTCCTATGAATTTGATTATTCTACATACCTCATATAAGTGGAATCATAAAGTACTTGTGTTTCTGTGACTGACTTCTTTCATTTAGCATAATGTCCTCAAGGTTCAACCATATTGCAGCATGTGACAGGATTTTCTTCCTTTTTAACACTGAATATTTCATTGCATGTCATGAATAGTGGCTTCGCTATTATGAATAGTGTTGCTATGAACATGGGTGTGCAAATACAAGGTATAAGGTTTGAAGCATATTTTCCTACTATGATGATATATCTGAGTGGGTTTAGTCACATTATAGTAACTATATTTTTGATTTTGTTGTTCTTCTTTCAAAAACTGCCAGCCTCTCTGTATGACCAATAAAATAATATAAACTTATTATTCAAGGCTCTCCAAAATACAGTGTGAAGTGATGAATCCTGATTTGTCTCCTGCTACTCCTCTAAGCTTTCCTCTTTTTGAAACACTGTGAGCCGAGTAAGTACCATTTCCTCTTCCTGGAATATGCCCTGTAGCCAACCCACTTTTTCTACATGTCCAAATCCTCTTGCCCCCTCCTTCACGAGGCCTTCAGTCAGATCCCTCCAGTCAGATCTGATTTCTTTCTCTTAAAATCCCCACAGTGTCTTGTGTCATATATATTTGCACTTTATCTTTATGAGTTGCCCATAAACTTACTGTATCTATTCACCCCCTTTGACTAATAATAATTCGCTTCTATTGGGTGTTTACTATGTACCAAGCAATGTTCTAAGCACTTCACGTATATTAGCTCCTGTAATGCTTAAAATGACCTATGAAATAGGTATGATAATTATTTTACTGATGAGAAAATGGAGGCACAAACAGGTTAAACTTAGCACATAGGTGTTTTGAGTGGGGGAGATGGGCTTGTGTTTTTGGAGTGGAAATGACAAGAGATCAAGGTAGTAGAAGTAGTAGTTGGAAGCCCCAACCTAAAAATAGCAATTTATTCCATTACAGAAGGGCTGCCAGCCCCATTGCCTGACTTTGCAATCAGCACATTCACCACAGGAGGTATATACTGTGTGCTTATGTTTTTGTTAAGGACATTTGTCATTTTGGAGTATATTTATGAGGGAATATATGTTAACAAACTGCCCTTCTCGCTATAAGCTCCATGAAGATAGGAAACATGTCAGTTTTGTCTGGTTCCTATTACAGTGCCTAACACATAATAGGTGCTGAATAAATGATAAACTTATAAATAGATGAATGACTAAATGAGTTGTACTCTGCCCTGTATTGGGCACAGTGGGAGAAATAGCTGGAGAAATGTACCCTGAATGCATTGCAGATTCTCATGTCTATGGAGAAATAAAAAGCTTAGTTGCCTACTCTAAGCATGATATAAAAGGTACACATTATAAAGAAAAAGGTAGAATTAATTTTATAAAAATAAAATATAAACCACAAAACCAGAAATAAAGCTCCTTGGGGCACCTGGGTGGCTCAGTCAGCTGGACTCTTGATTTCAGCTCAGGTCATGATCTCACTGTTCTTGATTTAGAGCCCTGTGTCCGGCTCTGAGCTGACAATGCAGAGCCTATTTGGGATTCTCTCTCTTCCTCTCCACTTGTGCTCTCTCTCTCTCTCAAAATAGATAAACTATAAAAAATCCTTATATTTCAAAGAATCATGAACAATGGAAAAGTAAAGGATAATATAGGAAAAATAAATACAGCTTGAATAATAGCCTTAAGATATAAAAACATTTTGACACTTCAAAAGAAAAAAGATAAATATCTTAGTAGAAAAGTGGACAAAGGACACTCATTTTGTAAAAATATTTGCTCTTGCAAAGAATTTCTCTATGCCCATAAATGAAAACATGATCTTAAGATGAGTAGCAATGTGAAAAAAAAAAAACCAACCCTAACCCTAACCCTAACCCTACACAGTCACACAGTAGAATATTAAGTAGTGGTGAAAATGACTGAACTACATGTAATGGTATGGAAGGATCTTGAATTATAATATTAGGTAAAAAACAAAATATGAGAGGACCACACACCTTTTTATAAAAGGCTTAAAACTAAGCAAAACTAAAAAATATATATAGGGATTTTGGTAAATGGCAAAGTGTAACGGTAAAGTATTTGCATAAGGCATATTCTATGGTACTCTTTCCTTCCCTGTGAAATTCAGATATTTTACTCTAGCAGCAAATGTTTCAGACTATTATGTAGAGATGAAGGATAGTCTACTTGTACTTGTCCTCTGCCCAGCACATATTCTTAGTGAGAGAGGTGAACACTTACAGTGCAGTGCTGACAAGGCTGAAGTCAAAGGCTAAAGTCAGAATCATGGAACAAGAACCTGTGTATTCTTTTTGAGATTTCTCTAACAAAGAACCACTGAAATGTTACTAGAGAAGCATAAAAATTAGACTAATCATTGCAGTATCACTGGACAATCAGTAGATGTTAGAGTATTGAATTGGTGGTCAGAAGAACTGAGTTTGAGTTTCCAACTTCCTATACTGAATTGTGGTATTCATTAACCTCTTTGTGCTTCATTTGCCTCCTATTTATAAACAGAGATAATAGCTCCTTTATCTTCCTCATAGGATTGTTATGAGAATGGAAATAAATAGACATATGAAAAATCTTTTATAGATTCAAGGAATATGTAAACGTTTATCACTAGAGGAAGGTCTTTTTTCTCAAATATATTAAAACTCATAGTAGGGGCGCCTGGATGGCTCAGTCTCTTAAGCGTCCAGCTTCGGCTCAGGGCATGATCTCACGGTTCATGGGTTCGAGCCCTGCATCAGGCTCTGTGCTGACAGCTAGCTCAGAGCCTGGAGCCTGCTTCAGATTCTATGTCTTCCTCTCCCTCTGACCCTCCCCTGCTCTCACTGTCTCTCAAAAATAAATAAAAAACATGAAAAATTAAAAAAAATTTAAAACTCATAGTAAACTGTAACAAAATGCTTTTTTTAGGCCTTTAAAAGTTATTATGTAAACGATATGACTTTCTTAATAGAAAAAAGGAGATGCCTGTAGGGCATGCTTGAAAATTCATTTCATTGGTTTTTCACAAAAATTAATTAATTAGATATAAATGTCAAAGCATATCTCTACAAAATTCATAGGATATCTAGATTTATTAATCAAGTCAAGCCCTCCTTTTGCTATTTAATCTCCAGAGAAACCAGAATGGTCTTTTCTCTTTTTTATTTAGGTATGGAGGAAACACAAGTCATACCTCCCATGAGTATTTGCTGCTATCACCAATATAGTAATTTTGTGGACCGGCTGGATGGGACCCTAGGTTTGGAATTTTACTCCTGCTCCAGGACCTACTTCGACTTGTAGTTCCGGAATCTTGATCAGCTTATCTGGAAGTTCCCTTTGCCATTAGAGAAAGATTCATATATTGAGAAACTTATAATGCACCCAAAATCCACTTACTAATTTACAGTAAGAAATATTGTGAACTCATATCTTCATGACAACACTAGTGTATTACTTTTGCTTTATAGTTTCTAAAGGCTTTTGAGTTATCTCATTTTGGAACCTCATGACTTAAGACTTTTGAACAGAATGACTTAATTTATTTCAAAACTGTTTATCCTATCAGGTGGAACATATCAAAAAGTGCAAAGCAGAACAGGGGACCATATCTTAGTTGTCAAGAATAACATACTGTTGGGGCGCCTGCCTGGCTCAGTCTCTTAAGCAGCCGACTTCGGCTCAGGTCATGATCTCACATTCCATGGGTTCCAGCCCCACGACGGGCTCTGTGCTGACAGCTCAGAGCCTGAGGCCTGCTTCAGATTCTGCTTCTCCTACTCCCTCTGCCTTTCCCCCACTCACTCAGTGTCGCATTCTCTCAAAATAAAATAAAGACATAAAAAAATAACATACTGTTAACAGTTCTTCATATTTCCTCCCTTTTCTATGCATGTTTATATAATTGAGAACATATTGTATATGCCATTTAAATGTCAAAGTTTTTTTTTTCTGGTTATGATGGCAAACTATGACTCTTGTAAATATTTTGGAAAAGTTGTAGAAAGCAGACAAAAGTCCAAAGCAGAACATGAAAACCACATATATTCTACTACTGTAGTTAACCACAATGAATATTTTGGTGTATATCCTCTCAGAAATTTGTTTCCTTTTTATTTTTTGATTTTTAACAAAAACTTAGTCGAGATCATACCGAGGCAGGAATGCTTGGGGAAACCAACACTAGCTAGGCTTGGATCAGGCAGCCTCTCCTCTTCAGTCTAGCGGACTGGAAGCTGCAGATCAGCACTTATCTTCCTGGACAGGGGTAGCGAGAGTGAATATTTTCCTTTAAAGCTCACTTCTTTCTGTATTTTAGCTGTATTTGTACATAGTCCCCCCCCCCCCCGCATGCCCCAATCTTCAAGGACATCGACACCTGCCCATATTTCAACAAGTTATCCTTGATGGATTCTGGAAGCCCGTGCGACCCTTCACTTCTGCTCTTTGAGACTCCCGGCCCGACTTCACTTTCTTCCGCGATGATTGAGGAGGTGCTAGGAAGTCTCAAGTTTGGAGCTTCAAATGGATCCTGAAACTCCCAACAGCCAAGTCACAGCCCTCGCCCCGCGGATGCGTCAGGAGCGTCCCGGCGCTCCACTAGGAGGCTCGGGGTCTCTCGGTGGAAGAGTTGCGACCACGGAAGGCCTTAGCGGTTACGTCCTCTGCTCCAGGGGCGGCCGCAGCCCTCTGGGACGGCAGCCCACACTCTGCCCTCCCGAGGTTATCCTCAGAGCGCACTTCCATGTGACCCCCAGTCCTCACTTCCCGCTGTTCTCAGGAGTGTCTTTGCCCATCTTGAGAATGCACATAGGCCTCAGGCTCGCTCTCTGCCTGCCTCTCGTGAGATGCAGGCAGGCCTCTGCCACAGAACCCCACGGTCGGATCCTTTCCGCCTCGCTTTGCGAGCCTGGAGAAGTGCGTCCCTTCTCGCTTGCCTTATGCCTGGCGAGGCGGGGACCGCACTACCCTGCTGCCTGCCGGAGGGGGGAACGCTCACGTGCGGCCCTCTGCCTTCCAGTCGCCGACACTAGCTCCCGAGAAAACCAACCTTCAGACTACCAGGATCAGTATTATTTTGTCCTGGCAGCCCGCACAGGAGGGCGGAAAGAACAGCTACTCGCGTCGGACAGTGGACGCGCCCCTTTTCTCCCCCTTGGTTCGTCTGAACCGCCCGAGGCCGCGGAGCTTCCTCAGCCTTTGACAGCTCCGCGCGAGGGCTCCGGGTCTGGAGTCCGAGCTCCTGGAGGGCGGGACGGGGCGGAGCGAGCGCGCGCGGGGCGGGGCGAGCGCGAGCCGGGGCTAGAGGAGGGAGCGCGCGAGCGGAGCCGAGCGGGGCCGAGCGAAGGAGCAGGGAGGTACTGGGGAGAGGCAGGCTGAGCCCGCCGGCCGCCTGCGGCTCAGCGCGGATTGTGCTGCGTCGCCCGGCTCCGCGTACCCCCGCCTCTGCCCAGGCTCCCGCAAAACTTTTATTCTCTGGGGCTCCCCGTGGTGCCTGAAGGAATCGGAGCGCTCTGCCGGCTCTGCGCTCCCCTGCCGCGGCGACCGAGGGGACGTGCATCCCTTTCCCGCTGGGCTCTCGCGCCCCGCGCCTCACCTGCTGCTGATCGCTACTCAGAGCGGCGAGGGGGCACCCGCGGAGAGGCCGCGCGGGCGCCAGTGCCCCCGAATTTTCCCGCCCACCGCCGTAGACTCGCCCGGCGCAACTTTAACTTGATTTCTCTAGCCCAGTTCGGGCACCTTCGGCTGCTGCTTTGCTGCCACCGTTGCCGTCTCGGCCGCCGCCTCACAAAGGGGGCACCGGGAGGGGAGGCGGCGCGGTCCGCGGGCACAGGCGCGGGTGCGCAAGGCGCGGGCCTTCGTGCCGCCGAGGCCGGGAGACAAAAGGGAAACTGCCTCTGTTCGCCGTGCGGGCTGTAGCAGCCAGCCCGTCCGCCTCCTGCCCCGCTCCGCGAGCCTCCTCCCCCCTCCCCCGGCTGCTGCTCCGCCTCCCTCCCCGCGGGCTGTCCCCGCAGTGCTCCGGGACCCGGCGAGCCTTCCGGGCGCACGTCGCTGCTGGTGGTTGGGGCTGTAGCGATAATAAATGATAGAGGATACAATGACTTTGCTGTCTCTGCTGGGTCGCATCATGCGCTACTTCTTGCTGAGACCCGAGACGCTCTTCCTGCTGTGCATCAGCTTGGCTCTGTGGAGTTACTTCTTCCACACGGACGAGGTGAAGACCATCGTCAAGTCCAGCCGGGACGCCGTGAAGATGGTGAAGGGCAAGGTGGCGGAGATCATGCAGAATGATCGGCTCGGGGGGCTCGACGTGCTGGAGGCCGAGTTTTCCAAGACCTGGGAGTTCAAGAGCCACAACGTGGCCGTGTATTCCATCCAGGGCCGCAGAGACCACATGGAGGACCGATTCGAAGTTCTTACGGACCTAGCCAACAAGACGCACCCCTCCATCTTCGGGATCTTTGACGGACATGGGGGCGAGGTAAGAGTTCTTTGGGTTTTGGTTGATGGGTGTGTGTAAACAGGATGTGTGCGTAGCAGGGTAGGACCTGTGTGTGAGGGGCGTGGTGATGACCTGGTGCCGGGCTGGACAAAGACACTAGATCCAAATGTGGCTCCAGTTGCTAAAAAATAGTGTTGGCTCCAGACCTCTTGGGATTTAGTGGCCAATTTGGAGGAGGAAGGGTCATCCATAACCTATTTTGTGCCTCAGAATTTATGAGGTTTCCCAAGGCCAGAACCCAGTAAATGACAGTGCTAGTTTTTGAGGGGAGAGTTTATGGTTTCTGCAGGGAACTTTGGCCCGGGGCCTCAGCGCCCCTGTTCTAGGGTTTGAGGCCAGGCTTAGGCATAAAGAAGGAAGAAAATATCTTTGATTCTTTTCGGGAAAAGAGACAAAATCTGCAGAGCCGAGTCAGTGTGGGCTCAGTGAAGATGAAGGAAGCGGTGACTCCTTCCCATCGCATTCTCCTAGAGGAGGAACCCGAGAGGCACCTCTGCACTTCTTCCCAACTCCATTAACTTTGCAAGTGCAGTCGGGCCAGTTGACAGCAGCGCCTTGCTGGTCGCCTGCTTTTAGCTGGATCGTGGCGCGGGACCGAGATGCCTGTGGCCTTTGCAGAGGTGGCAATGCCTGCAGAGGCGGCGGTGCCGCGATCTCGCCCCTGCGCCCTGGTCAGCGTGGGCGCGCAGAGTCTCCCTGCTTCTAAACTCCTTTATTTGGTGTTCATCTGAAAGCAAGAGATGGTGTTGGAGACCGTTTCAGGTCCTTCTGCCGCATTTCTGCGGCACCCTGATTGCGCGCGCCGGGGCTCAGATTTCCTGGAGGTCGAGGCGAGGGTTGGCTCTGGTCCTCGGGCATCTGCCCAGGGGAAGTGAGTGGCAAATGTGGCTCCAGCGCCGTCCTCCCAAGCGCATCAGGCCAGCCACCCCATCTTTCTCATTTGGCAGTTTGTAAGAGTTTGAATGCTGCTGTTTTAAATGTTTTTGGAGTATACTTTCTTACTCCCAATCCCTTTTGCCACGCTTACTCCATTAGCCCCCCCCCATCCCACCCTACCTCCCGTGCTCTGTGCTCGTACCCAACTTTCCCTCCAACTCTCTTCTTGGTCCTTCTGGTCCCTGGTGAGCTGTGGGGGATGTCTGGATGTCATTCTCTTTCAGGAATTGCTTGTTCTTTGGCCTTTGTTTTGTTCAATTGGTTCTTATTTGCATTCTGTCTTTGATACAAAGTTACTTCAACCCGTCCCCCCCCCCCCATCTTTCCGAGATATTGTATCCATCTGCCTTAAACCAACTTTGCCAGGAGACAAACTTAGTTGGAAAATTTATTTGGTAGAACGGAGATCAGATTTTACTATTTTCCCATCCACCCTAGACCTATGTTCTGTCTTTAAAAATTAAGGTTTCTTACTGGTTGCAATTTTGTAGCTTCTCATGTAGTGTGACGTTCCTTTCCCTTTGGTCACAGGATAGAGGAAAAATATGAAATTAATTGAGGAAACAGATGCTGTGTGCCTGGTAAAAACATACCTGAATGATAATGTTGCCAATTTAATGACTGCATTGTTTTCTTGATTTGATCAGAACGTCTGTATTTTCATTTTATGTGCCTAGACTACTGTAAATCATTTAATAAAGCTTATATTTATTATATATATTTAAGTTAAAATTGGCAGCTGATAATCAGCTTCTGGTCTTAGAAAGCACAGTTGTATTTTTAATTTAAAGTTCTGGATGTAATATTAGTGTTGTGAAACTTTGGGTTGCCCTTGCCTGAGTGTGCTGTATTGGCATGTTTTGAGCCTGCACGTGTAAGTGAATGAGTATTTAAAATTTTCTTTTAAGTCAATATTCTAAAATCTGAAAGTTGCAGACCTAAACAGATTTCAGGTTGAAAAATTTCCAGCACTATCTTCTGGTAAATGTATCATCCACAAAAGGGATGCGATAAATGTTTTTATTTAAATAGAAGGGTTTTACATATATAGGTACCTCCTTAAAAATAGAGTAATAGTTCTATCTATAATCTCTTATACTATGTAGCCAGTTCATTCAATCTGCCTTTGTTTTAGAGCAAAATAAGAAAGGTGATATAAAAGGTAGTTATTTTGTCGTTATTGGGAATGCGATAATAACAAATAATATTAGGCAATTTCTCTTCTGCTTTTTCTTTCATTCAAGGAAAAATCCCACCTAATTGTCATCTTTTGTGTTGTTTAGCTCCCTTACCATTCACCAGAGGAGGGTGCCACTGTTTGATTTTGGTATAGATAGTTGTCTCCTTTCAGAAAAGAAGCAGCTTTTTCTGAACTCCTTATTATTTATGTATAGTGTGTAAGAGATAAATGAGGGCTTTAATTTTATTTCTAATAATTCAAACTAATAAGATGGGCTATAAAACATGAGGGCCCATCTATAATGATACTGCTTTTTAAATTTCATAGAGAAGACCTAAGTCACCTTGTATGTATACATTTCATCCCATTTTTTAGATGAGGTGTTTGTTGATGGGCTTAAGATGTGACCGTTGTAAGGCAGTTTCAAGGCCTTCATTTTGGTGATTTTTGTACTAAATCACTGGACAAATTAGTTTGCATATTTGCCTGGATAGATAGCACACTAGGAATACACAGGTGAATGAGACATGATTCCTATCCTCACAAAGGTTCAGTGTAGAGATACAGATAGATCTGTAACCAAAAGTTATAGTTGTAGCATGCTTAGGGTGTTATGGGAACACTGAGGAAAAGCATTTAAATCAGACCAGGAGGTGGGAGGCCCAGGGAAAGACACTTTGAAGGTATTATTTACTGTAGGTTAAGAGCACAGGCTTTGGTTTGAGATCTGGCTTTGAATCTCTGCTCTGCCTTATACTAGCTGTGACCATGGATAAGTTGCTTAGTCAACTTCATCTGGGAGTTTCTAACCTGAAAAAAAGGGATAATAAGGCATGTAAGGTGCAACTTCATCAGTTGTATTATACCCTATCCTAGAGAAACAGTTAATGGAGAGAACAATGTGGAAAAAGAAAGCTTAAAGACCAAGAAGTCTGCCTTGTTAGGGCAACAATATCTTAGGAAGACAGACTCTTCATATGAAAGCCACAATTTTGATCACTAGAAAGGCATATGTTGGTTATGGATGATTTATTAGGTATACCTCAAACTCTGTTCTAACTTGTGGTAAACTGGTTATTAATTCAGGATTTTAGGTATCTTAGCATTGGGGAAGCAGCATCTAGGTTTCCAGGGTAAATTTTCTGATTAGTGAAAAGGAATATTCCCTATGATTAATTACTAAGTTGGTATTCTGATTTGCACTTCAGCCTCTTAGCATTCGTTGGTTCTCTTGAGTGTGTTCAGTTGTGTATTTTTGACAAAGATATATCTCTGGACTTATGCCGAGGACCAGACTCTGGAGAGCTGTGACTTCTACCTGGATGACATCTTAGAGAGCTTTGTCTCCTTGGTCCTACAGGCCAGCTTCCTTACTTGATGCCATTGGACCCTTGCGACATTCTAACCATCATACTGTGGGTGGATGGTTGGTTCTGAGTGTGTGTGTGTGTGTGTGTGTGTGTGTGTGTGTGTAAAGCTATAGCAGTGATTGTTTTTCTGTATAACAGAAGATTTACAAAGATTAAAACATTGAAAAGGTAAAACAATTATACCAACTGATGTGGAAAGGTTATTTTTATAGATTTTTAAAGTTTATTTGTTTAAGAGAGTGAGGGAGAGCATGAGGGGGGAGGGGCAAAGAGAGGGAGAGAAAGAATCCCAAGCAGGTTCCATCATGCTGTCAGGGCTTAATCTCATAAAGTGTGAGATCATGACCTGACCTGAAACCATTAACTGACTGAGCCACCTAGGTGCCCCTGATGTGGAAAGGTTATTTTTAAGATTAAAAAAATAATGTTTATCTAGAAAAGGTGTGTGTGTGTGTGTGTGTGTGTGTGTGTGTGCGCACGTGTGTGCGCTTATCTGTAATTTTTATCTATAGGCAAAAGGTAAGTGGGGTTTTTTTTGGTACACTTCTTTTAATTTTTATATTATGTAGAAGAAATAGCACCAATCCTTTGAGGCAACTTTGTCAATGCTCATGGCTAAAACCTCTCCGTAAAAACAGATTGTTATGTGTTCCGTCGTTGTTGTATTAAAGGTCATATATCACTATATCACACAGTTGACACACAGCTTGGCCAGGGGTAAGCTTAGAGTGTGCACTTCACATCAGATGCTTGTCAGGGGCTGTAGTCTTCAGGCTCCACACTTCTCAGAAGTTCAGAGGAGAAACTGCTTATAAGGTTGCCTGAAGGATATATATAGTCTAGTTCTTTAGATCAATGGTTCTTAACTTTCCTTGAGTCATGCTTCCCTTTGAGGATGTTGCGAAACTACAGATATATCCCCAAGAAGACTGGATATGTGCATCAGGTTTTGTTTATAATTTTAAAGATAAGTGGATGCATGAAGCCTCTGGATTTTAGGTTAGTCTAGACAGAATAAAATCTGTTTCTGATAAATCTAGACATGCAGAGAGCTATGTACCTGGACCCTTTCCTTGGCCTGATTGTCATTTTCTCCATCATTTGCATTTATTGGCTTGTGTGCTGTCATTTGCAGAGGCTTGTGGATTTAGTGTGGACAAATGCCTCATGATTTAAGAGAAAATTCAGATTACGTTGGTTTAAAATGACACATTGACATTTCTGCCGAAAAGGAGGGGTAGTTTTCTTTTTAGTTAGCCTCTGTCTCCTGTGCCTAGGAGCCTCTGCGTAGGTGAATGCAAGATCATGACTGCTGACCTCGGTGCATCTTCTGCACAGATTGTTTAGAAATTCAGTTCAATTAAACCGACATTTTCTATATAGTCTGACATATGTGGAAAACAGTGTTATGTTCTCTGTGTTGCCTAAAGATGAATCAGTGCATTCTCTGCCTTCTATCTACTTAGAAAGATGAGCTTCTTAATAGTAGAGCTACAGGGTACATCACCTGTGAGAGGTGATGGACTGACTAAGGGAGCATGGGGAATCTTGGGTAATTTGGAAGAGGAGCTGATATTTGATTATATCCTAGCATTTCATTAGACAGAGATTAGGATGGAGAATGAGATGATGACATTACAGGTTGAGGAAAAAAATAAAATGACACAGAGGAGGTAAAATGCAGGCACAGTTGGAAAAAAGACAGGTAGCCTATGTGTTTAGAGTGGGATTTCCCCAACTGCTACTATTCTTTAAGCCTATTCACTATTTTTTTCATTTTTGAGTACCTTTTGTGTTTTATATATTCAATATTATTTTTTAGATTGGCTATTTTTTAATCAAGTAAATTTATTTAAAAATAAGCTTCCTATCATCAATGTGAGTGGAAAATCCCTAGATGAAGTTCTTAGCCTCTAAGCTGTCTCCATTGTGATGAAGTGGAATGATTTTTAGATGATTCTTCTCCTAGTCTCTAGTTGCCTCTAGAGTTCCTCTTTCCCCTTCTCCTTGCTTTTTATGAGCCGAAAGGTGGCTTTTAAAATTTAATTGTTGGCCATAATAAAGAAAGGCAGGCTGCTTACTCCCTTCCCAGGTGAAGGTACCTCTAGTGATGCCACTTCTCAAAGAATTCTGGTTTGGAACAGCTTTCCACTGTGACTTATGTGGCAGATAAGATTTCATGTGTAACATACCTTCATGGGGAACCCAGACTTATGGGCAGTTCCCAGTGGTGTAGCAGAAATCCCACTCCGCTTTCTAATCCAGGTAAATGAGAAGACATTATAAGTAATAAATTTGAATCCTTTGTAGCTTAGTTTAAAAAGTAATTCATACATTTTGATACTTGAGTCATTATTGATCCCAAAAGCAAGCTCAAAGATACAGAGAACAGATTGGTGATTGCCAGAGGCAGGAGTGAGGCATCGGCAAAATGGATGAAAAGAGTCAAAAGGTATAAAATTCTAGTTGAAATATAAAAATGAGACATGGGGATGTAATATAGAGCATGGCGCCTACAGTTAATGCCATTGTATTGTATATTTGAAAGTTGCTAAGAGAGTAAGACTTAGGAGTTTTCATCACAAGAAGAAAAAATTCTTTAACTGTGTGGTAATGGATGGTAACTAGACTTATTGGGGTGATCATTTCCCAATACATACAAATAATGAGTCATTATGTTGTATACCTGAATCTAATATAATATTGTATGTGACCTGTACCTCAATAAAAAAATACTTGCCGAAACTAAAAAAAGTAATATTTTTATTTTGAGTGATAATATTTGAAATTAAAACATTTATTTTAATTTGAGAGAGAGACAGAGAGAGAGAGAGAGAGAGAGAGAGAGCGAGCATGCGCACACACAGGAGAGGGGTAGAGGGAGAGGGAGAGAGAATCTCAAGCAGCCTCCATGCCCAGTACCCCTCATGGAGCTTAATATAGGGCTGCATCTCACAATCCTGGGACCATGACCTTAGCCAAAATCAAAGGTTGGACACAACCAACTGAGCCACCTGGGTGCCCCTAATATTTGATTATTCATAATTTCTGTTTTGAACTTTAACCGCTTCAGTAATGTATTTTTGTAGTTTAACTTCTATTACCATTTGAATAATCCTATTTAATGGGTATATCTTAGCATATTTAAAAACAAATTAACTGTAAAATTATAAAAGTAATATGATTACATGTTAGATAGTATAGGAAAGAAAAAAAATTACTCAAAATCTCATTCTCTTGTCACATCCACTATTAGGATTTTGGTGTATTACTTGCTCACCTTTTTTTATATGCTTTTTAAGTATAATATTACGTTGTTATAATGATGTATGTAGAGTTTTAAAATCTTGGCTTTTTTTTTCACTTTTTATAAGCCTATGGACACAAAATAATTTTGTTCCATACTTCTTTTTTTTAATTATTTTTTTAAATGTTTGTTTATTTTTGAGAGAGAGACAAAGACAGAGTATGAGTGGGAAAGGGAAGAGAGAGGAGGAGATACAGAATCCCAAGCAGGGTCCAGGATCTGGGCTGTCAGCACAGAGCCTGACCCAGGGCTTGAACTCATGAGCCATGAGATCATGACCTGAGCCGAAGTCGGACACTTAACTGACTGAGCCACCCAGGTGCCCCTCCATAATTCTTTATTATATTCCTAATGTGTTTCTTAGTGATAGATTAATATTGTACTGAATGGCTATTTGATAAATCACTCAACAGCTTTCTTACTGGTATACATTTATGTTCCTCTAACTTTTCACCTTTGTAAATAACATTGTAATAATAATAATGATTATTTTTGTATATTTTTGTCATTATAATAAATTTTGTGCTTCTACTGTAGTTTGAGTTATGTCACCAAGGTGATTTCAAGAAGTAGGGTTTCTGGATCAGAGGAGAAATAAAGAAACCACCATTATAGGTAATAATAATAATAATGATAATAATAGCTGACATTTATTGAATATGTTTAATATGCCAGGCAATGTTTAAAGTACTTTATGTATATTTTCTAATTATAATTATCATAACAGTGTTTGAGGTAGGTACTATATATCTCCATTTATATATGCAGAAATTAGGGCATTGAGAAGTTAAGTAATTTACCCAAAGTCTCTTGTAGCACATTCTCAACTAGAATTTGAAACTGGGATTCGGATTTGGAGCTGTCTTCAAACCCTGTGCTCTGAGCTTCTGGTTTAAACTCCACGAATCTCACAATTCTGGCAATGCAGTGTGGATAGGTAGCATTGTTAGAGGGACAGAGCCTGGTCTTCTCAGGTTGCTCAGTAGTACTTGGGAGTTTCTCATTTGATTCTGATAGTTGTGTCCTGGTGACATGTGGTATTGTTCTTGGAAAGTCTATGCTGGAAATCTCAGTAGGTACATCTATTTACCTAAGGAAGTCCTGCAGTTAAAAAAAAATTGCACTCAGAAGTCAGAACAGGCGATGACTCGCAAACAGCCATTCTCATCCACTCCCCTTCTTTGCTGGCAGAATCTCTGGACCACTACAAAGAAGCTCTAATATTTTTGCCTGTTAGCTCATGGAAGGCTTGCCTAGAAGTTATGGTGGCATCAACATAGCCATTTAAAAAAATTATTAAGGTTTTATTTTACTTTAAAGTACTAAAGGCTTGATTTTAGGATAAACGTCTAGTGGTGTGTATGTGTTTGCATTATTTCTTTTTATAACTGAAGCAGTTTTTTTAGAACTAAAATAATTTCCTAATCAGTAAACAGTTGTTAATTTAATAAAAAATTTTATAAATTTAATTTTGAGAGAGAGAGGGAGAAAAAGCATTAGTGGGGGAGGTGCAGAGAGTGAGGGGGACAGATCTGAAGTTGTCTCTGTGATCACAGCAGAGAGCCTGATGCAAGGGTGAACTCAGCGACTGTGAGATCATGACCTGAGCTGAATTGGGCACTTACCTGACTGAGCCACCCAGGTGCCCCAATTTAATTTTTGTTAAGATTTTATTTTTTAAGTAGTCTCTATACCTGACATGGGGCTTGAACTCACAACCCTGAGATCAAGGAGATCAAGAGTTGTATGCTTTACTGACCGAGCCAGCCAGATTTAGTAACTGCTAAATTAACAGTTGTTTAATTTTAAATAGCAAAATACTATTTTTTCATTTGTTTACAATATTGAGTTGGTATGTGTAGTTAGAATAGATGATAGTCATGTGTTTCCATTCTAGAAGGCTACTTAATACATTATTGTTTTAGTCAACCTTAAGTTAAGCCCAAGCTTTGGTGATGGCTAGTTAAAATCTGTTTTTAATACGAATGTTCAAACGTAAAGTTTAAAGAGATAAAGGCAGCCATCATTAAAAAAGTATAGTACCTTTAGTACTATAGTACTCTTTTATAATTATAGGCCCTCTGTATAAAGCACTTTTAAGTAAATATTCGTGTAGAGAAAATTATGTACATTGATAAATTTATATCCTTTCAATAAAGTTGAAATCTGTGCTATGAAAAGCTCTGCTTAAAACATGAAGATACAATAATTTACATCTAAGAAACTAATCTGTGAATTTTGATTACTTGATGTTTCTGGAGAATATTTTTTCTCCCCTTCTCTGTTTAATGAGAATAAGACTCAATTTAATTGAACCTTAGCTGCCTCTGACTTGTCTAGAATGAGGGAAGGTTCTGGTAGTTGATTCTTTTAAAAATGAGACTTGACGAGGTGGCCGAGTGGTTAAGGCGATGGACTGCTAAAAATGAGACTTACTTACTTTCCCCCATTCCTAGAAGACGAGGAGTTCTTGTCTGCTACTGGGCACAGAGCCCCTGAAGGTAAGTCTGGGGCTACTGCAAATAATTACACAAAATGTTCGTTGTACAATGATGCCAGATAGAGACACACCATTTCTAAAGTAAAAAAGAACTGTCTGCTCCCCAAGCTAGGCATAATCACTTGGAAAGTGTGCCTTTTTCTAATTTGTGCAGAAGTGAAGGGCAGTCTAGCAGCAGTCTGTATTTCTGAGACTCCCATTCTTTACCACACCATCCATCATTATTGCCCTCCTTGTTCTGCTCCAGTGTTGAGCAGCTGACAGATAATCTATGGGTCTTAGTTGCTAAACCAAAGACCAGTTATCCATTTCACATCATGTCAGCAAACCTTATGACTTCCCTGGAGAAGTGCACCTTTATTTGCATTTGCTTTTCAACATGAATATTCCAGGTTTTAGTCATTATAAATGTGAGTGGGGATTTAATGGCCTGTAGCGATACATCTTAAATATTTCAAATTGTATTTTTAATAGGACAGTCTATATTCAGCGGTACTCTTGGACAGTAAGGTTTTTCATCTAAAAACACTTAAACATTATCCTTTTAGTTATAGAATTGCCATAGGGCAAAAACTGTTTTATTCTGATAAGTATATACCATTTCTTTCTAATCTAGTAAGTGCTTTCAAATCTCTTTTTAATTAAATAACTTTCAGTTTAATTAGTTACTCAAGATTTTCTGGCCAAATAAGCCTCTTGCTGACACTGTATTTTCTAGAAATTGAGACATGGTAGGATTTTTGGTCATATTATTTGCCTTTTTGCTGCCTAGAATAATAAGGTGAATTTTCTGTAACAACTGTTTTGCGTAGGTATGAGATAAATATAACTGACCCAGAATTTGGGATTAAGAAGTTTCTGCTTCTCTTTTATTTAAACTTAGAGATTTCTTACATTTCTGTTTAGAAAAAAGATACATTTTCTCTTTAGATAGCCCTGGCAGGGATCTTGAATTGTCATATCATCCAAATATAGTGCCTAAGGCTTAACAGCTACATGAATAATCTATTTTTAAAGACTTTCATCAAGGAAATTCCATACTGTCCCTGGAGAATTTTTTTCTCTATATTCCTTTCTCTCAGGAAATTCATCTTTATATATGAACAAGTTCCCTTTGGTTTAAACCTATTTCTTAGTTTGCCCTTAACAGAGATATATTAGGATTAGATTGCTGTCATTTGCAAGTCAGTGAGATTATGGAAATCACAAATCTTCTTCCCCTCATACTAAATAAGTACATCAAATTATAGGAGAAGCACTCATCTCAAAGAAAGGAGATATAAGGTAATTTCTACCAAAGACAGAATAGTTTCCAAATGGTCAATGATATTTCCTCTTTGTAAGGAGCTGTTTTGGCAATAAAGGAAATAGCCTTTTCCTTTATTTTAACAGATTGGTTACTTTTGTCTTTTATGTCCATTGTCAGAGGCTTAGGCTATAGATGGAATAAATTTTGTTAGCTAGAACAAAAGATGGGAATCATTGGGCGGCCTTGGGGAGCGGGTTCAGAGAAGGTGGCCGGGAACATTTCTTGTCTGCGCATTAGCAAAATCTTTGGAGAACGTTGCTGTAAAGTATATAACATCGACATGAAGGAAAAAAAGAAAGCTTTAGAAGACTTTATAAAAGTCTGTAGCATCTTACTTATTTATGTTTTTGGATTGGCTTAGAGGTGACTTTGTCTGGGAGCTGAGATGTAAATTTGGTATTTTAGGGCCCCAACAAGTTTTAAGAAACTATTAGTACTCCTATTTTCTCTCTGTTCTGTATAAACTAGCAACAAAGAGGGGCTTGAGTGTTTGGAGAACAACAAGGTGCTTTTTGCTCTAATACATGACTGTGTGTTCAGTACAGGTAAAGCTACTGATGAATGTGGAAGCATCACAGGAGTTCTTTTGTTGGCTACCCATTTCTCTTTTACTTTCTTCCTGTTTTAGACAATGAATTTGTTCAAATTCAGTAGGATTTTTGTCCCTTCATTATTTGGTATCATAAGTTTTGTTATTATATTTAAAACTGTTCTGCTCTACTCCAGGCCAGAGAGAAGATTCCTGAGAGGGTCAGAATTTGTATACGCATTTTGGAGGGGGCAGCCTGGCAGTGTTCTGGGCTTCAGTGTGAGGGGAGGGAGTTGAAGTCTTCTGATGTTTCTGGAGGCCAAAATGAATGCCTTTGGAGTAAATTCTGTGTGTGAGGATGAAGTGCTCATTCTGCCGCTGCTGCTATAAATTGATTTACAATGAAGCCATCTATTCATTATGTTTTCCTGACTGGTTATTACTAGTCTATAGAAATGCACACTGACTAAACTTCCTATTTAGTTTTAGTAGCTTTTCTGATGATTCATTCTCTCTACTTCTTTTTTCTTTTAAAAGATATGCAATCATATTGTCTACAAATTTTGTCTTCTGCTTCCTAAATAGTTATACTTTTTTTTGTTTCCTGCCTCATTGCATTAACTAAAACAGAACAATGTTCTGTAATACTCATGATACTGAGTGTTCTTATGTTCCTGTATTTGAGATTATTTAAAAAGTTTGAGATCAGGGAAATGTGAAATGGCTTCAGTTTATGGATAGTAGGGCTAAAGTTTCTCTGCTGATATAATGGAAGATGAAATCCAAAGGTAAAGTAAGAGCCAAAGAAGAAAGGATATTCAAGGTATGGTAATCAAGAGAATTCATGATCACAAGGATGGACTAGAACTTGGTATAGATGTTGTGTTGCTGAAAACTACAACTGAAATCAAGTACATGCAGGGGAGAGCCTTGTCTTTTCTTCTTTGGGTAAAAATTATCATCACTAGATCCATCTCATGCACATGTCCCAGAAAGCATTAGTCTGAACAATAAACTTAACCGACTAAGTCACCCAGGTGCCCCTGAACAATAAGCACAATATCTAATTGTATAGGATACTGATTCTGCTGGTTATGAAACCCTAGCAAGATACACACAGGAATCTCTCCCTGGTTCTAGAGGAGTGGGACCTCTGGAGCAATCTTGCCCTTGCACTTCTGCTGGTTTGGGTGAAAGTTGTCCTTATTTTATCTGGGATTTCCTGTGCAGAAAATCCTTGCCCTGTTTATATTATCTGTCTTGTAAGGAGACTGCAGCTGCTTACAGAAGATTCTCATACTGAATGGGGTTAGGTTATATTAATGTACATACAGAGACAAAATCTTATGTAAGATCTCTCAAATTGGCCGTAAAGAAGAGTGTGATTTTCACCTCTTATTCTATAGAGTCATATGTAATTATAAATGTATAACTACATATTCAAAGTAATGTATAGTACAGAAAAAGCATGTGCCTGTAAAATATAGGAATGTGTAGTTATAAACAGGTAATCACATATCCAAAATAATGTATAGTACAGAATAAAGTGTATGCATATGAAATACAGTTTTATAGTGTTTTTATTTATTTATTTATTTATTTTGAGAGAGAGAGAGAGAGAGAGAGAGAGAGCGAGAGAGAGAGAGCGAGAGCGAGCATGAGTGGGAGAGGGGCAGAGAGAAAGGGAAAGAGAGAATCCTAATTAGGCTCTATGCTGTCAGCCCCTGACACGGGGCTTGATCTCACAAACCATGAGATCACGACCTGAGATGAAATCAAGAGTCAGGTGCTTAACCAGCTGAGCCACCCAGGTGCCCTTACAGTGTTTTAAATAAAAAAAGAGTTTCTTGGGTTTGTGTAAATTTGTGAATGGCACTGTTTACTGTGTCTTCTGAAAGATAATAGAATAAGAAATTGAAGAATATTTTGAGATTTTCAGCTGATGATAGGAACTTTTTATTTCTTTTAAAGAGGTCGTATCATATATTTCTATATGTGATCACTTTGAAAAATTTAGTTTGTTAAAGTTTTAAAGCTACAAAGCAGAATAAAGATAGCTTTTAAGTTAGGAGTAAGATTAATTTATTGTGATTATTTTTAAAGTCAATTTTAGAAAGATAATTATAATGCCATATTGAGAGCTTTATTTTTAATCTAGGTGCCAGCCATATCTTTGACACCAGATGGGAATATGGAGATGGGCACTCCGCCCGGTAATTTATGCTCATAAATACATACAAAAAGTTTACATTGGCTGTTTCTTTCTTGCCTATGGCTTGAGACCCTGGGAGATTTTATACTCCAGTGATTTCAGAAGAGAGACCGATCGGGGATTCTGACCTTTTCTATTTTCCTGGCATCCATCCTGAGTACCTGATAAGGTACCTGTAGGTCTAAACTGTTTTGATAAATGTATGCTTATAGGTTTGTCTAAGACTGAAAGTCTTTGAGCAGCAACAAATCCTTGGAAAGGAAGCTTGTATTTTTAATACTATCTACGAGATCCAAGTGGCTGTTGCTAAAGAAATTACCCAGGTAGAGAACTGAGAAGCTGACAGTGGCCAGAGAAGTTCTCTGTACCTTCCTATTAGAGCTGCATACAGATGGAAATTGTTTATTCCCAAAGGATTATGTAATACAACCAGTTTTTGATATAAAAGAATATAGGCAGGCATGTACTTTGGAAATACTGCTTAAGAGGGAATTCTCTGATGAGGAGGACAGCTGGTTATTTTTTTCTCTAAAAAGTAGAGTAGGGGCACCTGGGTGGCTCAGTCGGTTAAGTGTCTGGCTTCGGCTCAGGTCATGATCTCGCGGTTTGTGGGTTCGAGCCCTGCATCAGGCTCTGTGCTGACAGCTAGCTCAGAGCCTGGACCCTGTCTTCAGATTCTGTGTCTCCCTCTCTCTCTGACCCTCCCCTGCTCATGCTGGTTGTCTCTCTCTCTCTCTCAAAAATAAATAAAACATTAAAAAAATAAAATAAAAAGTAGGGTAATAGTGGACGTGCTCTGTTGATATACCCACTTTACTGGAGAGAATCCTCATCCCCACCCTTGATGGTGACTCTGTGTCGTGGGGATTAGGACATCCACCTTCTTCAGTGTTAAAAATTTACCAGTGTTACAATATTATTATCTGATACACAGTACATATTCAAATTTTGCCAAATGTTCCAACTGTTTTGAAAAATAGCTGAGGTATGATTGGCATAAAATAAGCTGCATATAGTTAATATATATAATTTGATCAGTTTTGCATATATTCGTGAAACTATTACTACTATCAAGATGAACCTAGCCAAGAGTGTCTAAGGTTTCTTTATGCCTTTTGGAAATACTTTTCTTCTATCTTCCTCTAGTCCCTCTCTCTGTCCTTAGGCAACCATTAATCTGCTTTCTGTCACTATAGACTTAGTGTGCATTTGGTAAAATTTTACATAAATGGAAATGTACAGCATGTACTCCTTTTTTGTTTTCTGGCTTTTTTCCCCACTCAGCATAATCATTTTGAAATCCACCTATTTTGTTGCATCTGTCAATGGTTCACTCATTTTTATCACATGATAATGTATTGTATGGATATACCAAAATTTGTTTATCCGTTCACTTATTGTTGGACATTTGAGTTGCTTTCAGTTTTTGACTGTGAACATTCATACACAGGTCTTTGTATGGACGTATGCTTTCACGTCTTTTGGGTGAATACCTAGGAGTAGAATTGTTGGATATTATGGTAGGTGTGTGTTAACTTAAAAACAAACAAACAAACAAACACCCTGCTAAACCACTTTCCAAAGTGGCTGTTATTATTTTACACTCCCATCATTGATGTATGAGAGTTCTAGTTGCTCCATATCCTTGCCAGTCTTTTTAACATTAGTCGTTCTAGCAGTTTTGAAGTGGTTTCTTAATGTGTTTTTAGTTTGCATTTTATTAGTGACTAATGATGCTGAATATCTTTTTTATGTTCTCTTTGGAAGATGGCTTTCTTTTGAAAATATTGAAGAAGAATGGCTGTCAAATCTTGGTTTTCTAGTAAAATCTGAGTTTTGTTCTTCCCTATATGATCTAAGTGAACAAAAGAGAGAGCAAGAGGGTTAGGAGTGATGAGATACTTTATTACTGAAAGAAGAGAGGCTCATCAGTACAGCCTAGAAATTAGAGGTATTGAGAGGTTGCATGAAGTAATCAATAAATCAGATGAAACAAGGAGAGCAGAAGAGAAAGGTCAGGGCCTGTGACTGTTAAAGACAGTTTGTATTATCAGATTCTTTAATTTTTTTAAATCCACATGCTCTTGTATTCCAGATAAAAAATCTGAATGAGACTTCTCTTAGAAAAGTGTATTTGAAAGCATAGACTGGTGACACTGCTTCTGCTTTCTTCCCCACTCATTCATTTCCTCTTAACTTCTGACACCTTTTTTGATCCTGTTTTTTGTTTTTGTTTTTCTTAAGGTCTCTAGGGATCTTATAACCATTCATGATGGCCTGTTTTCAGCCCTTATCTGTAGGTTCTGGCTTCCCTCACTACTACTGTCTTCTTGAGACTTACCTTCTTGCCCTTGGTGACAACACTTGCATTTTTTTTTTTTGCTCTGTGCTGGTTTTATTTTGTTTGCACCAGCAGTTTCCATTAAGTCAGCCATCCTTTCTAAGCATAGGGCTTTCCTTCCCATGTTGAGATCATGTCTTTCCAGGCTGACTTAATACTTTCTTTCTGGATGTTACCTCAATAAGTAACCTGTCTGAAACCATATTTGCCTTTTGTGTCCCTAGATTAATTTCCTCCCCACATTTAACCTTGCTCTCATGTGCTGTCATTCTCCCAGTCTCCCATGCCTAAAACTACTATCTCATCTTTGCTTCTTTCCTCTTCATTCAAGTCTGTTAGACTTTATATAATACCTCTCGTCCCTATCTCCATCTTCATGGTTGTATGGCTGCCATGCTAATTCAGCCTTTCATCACTTCCTCCTAGGATTGTGACAGTGGCTTCTGAACTGATCACTTAGTCTTTAGTCTCTCATCTGTCCAACCCACTCACTGATGTCTCTAATAGATGAGTCTTCTCAACTCACTGGGTTGATATTGTTACTTTTTAAAAAGTCTGTGATTTATACCAACTATGATTTATTTCTTTGAAATTTGTTTGTTTGTTTTTGGTTCTCCTAATGGCATCTCTGACTGCTTTACCTTACTCAACCTTATCTTCTGTGGTTCCTCTACACAAAACTCTGAGCTACAGCAAAAATGGTCTTTTATTCCCTGAATACCTGATGGATACATATGCCCACTACTGCTACTTTGTCGACTCTATTCCATTCTCTGAGAGATTTCTCATTCTTTTTCCCCATACCTGTGTCATGTCCTAATTTCAAGGCTCCCCTCAATTTCCAGCTCTTCCACAAATTCTTACTTGGTTGTGTCAACATTAAGTAATCATTCCCTCCTTTGAACTTATTGTCTGTGACAGGCAATTGGACATTTTGTGTTATTGTTCATTTTCAAGATACTTCTTCTTTCCAACCAAAGTTCAGCTTCTTTGAGTTTCATGCCTCTAATAAGTTCCTGTGGTGTGCTTGAACTGTCCCAGATGCTTACATCTTAATAATAACAATGCCTATCAATATTTCTGTAAAGAATGATGCCAAACAAATGAAAAGGAAACATCAACTTGTAAGATTGCATTTTCTATCTATTATGTGTGTTGGAAACCAAAGGGCTCTGTTCATTCTGGCTTTTGAGTGCATGTCAGATGTTTTCATTGATTCTCTCTCACTGAATCCTCATGGTTTTTTGAGGCGGTTGTTATCCCATTTTACAGTTGGGGAAACTGAAGCTCAGCAGAGCTGGGATTAAAGTATTTCCCAGGTCTGGGGTGCCTGGGTGGATCAGTCAATTGAGTGTCCAGCTTTGACTCAGGTCATGATCTCACGGTTCGTGGGTTTGAGCCCTGCGTCAGGCTCTGTGCTGACAGCTAGCTCAGAGCCTGGAGACTGTGTTCAGATTCTGTGTCTCCCTCTCTCTCTGGCCCTCCCTTGCTCATGCTGGTTGTCTCTCTCTCTCTCTCTCTCAAAAATAAATAAAACATTAAAAAAAATAAATAAAATATTTTCCAGGTCTGCCTGATTCCAAAGCCCTCTTCTTCTCTGTAACACATTGCCTTTTGCAGGGCTGGTTTGGCAAGCGTTCCTTTGGGGTCATCTCTGAGGTATCTACACTTTAGATTATCTGTAATAAATGTTTCAAGTACATGAGAATGGAATCAAGTTGAAGCGATAAAGTAATTTATTTATACCACTCACTTGCATTTACTCTCTTTGTTTCTTTCATCAACTTTCATGGCTTATGCAGTGTAGAGTTTGTCCAGAAGCCCTTTAAATAATGACCAAGGAAAATGCAAATTAAGTATGTAGAATTTGTCAGGATAGCCTAGGCAAGTGGTTTTCATGTTTGACAGGTATCTCTATTTCTGATTGTAAGGCAGGGATTTTGGGAATTGCAATGGCTGGCTCCTCAGAGGAAACTAGGCAACATTTTCGGATTTAACTCAATGTACCCTTCAAAAGGTAATTCACTTGTTTGGTTAGTGGTGTTATGGATTATAGGACATTAGTCATGCCTCAATATTCAAGTGTAAGTACAAAAGAATACTTCCTAGAGCTCACTTGAAAAAAGTTCCATCTATTGTTTTCCTCCCAAAAGCAACATGCAGAATAATATTATACATAGTATTTAGTGAGTATCAACGAGTGGGGAAATATAAGTGAATAATTTCAGCTGCCTGGGGACAGAAACAGTGTTTCATAGACTTAAGATTTAGAACTCAATCATTCTTGGTTTGTACCCAGCCAATGAAGAGTGGCATCAATAAGTCGTATGAACAGAAAACAGCTTACTGATAGTGTGTGAATACTTTAGAAAGGAATATAAATCATCAACCTTATTTTATTTTATGTAATGTCATCAAAATATATGCGTTTCCTCTATACTAATTATTGAATTAAATGGAATTTTTAGAAAATATCCAACACGTGGAGTTTATAGAATCCTAATGTACAAAATGGACTACTTTGGGGAGCTTTATGGATCATTTTGAAAACTATAGTAACTCAGTTCTTAACAGGTACACCATTAGCTACCTCTATCTCAGCTTTTCCAACCCTGGGAAGCAGAAGCCACTTTGTGGGGTACTTTTTCCCTACTCATGCAGTTGTCACTAATCATCATTTCAGAGAAAGTTG
The DNA here is from genome assembly GCF_006229205.1 of Suricata suricatta. Taxonomy (NCBI): domain Eukaryota; kingdom Metazoa; phylum Chordata; class Mammalia; order Carnivora; family Herpestidae; genus Suricata; species Suricata suricatta. The sequence goes on along the minus strand of NC_043704.1, from coordinate 102,386,670 downwards.
AGGTCTCAGGATGAAAACATGTTATTTCCTCAAGCATTAGATTAAATTCTCCATTGGCAGTATTGAATCTGAGTTGAAAAACATTTTCACTTTTTTGAAATTGGATAGAAGTTATGGCTATGAATGCTTAGGTTAGCATTATGCCTATCTTGACTCTTCAGTTCGTGGATGCCTGTTTTCAGATAGACTATATTACTTCAGTGTTTTATACAGAGCGGGCACCCTATAAATGTTTCTTAAATTAATCATTTAGTATTTCTCTTTTTGTGACTGGCTTATTTCACTTAGCAAAATGTCTTCAAGATTCATCCATGTTGTAGAATGCAATAAGATTTTCCTTCCCTTTAAAAAATTTTTTAATGTTTATTAATTTTTGAGAGAGAGAGACAGAGTGTGAGTAGGGGAGGGGCAGAGAGAGAGGGAGACACAGAATTTGAAGCAGGCTCCCTGCTCTGAGCCATCAGCACAGAGCCTAATGCGGGGCTCAAACCCTGGGACCATGAGATCATGACCTGAGTCGAAGTTGGATGCCCTACTGACTGAGCCACCCAGGCGCCCCAGATTTCCTTCCCTTTTAAGGCCAAGTGTTATTCTGTTGTGTATATGTACCACATTTTATTTATCTAGTCATCTGTCAGTGGATGTTTGGGTTGCTTCCAGTTCTTGGCTATCGTGAATACTGCTGCTATGAACATAGGTGTACAAAAGACTTCTTTGTGATCTTGTTTTCCGTTCTTTGGGATACATTCCTAGAAGTGAGATGGCTGAGTCATATGATAGTTCTATTTTTAATATTTTGAGGAAGTACCATGCTATTTTCCATAGTAGTTGCCCTATTTTACACTCAGCAACAGTGCATAAGCATTCCTACTTCTCTACATACTTGCCAAAACTTACTATTTTCTGTTTCTTAAATAGTAGCCATCCTAATGGGTGTGAAGTGACATCTTGTGATTTTGATTTGCATTTCTGTAATGATTAAGAAAGTTGAGTATATTTTCATATACTTGTTGGCCATTTGCGTATCATCCTCAGGGAAATGTTTATTCAAGTCTTTTGCCCATTTTAAACCAGGTTATTTGTTTTTGTTGTTGTTGTTGTTGAGGTTTAACAATTTTCATATTCTAGATATTAACCCTTTATCAGATGTTATGATTTGCAGATATTTTCTCTTGCATTTCTAAGAATATTTTTGCAAGTTTTTATATTTATATGATTTCAGACTTACAGAAAAATTGCAAAACCAGTACAAGAAACTCCCATATACCTTTTGTTCAGAGTTACTGGTTTTTTTTTCAGGAGCACCTGGATTTCTTGACATTTTGTTGAGCCCTCTAACAGAATGAATTACTTGCAGCTGTGGGAGATGTAAAAGTATAAACATGGTCCCTGTCTGAATATGCAAAACAAATAAAGATGTTTATAAAGCAACCAGTACTGAGGAGAATAATACGAATAAGAACAAAAGTGAGAGGGGGCCAAAAGTAAGAATAATTTGAGTAATTAGAATTGGAGACTGGTCCCAGTGTTTCTCAACATGGGATGATTTTTGTCTCAAGGACTTTTTGTGATGTTTGGAGACAAACTTGTTGACACCACTGCAGGGGGCGTGGGAGAGGCTTCAGTACTGGTGACTCGTGTGTAGAAACCGAAGCCACCGCTAAGCATCCTGCCGTGCACAGGACAGCCCCATACAACAAAGAATGATCCAGCCCAGATGTCGGTAGTGCCACGTTGGTAGTGCCATGGCACTTGGAAAGTGCACTTGGGAAGCAGACTTTGCAGAAAACCTATCTTGAGGACTTTAAAGGCTTTGGGCCTGGAAATCCTCTCAAACACATCTGAAACACTTAAATAAGACAATGAGGACTCTGCCTGGTAAGATAATAAGGTATGATAAAGTATTTTCTTCTCTTTTTTGGTGCATAACCCATAATAAGAGGGCTTAGTTGCTTTCTGCTTACTATGAAGTTTCTGCAATAAACTGTTGAAAAATGCTTTCCTTGATTCTATTTTGTATTGCAGTCTCTTATAGCTAACATGTTCCTGTTGTTGCATTTTTTTTTGCCACTTTCTACTGTAAAAAAAAAAAAACCAAAACACAACTCCCCCCCCCCCAACTATGTAAATTCTGAGGAAAGCAAACAGTACTGTATGAAAGATCATGAAGCTTAGAGGAAACAATCAAAGCTGTTGGGAGAATGTGCGTTAGATGGCTTCCTTTCAATCCTCGGTTCACTGTGGAGAAGTGAGGTGTCAGTTTTGTTTTATCACTAAGTCCAGTAAGCCAGGAGGAGAATAAAAATAGCATGGGCTTGACATGCTAGACCTGGACTTGAATCCAGGCCCATTCTACAGTAGTTCTCTGACCTGGGGCACATATATAATTTACTTGTGTACTCTGAACTCAGTACAGACTACTTCTCTGCCAGGGGCCTAATATTTGCTTCACTGAGTGGTGAAGGGGCGTGGAGTACAGTGGGGAAGGCTGTGGACTCTCACACGTTATTGCCTAGCTTCAGATCTTCACTCAGGTACTTCTAGTTCTATGCCCTTTGGTAAGTTTCTCAACCTTTTCTAGACCTCGATTTCTTCACTTGAAAAATGAGAATAATTGTATCAGTATTTACTTCATAGGGCTATTAGGATATTAAATGAATTAATAAAGGTAAATGTAAATGTAAAACTTAGAAAGTGGTGCTGGGCACGTAGTAGGCACAGTAAATGTTAGCTGTTTTGGGGATTAATTTGAGATTAAAGAATGTGAAGAACTAAACACCCTGTAATGTTTAGCAAAAGACAGTGCTTGATAACTGGTTGGCAAAATTTAAATTTTAGTAGCTTAGAGTTTATAATAATATAATGCCATTATAATGAAATCATTAGCCCCCTGAAGTTAAATTAGTGGGGATTTGGTCTTAAGAAGTCTTCAGGATATAAAAATGAAGCTGCTCATTCTTTTGCTTCTTACTTGTTCCTGGCAAAGACTCCTTTAGACCCATGATCAAAAATGTGCTTAAAGAATTGCAGTCCTAGCCAGACTTCTGTGGAATTATAAGAGGCAACTAGAACAGCCGCCTGAGTGCATGGAGTGGTGAGGGATGTTTGGGTTGGAAATAGTTGTTTCTCTAGTCTGACTTTCATGAAAGTCCCCTTGGCAGAGAGGAAGTAGAGAAATAGCAGGAAAAGTGATTGTTTTCGAATTCCCTGTTTATCCTTGGGGTGTGGGTGTGTGTTGGGTGAAGAGGCCCTTTCCTTCTTGAAGGTCTAGGGGACTTAGACTCACTCAAATATAATTTACAGTGGAACCAAATATCCAGTTACATCTGTCCCTGTTAGATACTGGGTTGTAGACATATTTATAGGGCACATATGGCTCAGTGCTTTCTTAAAATATGAGGATGTATTATCTCCTTGTAAGATAAATTAATTGTATGGAAAGGGATTAGCCTGGCATTGTGCTTTATTAAGACTTAGCTGTCGTCATCATCATCATCATCGTCGTCCTTACTCTTAAATGTCAAGTTTTAGTTAAGAAACTAATGAAGTCTTTAAAATTTATTCAGTAATTCCATTTCCCTTTTTTAATTTTTTTACTTTTTATGGGCATACACATATTCAAAAAAGTGCATGTCATAGTTCTGCAGCTTGATGAATTTTCACAGACTAAACACACTCATGCCTTCAACACCTAACTCAAGGAACAGAATATCACTAATATCCCAGAAGTCCCATGCATGGTCCCTTCTTGCCATTATCCTTCAGTTTTCAGGAAAAAAAAATTGTTTTTCTCTTTAGTGACATTCAAAGCCACTCATACATGGCTTTATGTAAACCCTTAATAGGTATGGCTGACAGTTATAGCTGGCCTTATTACACCCTTTTATTTTCTTATGCTTTAAAAAGCACTTCTCCTGGAAAGGGTTTCAGTCCTGTAGGCTCTTACCTTTGGACATGGATAGACTGAGTGATCTCATGGATCATCCTCTGCAAATAGATGGTGTGTTCTTTGCTTTTATTTGTCCGTATTATAGAAGTCCATTAAAACCAAAAAGTTGTCTATTGTACAAAAAGAAAAGGAAATTGGCTCAGCTGCACAGACCTCTTAGATGTCTTCTCTAAAAGCATTCTACATTCAAAAGAGCTCAAGGCACATGAAAGAAATCCTGTGGTGGAGGAAGACCACACAATGCTGGGTGCAATTGTGGGCTCTTCTCTCCTGCCATCGAACAAGGTGATGAGACTGAAGGACTGGCTACTTTTGGAAGTAATGGACTTCAATGAGTTTGCTGTGCTTTTGTCTGGGCGTATTTAGAAAACCATGGGGAATTTTTCAGAAGGCAGCTTCTCAGAGGAAGAATAAGACTTCGGGGGTTGGGGTTGAGACTCTTCACAGCACTGAACACATTCACTATGGAATTACCAGGACATTGCTTTGGGTGACTTGTGTAACTTTTTGGGCCCAGCTAATGGCTCTGCTAAAATATTGTATATGCATTTCAGAATATTATTAGTCATTTTAGCCATTGCTTTATTTCTTGATACTTATTTGTTAGTTAAAACAATTGAGATCCAATTCACATACTGTAAAATCTACCCTCTTTAAAGTCTACAGGTTATTGGATTTTAGTATGGATATTTACATGACTATTACAGAACATTTTCTTCACCCCCGAGAAGAAACCCCTGCCCACTAGCAGTCGCTCTCCCCATTCTATTTATTTAGTTTTGCAAAATAAATATCATTACTATCTTTATTTCATAGAAGTCTTTCTTCTACAGGATGTCATGACAGTTGCATGACCATTTACATAGTGGTGTGCCCCATCTAGCATCCCTTCTAAAGTTGATTTGGGCGTGCATTTTCAGCACTACCACCAACCCGATTTGATTGCTACTGTTGTAGGACATAAAATGACAGTATGTTTACTTACAATCACTTATAGAAATTTCAGCACACATGAACTATGATGTAGTTCCCACGAAACTAACTGAGCGTAGTAAAGATTTCTGATTATCTGCCAAAACTGGGCTCTGTTTTACAAGTTTAATGGATTGAGAAATCAGTTCTTCTGGCTTATGTGGAAAGGTTTAAGTGTGTTTTTTTAACTGGTTTTTGAAAAAAATGCATAAAATGTATTTGTTTTACACTTAGTTGATTTCTGAAGGACTGGAATTGATTGTTTCTAAGTGAATATGATTGACCTTTTAAAAATGTAGATTAACAATTTAGATTAACTTTTTTGAATCTGTGTTTTTATTATTTCAAAAGTAACATATGCTAATTGAAAAAAATTTTAACGTGTAGAGCTTAGAAGAGATTCTAGGTGCAAAAAGAGGGCTGTCATTCGGCCTCTCACTGTATAGAATTTATACTTCAACTATTTTAATGTCTAATCATATAAGTGCTTAATTTTTACTTAACTTTTTAAAAATATTTTTTAAATTTATTTTTGAGAGAGAGAGAGTGCGAGCAGGGGAGGAGCAGAGAGAGAGAGGGAGACACAGAAACAGAAGACAGGCTCTAAGCTCTGAGCTGTCAGCACAAAGCCTGATGTGGGGCTTGAACTCATGAACCATGAGATCATGACCTGAACTGAAGTCAGATGCTTAATTGACTGAGCCACCCAGGTGTCCCTACTTAACTTTTAAGTATACTATGGCAGTACTTGTTTATTGCATTGTGTTGCTCTATAGTTTAACACTGTTTACAGTTTCTGGAAGGTTTAAAAATTTTCTCCTTCCAAAATGGTGATTGATATATACTATTAGTAATCTTTCTTAAAAAATTCTATGGTCTCCTGTACTCTAAAAACTATAAAAGACTTATGAAAGAAACTGAACATGACACAAAGAGATGGAAAGATATTCTGTGCTTATAGATTTGAAGAACAAATATTGTTAAAATGTCTATGTGCCCCAAAGCAATCTACACATTTAATGCGTTCCCTATGAAAATACCACCAGTCTTTTTCAGAGCTAGAAAAAAGAATCCTAAAATTTGGATGGAATTACAAAAGACTCTGAATAGCCAAAGCAACCTCGAAAAAGCAAAGCAAAGCTGGAGGCATCACAATTCTGGACTTCAAGTTATATTACAAAGCTGTAGTAATCAAAACAGTATGCTACTGGTACAAAACTGGACACAGATCAATGGAACAGAATGGAAGACCCAGAAATGAACTGACAGCTATATGGTTGACTAATCTTCGACAAAGCAGAAAAGAATATTCAGTGGTAAAAAAGAAGTCTCTTTAATGAATGGTGTGGGAAAACAGGACGGCAACATGTAAAAAAAGTGAAACTGGACCACTTTGTTACACCATACACAAAAATAAATTCAAAATGGATGAAAGACCTAAATGTGGGACAGGAAACCATCAAAATCCTAGAAGAGAACACAAGCAGTAACTTCTTGGACATTGGCCATAGCAACTTTTTTCTAGATGTGTTTTCTGAGGCAAGGGAAACAAAAGCAAAAAATAAACTATTGGGACTTCATCAAAATAAATAGCTTCTGCACAGCAAAGGAAACCATCAACAAAACTAAAAGTCAATCTACAGAATGGAAGAAGATATTTGCAAATGACATATCTGATAAAGGGTTAGTATCCAAAATCTATAGAAAATTGTCAAACTCAACACCTAAAAAATGAATAACCCAATTAAAGGATGGGCAGAAAGCATGAATAGACATTTTTCCAAAGAAGACATACAGATGGCCAGCAGACACATGAAAATATACTCAACGTCACTGTTCATCAGGGAAATGCAAATCAAAACTACAGTAAGGTATCACCTCATACCTGTCAGAATGGCTAAAATCAACAAAACAAACAGCAGGTGTTGGCAAGGATGTGGAGAAAGGAGAACCCTCTTGTACTGTTGGTAGGAATGCAAACTAGTGCAGCCACTCTGGAAAACAGTATGCAGGTTCCTCAAAAAGTTAAAAATAGAACTACTGTATGATTCAACAATTTCACTACTAGGTATTTACCCAAAGGATACAATTCAAAGGGATACATACACCCTGACGTTTATAGCAGCATTACCTATAATAGCCGAATCATGGAAAGAGCCCAAGTGTCCATCGACTGATGACTGGATAAAGAAGATGTGGTGTATATATATATATATGCAGTGGAATATTAGTCATAAAAAGAATGAAATATTTTCATTTGCAATGACATGGATAGAGCTAGAGAGTATAATGTGAAGCAAAATAAGTCAGAGAAATACAAATACCATATGATTTTACTCATTTGTGGAATTTATGGAACAAAACCAATTCTGTTAGGGTAACTTATAGCAAAGGGAAAAAAGAAGAAAGACAAACCAAGAAACAGATTCCTAATTATAGAGAACAATCTGATGGTTACCAGAAGGGAGGGGTGTGGGGGGGATGGGTAAAATAGTTGATGTGGATTAAGGAGGACACATGTGATGAGAACTGGGTGCTGTATGGAATTGTTGAATCACTATATTGTGCACCAGAAATAAATATAACATTGTGTGTTAACTATACTGGAATTAAAATAATAATGATGATGATAAAAAGACATAAAAAATTACTGTTGTCTTTTTCTGGTCTAGTGGAGCTTCTGAGCAATGATGGAAATGTACGTATTTGCAAAGCTGGGTCTGTTTGTCATCAAAGAAAACCATGAGTCCAAAACTCTTAAAGAGGCCTCCTCCCTCAGAGCAACTTTTATCCAAAGACTTTAGGACCAAATGACTTCCATTTCATGTGAATCTTTCCAGGCACAAATATTTCATCATGGTGATACAGTTCAGAATGTATACTTTTCAGTAAGTCTCAGGAATAGAATGCCATTTATCTTGTACTATGTATAGACATTAAATAGGCATCAAAAGTCTGTGGTTAACTGGATTCACTAAAAAAAAAAAAAAAGCCCCTCCCCTTAACCCATGCCCCCCATTAAATGCCTTTTTTCTTCACTCTTGAATCCTAGTATTTTGCATTGTCTTCTGTAGTTTCCCAAAGACTCTTTTTAATTATGTAGGGATGGTTGATTAGAACTGCGTTCTTGGGAATCAGTTATTGGACTGAAGAATTGCCTTAGAGACAGAAGAGATGGCTCTAGTAGTAAGCTTTTTGAAGTACCAAAGGGGAATTTGGAAGAGAATCCTAAATTTGTTTTAGGTCACAAGTATATAAGAAGTCTGCATAGTGGATGTGAACTACTACTCAAAATAAACAAGTTGGATTCAGCTATTGGCCTGAGCAACTACCTAATAATGGATTTAACATCTTCAACATCTTTGAATGTGTGATAATATTTTCATTCTATTAGGGTAACTTGTAGCAAAATATTTCTGTATCTTCACTGTATTTTTTAAGTGATTTAATACTGTTGTCATCTGCCACACTGTTTCATTCACATATATAGTATCATATACTGGGGTATGTGGCTGTTGGACTGTGACTTGATATTGATAATGGCCCGGAAAAAGTTGTAAAGAGCCAAGCAAACCACTTTCTACTATATGAATAGTTAATCAGCAATAAGAGTATCTTACGGAAAATGCTGGAGCTTTAATGGATATTAGATAGCACTCACTGTTGAAAGAGAAAACAGGGAAAAATTCCATGCAGTGTAAAATGAGGTCAGATTACAAATACGCTGTGTTCCTCATAAAACAGAGAAGAATTTGTAGGCTCTGAAGTTTACCTGGTGTGTTTAACAGTCCACAAAAGTTTGGGCTTTATACTTATTAAATAATACTTAAAAAGATTGTGTTTTTTCCCCTACATACTCTCTCACCCAAAGGTAAAAATTCATTTCCTGTCAAACATTAATTTATCTCAATAAATCCTTACTCTCTCCTACAATGTAGTAAGCACTGAATTTTGGATAAATACTGAATTTTAGAGACATCAGTGGTCAGTTGGGTTAGTTGAAAGGAGAGTGAGTGGCTCTTCTACTTCTCCCAGATAAACCTTACCAAAGGAAGAGCTGGGAGACTGAAGAACAGGTGTGCTGATCTACAAGCTAGGATTAGGAAGACAAAAGTGGGGGTTGTTTGGGAAAGAGTGTATTATCAAGAAACCACTCTAACCAGTATATCTGGCTCTGTGGTGGTTCTGAGGGTGACTAAAAACTTTCTAAGCCTTTGACACAACAAGGAAGTAGTTTCTCATATTTGAAGACTAGTATTGGGAAGTATGTTTTGTTTTACCCAATTCATATTTTATCTCATACAACAAGCATTTTATAAAGTATTTGCTTACTTTCTGTTAATCAGTATGCTAGGTATTTAAAACCACTGGTTAAGCCATTACAATTGTGCTTAAGGGTCTTAATCTGCATTTTTATAGAAAAGAACTTTATTACTTTTTAACTTTTATTTATTCTCAAGTTAATAAACATACAGTGTAGTCTTGGCTTAAGGAGTTGAACCCAGTGATTCATCTCTTACATTTGACCCTTATGCTCATCCTGTAAAGGGTTCTCCTTAATTCCCATCACCCATTTAGCCCACTCTCCCACACCCTCAACCTCCTGTTTTTATCTTTTCCTCTCCTTCCCTTCCTTTCCTCTATGTTCATCAAATTTCACATGAGTGAAATCATATGATATCTGTCTTTCTTTGACTTATTTCGTGTAGTGTAATACCCTCCAGTTCCATTCACATTATTGCAAATGGCAAGATTTCATTCTTTTTCAATGCCAAGTAGTATTCCATTGTATATATACCACATCTTCTTCATTCATCACTTGATGGACTTTGGGCTCTTTATAGGAAAGAACTTTAAAAGTTCACTTCCTGGAATATTGTGAATGTTATATCTAATTTTAAGCTTCATGTAAGAAATAGTAAATGGTTACTTATTTAAAAGAAAAATTGGTGATTTATAAGTAAGATGAAAATATATTCTTTTTAAGAAATGTTTATTTATTTTGAGAGAGGGTCCCGGGAAGGACAGAGAGAGAGAATCCCAAACAGGCTCTGCACTGAAAGCTTACAGCCCTGATGAGAGGCTTGACCCCACTAACTGTGAGATCATGTCCTGAGCCAAAACCAAGAGTTGGGCACTTAACAAACTGAGCCACCCAGGTGTTCTTTATTAAGAATTTTTAAAATTAAGAATTTGTGGTAATTTTATCAAACATGTTTCAAAATTATAAATATTATCATTTTTTTTCTCCTTTGACCTGCTAATGAGATCTGGTAATCTAATATTGAACCATTTTTGTCTTACTGGTAAGAGACTCACATGATCATGCATGTATTATTCTTTTAAAGGATTGATGGATTTGTTTATAGATATTTTCATCAGGATTTCTGTATTGATATTTACATGAATATCAGTATGAATCATAAATGAGATGGCTCTATGGGTTTTTAGCTTTTTAAAAAGGTTGTTTATATCAGTGTTTTTTTGGCAGTATACAAAGAATTTTAAATCTTTCTACCTTTTACTCCCATACATTTAAATATATTTAGATTTATCCATTCCTTTGAAAATTTGGTAGAATTTGTTTGTGTAAGTATTTGCGTTTGGTGTTTTGTGAGGTAGGGCTTTGATACATTTCTTAGTTACATGAACAGTTATTAACCTGTTTTGACAGAGTCTGACACTAATTCATGACATGATGTTTACATATTTGACTATTTGTGAGAGTTCATATTGTCATTTTTAGTGTTTAAAAAGTGTTTTACTATATTCTCTTTCTTCTATAATACCTTAGGCATTAGATATCATCCTTCTTCTTCTCCTTCTCCTTCTCCTTCTTCTCCTTCTCCTTCTCCTTCTTTCTCCTTCTCCTTCTCCTTCTCTTTCTTTCTCCTTCTCCTTCTCCTTCTCCTTCTTCTCCTCCTCCTCCTCCTCTTAAGAGAGAGAGATACCTTGAAGAGATTGGGAGAGGGAGAAAGAATCCCAAGCAGGCTCCATACCTATTGTGGAGCCTGGTGTGGGACTAGATCCCTTGACCCTGGGATCATGACCTGAGCTGAAATCAAGAGTTGGGTGTTCAACTGAGTCACTCAGGAGCTTCTAGGTATGCTTCCTTAATAATGAGGTGTAGATGAATTTTTCAGTGTAAAAACGTGGCACAATTCTTTGCAAATATGTTGTATGTAAATATATAACATGATAAAGTAGGTGGAGGAAAGCAGATTGGTCTGCTAGAGAAGCAGTGAAATCTAGGGGGCTAAACACCATTTTTTTTAATGGGAGTTCTGCCTATTGGGGAAGATCATATTTGGGAACACAGACTCTGGAAGGCAGAGGGATATGAGTGGGAGCCTGTGATATAGTGGAAATGCTCTGAGGGTAAGATCTATCACTGTGATGAAGTCTTGCAGAGGACTGTTACTTGTTTGTGCTCTATGCTATTGGACCTTCTCTGTGGAGATAAGATAGAGTGACAAAGTCAAGTTTCAGGGGATTGTGGCAGAATCTGGCATGGGAAGACCATCAAAAGCTTGGCATTTACATTTATATATGTAACAACTTTATATTTTCTCATTCATACTAGTCAAAGTGTGTATGTTTGACTTGGGAAAGAAAAATGTTAAGGATGTCAGGGTTAAGTTGATTTGGTAGGGTTATTTTCAGGTTGCATAGTGTTCATAGAGTATTCTAGGCTCCAGAAGATTTCTTGAAGTCATCTTTCAGTTGAATTTGAACTAGGTGTTTTAGCCAATAGAGAGATTTAGAAGGTCTTCAAATTGTAAACATCTCATAGCTCAAGTATTTTCATTCATTGTGCTCAGCTTCGTAAGTGCTACTCTGCTTACTGGTCTCACTCACTAGTTTTATCAGGCTGAGGTCATAACACAGTTGCTGCCATCAGCATTTTACTAGCCTGCCAGTTGTCATGAGGCCATTTTTTAAAGAGGATCATAAAATGAAGAATTGAGTTTATACGTTAAAGAACCCAGTGGAAAGAGCACACAGGGTTAGAGTCAATCAGATGTGTAGTCATGTTACTTTTGCCATTGAACTACTTATTAGACTTCTCCCATCCTTCATCTGTAAGTGGTAAATAGGGATAAGGACTTTTGAATAAAGTGACATTTTACCGAGACCTGAATAACAAGAAGGAGCCAGCAGTGTTAAGATCTGGAGGAAAAACATTCCAGGCAGTGGCACCAGGTAGCGTAGCGCAGGGTGGTCGTGAGCTTGTTATGCTGCAGAAGAGAAGGCTGGAGCTGATCAACAAGGGCAGGTCTTGAGGGACCTCATAGGCCAGCATTTGGAATTTTGTGTGAGGGGAGTTTGGAGTTTCTCATAAACCTGAGATCTGTGGTTGTGTGTTAATTATCATGGCTGAACTATTGTGGTAATAGTCTAATCTCAGCATGCACTCAGATAATATACATATTATTATCCTTTGGGGAAAATGAGAATGAGAGCCTTATCTTAATATGTTGAAATAAGTGGATTAAAAATCAAAGTGAGGCCTAATACACATAACTAATTTTTATGTTAGCTAATGAGAAGTGATTAAAGTAATATGCTCATATAATTAACTTTTAATTATTTTTCTTAGTGACATTTAGTTTATGATCATTCTTCTTGTGATATTGTGGCGTACTATGAAAAGTTATAACCACTTAGGTAACAAATTTGTTCTGAACATCACTTATTTGATGGTAGCTTAGAAATAAGATAGAGGTATGGGATGCTTTGGTGGCTCACTCTTTGAGTGTCCAACTTTGGCTCAGGTCATGATCTCACAGTGCATGAATCTGAGCCCTGTTTCAGGCTCTGTGTTGACAGCTCAGAGCTTGGAGCCTGCTTCAGACTCTGTCTCACTCTCTCTCTGCCCCTCCCCTGCTTGCACTCTGTCTCTCTTTCTCTCTCTCATAAATAAACATTAAAAAAGAATTAAGATATATATATATACACATATACACATACATATATGCATATATATATATATTTTTTAAATGTTTC
>NC_043704.1:102338462-102373642 GCF_006229205.1 Suricata suricatta | reverse complement strand
TTTAATGTTTATTTATTTATTTTGAGAGAGAGAGAGGGAGAGAGGGAGTGAGCGAGTGGGGGTGGGGGGCAGAGAGAGCAGGAGAGAGAGAATCCCAAGCAGGCTCTGCACTGACAAAGGGCTCCATCGCATAATTCATGAGGTCATGACCTGAGCCAAGAGTTGGATGGTCATCTGGCCGAGCCACACAGGTGTCCATAAAGGTATATATATTTAAATAAACTTTTTAGAATAGTTTAGGCATGTAGAAAAATTATAAAGATAGTACAGAGGGTTTCCATATATTCCACATCCAGTTCTGCTCTTATTAACATCTTCCATTAGTATGGTACCTTAGTCAAAATTGAGGAACCAATATTGATACATTCATTGTTAATAAACTAAATTTTTACTTGTAAAACAAATCCTTTAAAATTTTTTTTCAATGTTTATATGTCTTAGAGAGAGAAAGAGAGAGAGAGAATATGAGTGGAGGAGGGATAGAGAGAGAGGGAAACACAGAATCCAAAGCAGGCTCCAGGCTCTGAGCTGCTGGCACAGAGCCAGATGGTGGGGTTCTGACTCACAAACCGGGAGATCATGACCTGAGCTGAAGTTGGATGCTTAACTGACTAAGCCACCCAGGCGCCCCTACTTGCAAAAACAATTCTAATGCTAACCACCTGGCATTAGTGCACACTCACAGATTGGGGTCACAATTCTCCACAAGCCTCTTCTCATTTCAGATATCAGTGGGAGGCTTCGGGGTTTCTAGACCACCTGTGTTTCTGACCAAGTAGTTACATAAATTCAGGAATTTCTACTAACTACTTTTCAGGTGAATGACTCAGAACTTAAGAAAGTCCTATTCTTATGATTACAGTTTTATTATTAAGAATACCAATCAGGGCTAGCCCATGAAGTGATGATTAGGGCAAGTCATGGGAGGTCCCAAATGGGCAGTTTCCATGGCCTCACCGTGGAATGAATGCATCACCCAGAGGGACACCAATCTGTGATTACCAACCAGGAAAGCTCACTGTAGAATGTCTCTCAATTGAGGTTTGTCAGATGTTTTTCTCATGATTAAATTGGGGTTATGGTTTTTGGGGAAGATGACCATAGGAGTAAAGGGCCATTCTTACCATACCACATCAACATGACTTATAATAGTTGATGTTGATCTTAATTATGTCACTTAGATAATGTTTATCAGGCTTCTCTACTGTAAAGTTACCCTCTCCCGTTTCCTCATTTCCATATTGTGCTCTTTGGAAAGAGGTTACTATGTGCAGCCCATGCTTTAGGAGTGGGGAATTCCACTCTGCCTCCTTGAGCATGGAGTAAGACAAAGAGATTTTTGATAGAAGGAGAAAAGATTTGAAATTAGTAGGTCATTAAGAATCTGTTAACCTTTTTCAAGTATTAGAAAAGTGGAATCTTAGAGCTGGATGGGACCTGGAGGGGCCATTGAGTTTGAAACCGATAGAGTCCTCTGCTGCGGTGAGGGACTGTAATAACCCAAGTGCTGCATATGCACATTTCTGTCTCAAGTTGTTATGTGTGGGCTGTGAGGTGACCTGTGGGAGCCCTGCTGAATAAAGAGCCATTGGTCTCCTCCGGTGACTTGCCCCTAGCTCGCAAATGTGTTTTATGCTTCTTTCCATGTGTAAGATGGTGTGCATGTTACTTAATTTCAGCTCATTAAAGTGGTGTTTGTGTTATTTTCCATCAAATTTAGTTCTTCCATAGGTTGACTTTTAGAAGTTGAATTTTGAGCGGTAGCTGGGTGGCTCAGTCAGTTAAGGTTATGGTTATGGTCTCAGGGTGTGTGAGTTTGAGCCCTGCACCGAGCTCTCAGCTGTCAGTGCAGAGCCTGCTTTGGAGCCTCTGTCCCCCTTTCTCTCTTCCCCTACCCCACTTGTGCTTTCTCTCAAAAAAGTAAATAAACTTAAAAAAAGGAAGTTGAATTTTGATTTTGTTATTGTTGTTTTTATCTGGAAAGGTTCAGTCTCTGGCTTATGGGACAATTGTTTTAATGTATTATATATGTTCAGGTTCTGCAGTCTGGGATGTCAAATTACTTATAGGACTGTTTAGAGAAAAGATAATCACTATATTAAATCTCATAGTTGATGAATGGGAAAAGTACATTGTGAGTTCGCTGAAGTATTTGAGAATCATACTGTGACAGGTGTCTTCATGCAAATAGCTCTTCTCATGATAAAACTCTAGCTTCCAGCCAGATGCAAATAATATGAAATTTTAAGTCAGAATATTCACTGGAAGTCATTTGGTCAGGGATGGGGGAAGAAATGTTGTTCACCTTGTAGTTTGATTTGCGTCTTTTTAATATTATTCCTTCAAGTGGTCCAAGCAGCAAGCATCATTTAAACATCTAAAAACACTTAGCCCCTTTTGTCCTCATTATAAAACATGTAGTTCTTAATGGACTGATTACACCAAACAACACCCTCTGAGAGCAAGAGTGTTATCTCCACTTTATGGAAAGAAGAAACCCAGAGGGTGACAGTGAAATGATCAGATTTGAGCAGTGGCTGAACCTGGGAGATTAGTTTTGGTCGCCTTGACTGGGTCCATATCTAACTGAGAAGAAAAGCTCCTTGTTGTATGTTAGCGGGTGAAGCCCACCATGGAAGGAATAACGCTTCTAGGGAATAATGTTACTTAATAACTGGAAAATGGGAATATACCACACAGACAAGAGATGATATAATGTATTACTATACCTTTTCATCTTCAAAATCTGGATCCATCAATAAGTATTATTTCCCCCAGTAATTCCTCTATCTATCCATCTATCTATCTATCTGCCTACCTACCTACCTACCTATCTATCGCAAATATGCCCTTTTGCTAATTAACTTTAGACCAGGGCTTGTCAACCTGGACACTGTGGCAATTTGGGCCAGATCATCCATTGTTGTGGAGGCTGTCCTGCATTGTAGGATGTTTACCTGCATCCTTGAGTCCTGCTCAACCCCTACCCCTACCTCAGATTGTGACCAACAAAACTGTTTTCAGACATTACCAAATATCCTTCAGGAGGCAAAAATCCTCCCTGCATGAGAACAGCTGCTCTAAAATTAGCAAAGCGACCTTCAGACCCCCATTTTGACTGTGATGTGCAAGTAGGCAGTGTCATGCATCACCACCAGCCTCCTTTTCTCCAACTGTAACATCAAGGACATTATTTGTTCCTGTTTATGGTGTTTCAGGATTTGGTTTAGAAGATAAAACACTAATGAATAACTTTGTATAGCAAATTTATCTTGATATAATATTGAACAGTTTTAAAGTAATCCAGTTCTGTTTACAAGTTAAGTACATATCCCCAAGTGAATTTAAACTATCTTCTGTCACTAGTTAATTGTATTCATAGCTTTTTCTTTTAGGGAAACTACAAATATTCCTCCATTTACCTCTTCATAAAGCTTCCTATGGCTCCCGCAGCAGCTTTTGTCTCCAGCTCTTTGATCTCAGAGTGGTTTTGCTACCCAGTGCTCATGCTAGTGATTTCAACTAGTTGTTTCCCCAAAGACCTGATAGAGTGGATTTCAGACATCCTTTCCTACTTTACTACTTTCCCCTAAATCTGAGATTAATGCCAAGAAAGGGAATACTTTCTTTTTGATCAGGAAACCAACTAGTAATCACGAATTTCCTTCTCTCAACCTCCTCCTAATTCAAAGCCAAGAGCTTAGGAAAACCCTGGTCTGGGAATGCTTAAAGGGATAAATGTCTACTACTCTCTCTGAACGTCTTGTGCGCCTCCTAAATAAAGGTACGTGCTGTTTGCTTAGATGCCCTTAATGTAAGAGTGGAGGAAAGCAAAAGAAAACCTGCAAGCATCTCTTGCTCCTGTCATCTTTTCCTTTTGGATATATGTATATATCGTATTGAGAGGTTGCTTCTGACCCGGGGCTGGACTTAGGGTCGGGGATGGGAGAAGAAGTAGAATGAGCTGCCTAGACTCTGTGGAAGGTATTTTTGGGCTGCATCTCTGCTACTTTGCTTCCTGATCTACCCTTCACTCTCAATATTTGGAAGTATTTTTTATATCAGTTAGCACATTAAGTGTCTTCTTTTGGGTTATTGGAAAAAATAAGAAAGCCTGAGTAGAATGTACACCTAGAAGAATTGCATAGGTATCAGCTGTGTAACTTTATTTTTCCCTTTGTGGGATCTCATTTAATGTGAATTATCTCCTTTTTATAGCTGGTATCTTTGGCTATCCCAGGGAAGCAGAAGACCATAATGATTAAGGACTTCAACTTTGGAGATGGAAGGATCTGCCTTTAAATTTGGCTGTGCCTATTCCTTGCCCTATCTCCTAACTTCTGTACGCCTTATCTGTAAAACAGGTGTAACAACACTAGCTCCATAGGATTTAAGTGTAGATTAAATGAGATAATGTCTTCTCTCAGGTTCTTAGCAGGAGCTCAGTGACATGTGCTTCCTGCCCTTTCACTCTCTTTTCCTGCTTTTCTTATCTTTCATCTGCTGATGCCAGTTAGTTCCGTGTACTTTGGATAATCCAGAAAAAGCAAAAGGACCTCCTTTCCCACCAGCCCCCTGACCCCCATTCTCACTCTGTCTATCCTTTCTTTTTTCTTCTTTTTAAATTTTAAATGTTTTAAATTTATTTTTGAGAGAGTGCAAGCGGGGGAGGGGCTGAGAGAAGAGCATCTGAAGCAGCCTTTGCACTGACAGCAGAGCCTGGGTAAAATGTGAGATCACAACCTGAGCCAAAGTTGGGTGCCCAACTGACTGAGCCACCCAGGTGCCCCCTCTGCCTATCCTTTCTAATCCTTAACATCTCAAGTGTGTTGCCCCAGGGCCTTTGCATTTACTGTTCTCTTTGCCTGGAACATGCTTCCCAGATACCCAGGGGGCTTGCTTCTTTACTTCTTTCTGGTCCCTATTCATATCACTTGTCAGAAAAACCTCGGATCACTCTATATGAAATAGGACTTGCTTTCTGTTTCCTGGTGCTTCCCATCCCCCTTTCTATGCTTATTTTGTCTCCATGCCACTCAGCATCTGCTGGCATATTTGTTTCTGTACGGTCTGTCTCTTGCCACTAGAATATATGCTTCATAAGGACAGGGACTCTCTGCTAATTGCCATGTGCTCAGTGCCTAGGACAATGCTTGGCCTGCTTTTGGTACTCAGTAAATATTTGTTAGATGCATAAATAAATAAATATCTTTTATTCATGCTACATTTTTTAGTTGTTCAAGAAAAAAATGTGGATTTATTTTTTAAAATAGTTAAAAGATTTGAATTTTCTCTTATTGTTATTGCCTCAAAATATTATTCAACTTAGAGGTGACCATTTTTAGCCTTCGCTGTTTTGTATTAAAATATGATTTCTTCAGAGGCTTTTCTTCCTTTATACAGTTTTAATTTTAGAGAACTTTTAATTGTATCATTAACATTCCTGTCTGTAGGTCACTGTTGTGTGGTGGGTTGGGAAAACAGGGAGAGTCCCATGTTCTACTTATATCAGTTTTTTGTGACCTTCAACTGATTGTCAAAATCCCAGTACTTTTTTCTTTTTATGGAGGAGTTGAAAAAACTTGATATATTGAGGTAGATTTTCTTAATAACCTAAATTGGTGTCAAGAGATATTTTGTGATCAAAAACCACTTGGCTATTATGGGAAGAAATCAGAATTGCTTTTTAAAAATTAAATATGGAAAATTAAATTAAATTAAAAAATTGAAGTTAAAAGAAAATTAAAATTAAAAAGAACATTAAAAATTAAATATTAAATAGCCTGCAATATTTAAACAACTGGAGTTGTGGTCATTTTAATTTTAGCAATTCTAATGATAATTACACTTGTCAGCCAGATGATTTGGCGTGTGTCTTTAAAACTCTCACCTAAGATGCTGTTTCTTTTCTGCTATATTTGAGCTTTACCTCTGATTCTGTATCTAGACTCCTTTGGCTTCATAAACCATTCTAAGAACAGGAATATCTGTTATCCTTATGAATTCTATGGCTTTCACGTATTTTCTGGCTTTTTATTTCAGGGAGGGAATAATGATAAACAGTTGAAATATTAAAAAAAATTTTTTAAATGATTTTTATTTATTTTTGAGAGACAGAGAGAGACAGCACAAGCAGGGGAGGGTCAGAGAGAGAGGGAGACACAGAATCTGAAGCAGGCTCCAGGTTCTGAGCTAGCTGTCAGCACAGAGCCCGACACAGGGCTCAAACCCACCAACTGTGAGATCATGACCTGAACCGAAGCCGGAAGCCGGACGCTTAACCGACTGAGCCACTCAGGCGCCCCTAAATATTTTTTTAAAACAAACTTCAATAAGAGATTTTTTTATTTGAGCTAGTTCATGAATTCTGGCCTTTTTTAAAAAGACTGTATAAAATTTTCATTTTTTACTTATTACTGCCATTTGGAAAATGTTATACTTTGCTTTCATAATTTATTTGAGAAAACATAGAACTATAAATTAATCCTTTCAATGTAGACATGATGAGATTTATTAAATGCTTACTAATATTCATATGGCAGAGGGCTTTTTTGGGGGTCCTTTTAGTAACGATAAGAGAAAAAGCAAAAGTAGTTACCACGTTTTTTTTTTTACCGTACCTACCCAGACCATCCCAGACATTTGTGATTTCTATCTAGGCGGTTTACCCATTTGGGGCCAGTCTTTTCTGAATATGAAAATAAAGCCTTTGCTTTGAAGGACATTTTACACTTGGAGCAAAGCAAAATTTGTTAAGTAAATGGATCTTGTGTCCTGTGGGTCTAGAGAAGTAGTAATATTTTATTTCTGGCACCCTGGGACGGATAACACTGTCCAATTTAAGATAGCCAGGATACGGCCTTTCACACAGTGAGGAGTGTTTAAAGCAGAACCATCTACATCTTCTGTTTAATGTAAGTCAGCAAATAATTCAAACCGTGTTTGTTCCCGTGTGCCAAGGGCTTCTTGTGTTGCTGTGATGCAGCGTGGCAGAGTGGTGCCCGGCTGTGCCAGGCAGCTTGTGCTCTCTTTACTGTACTCAGGGGACTTCTGCAGGTTTGTTTGTTTTTACTCCCCAAACTGTGTCTGCTTCCTCCAGTGCATTTTTCTTTTAGTATTTTTCCTCTCTCAGTGTCTCAGCCTGAGATAATTTAACTCTCTGTAGTCTATGGGAATTTGGGGGCTTACGTTATCCACAGAGTAGGGTGGTGTATAGAGTTCCATTGCTCAATCGTGGTTAGCTCTGTGTCACATGAAGTTGGTGTTTATATAGCCATTCCTAGCTCCCCTTCCACTTTCTCCTACTTTCAGCCACTGCCTAATCTGGGCCAGAACTGTTTCTATCCATTGGCTTGGTCACTGGGAAAGCAAGCTCCAGCTTCCACCTTGCCCTGCTTAGCTTCGGAGAGGTTTTTTTGTAACTTCACACAAGGCATCCTAGTGGCTCACCAGGGGCCTGCCCAGCAGGAACCTACTTAGATGTTTTATCCTAGGAATTGACTGTATAGACTCTTCCTTCCTGAATGGATGATTGCTTACTCTGGAAAGGCTCATCTTTGTCTTTCTGATTCCACAGTGTTTCCAAAAGCTGTAGCTTTCTTACAAGTCTGCCCTCATGGTTTTGCTCTACTTTCTCTCCCTGTTTTTAAACATTTATTTATTTTTGAGGGGGAGGAGGGGCAGAGAGAGAGAGAGGGAGACCCAGAATCCAAAGCAGGCTCCAAGATCTGAGCTGTCAGCACAGAACCCAATGTGGGGCTCGAACTCAAGAGCTTTGAGATCATGATCTGAACTGAAGTTGGAGGCTCAACCGACTGAGCCATCCAGGCACCCCTCTGCTTTTTCTTAACCAGAGTCCCCCAACCCCACTCCAAGTATTCTCTGGGATCTGTGATAGTGCTCGGTCATATGATTAGTAAAAGAATGTATTCATCATGTAGCTAGACTGTGGTATGCCATATAAGCAAGTTGCTAAAAGCCTGCAAACCAGAGTTCAGAGTCAGACTTTTAAGATGCCATTGTGATCCTATGCAGGCAGAAATCAACTCTGTGTTGGAATTCCTTCATTTTAGAAAGGTAGGCAATTGAGTCCTAAAAGATAGGAAAAGCACTGATGTTTGTTGAGCCCTGTTGCCCTTCAGTCCTCACAGTGTTCCTGTGGAGGAGCACGTGGGTGGCAGGTACATTTAAGAAAACATGTGTGTAGATACAAAAAGGTGCACACATTTTATTTATACTGTAAATTATGAATGTGCCTAATAAAGTGACACTAGAACACACTGTGGTATGGGATGATTTTGGAAAGTCACAGAGACCAGAGTTTAAATCTCACTTTTATCCCAACAAAAGCAGTAGTCCTGATGTGGCAGTGTACTTTTTAAAAGTTAATTTTCTAAATGTTTATTTAATTTTGAGAGAGAGTGACAGAGCAGGAGTTGGGGAAGAGCAGAGAGAGACACGGAGAATGCTGAACTATCAGCGCAGAGCCTGATGCGGGGCTTGAACCCACGATCTATGAGATACTAACCTGAGTGAAGTTGGCCACTTAACTGACTGAGCCACCCAGGTGCCCCTAAAAGTTAATTTTTAAAAGAAAACAAACACAGAGTTTTGGTTAAAAAAGTATAATTTAACTTTTTTTAAAAATTAAAAATATCTTACTACTCATAGCACTGGTGTGGTTGTACGGGTTCACTGGTCGTAGAACATGGACTCTTTTAAGAAAGATAATGGCGGGGCGCCTGGGTGGCTCAGACGGTTGAACTTCCGACTTCTGCTCTGGTCATGATCTCACGGTTCATGGGTTCGAGCCCCACGTCGGGCTCTGTGCTGACTGCTAGCTCAGAGCCTGGAGCCTGCTTCAGATTCTGTATCTGCATCTCTTTCTGACCCGCCCCTGCTCACACTGTCTTTAAAAAATAAATTAAAAAAAAAAAAAGAAAAAAAAGTAAGAGACTGGCAAAATTCCCTCCATGGATTAACTGCAAAATGCCTAGATTTTTCAGAAGGCCCAACAGGTGAAGAAGGGAAGAAACAGGGCTGGCCAGCAGGTCTGCCTGCAGCAGTAAAGCAAACCCTGGGGATACCTCAACACTCAGAGTAAAATATGCACGGGGGAAATTTATGGTGCCACTCAAAAGCTAATCCAGGAATAGTACAAAGAGTTGGGTTTTTTGTTTGTTTGTTTGTTTGTTTTTCCCCTCAGTAGGTAGGCGTATGTTCCTTTTCCTTTCCAGGAATTCCTTTCCAGAATCTGATGATTTGTTTAATCAGAGTTACATTTTCATTCAATAAAAACTTAAGAAATTAAAAAACTTGTCCCATACTTTAAAGAAACCACTGGTAAATTTTGCACAAATATTAATTTCTGCATCAAGAGTAAATTAAAATAGTATCAGAGACAAGTTTAGATAAGATACTTTCTAATACGTAATATTCGTAATACATGCTTGATGGGTTCACTGAGGTGACTGTTTTCTCACTGAAAAGAAAAACATCTTCTAATGATTTCACTGCTATTATTTCTTTATTTAGCTATTTAATTACGCATGACAATTGATAGAAAGAGAACAATTTTTCAAACTAAGCTCCAAGCTTTCGTATTCAAAGGTATTTTCCCTCTTTGCCTTTAGAGATCTTTTCTGAGTTTATGTAATATTTCACCTTTAAAAATATTTGAGAGATTCAGCATAGGGATTTTTAAATGTAATTTAAATAACCTCTTCCTTATGAAAGAGAACACAATTGTTTTTGCTGAATTATGAATGTTATTGTATAATTCCAAGCTTTCAGAGATTCTAATGTCTCGCAGTTCAACAACTCCTCTTTGAAAGTCAGAGTGCCTGAGAGAATCCCATTTTCATATCTAAAATTAGAAATGGCATGCAGAGAAGTCGGGTGTTTTACCAGACATAGTAATGATATGTTTTCTCTTTTTGTTAAAACCTGAAGGAAAAAATCAACAAGGACGCTCTCTGCTAAGTAAGTAGTCTGTCTGTCTTTGGACAGTATTTCTCTCCATTTATTTAATTTGAGAATCAGTTGTAGCTGTGTAGCTATGATGTGTCCCTTACCACTGCTCAGTTGTTGATTTAGGATTTTATTTTCTCTTAATCAAATCTATGAGGTCACACAAATGTTCTTGCTGCCATATCTTGCTTATGGACAACTGTATTTGTGAAATACACCTTTGCCAAATTTAAGCCAAGTGTTATAGGTATTTTGGAGAATCTTCTGGAAGTGCTCTGTTTGCCATGCATGGGCTTTGCCTTGTGACTTTAAATAGATATTACCTTCTACAGAGTTTGTGGAGAATTCTCATTTGCAATTAGCCCTTACATTATTTGACAACTGATTATCATGTGTAAGGAATCTGCTTTTCCCTTACATTTGGGAAATTGACCTTGGGGAGGAGATTGAGGAAGGGACCAAATGGAAGAAGCAAAGTCCTCTCTGGGGATTGGGTGACCTTCTCCTGGCATTTGGCTTTTCCACTCTGTCCTGTCAAGCCGCCCTGTTTGGGCAGCTGGCTGTGTGCCCAGCCTACAGAGGATCCCTACCCAGGGCTGGCCCAGCTTGGCAGATCATCTGTGATTTTTTTTTATTACCACCTCTGTACTCCAGCAGCATGTGTAATTCAAATCTGACTGTAATTTACATCCCCTGGAAGCCCAATAAGTGTAGTCTTTACCTGCATCATAATATTTGCAAAATTATTTTTTCTCCCTACAGTTAAAAGCAAGAAGGTCTCCTATTATATCTGGGAAACGAAAAAGTAGGGTCCGAATTTCAGAACAGTGGTATCTTGACTAGCATTACTCTGGGGGGAAAGCTTTGTGCTGTTGGACTTGTCAGATTGCTATTTGCAACACTGTAGTTCAATTTCACATTTAAAAACATTGAAATCTAAATTGGACACTACCCCCTTATTCCCTTTAAGATCCTTCAGTAAGGGGTGCCTGGCCGGCTCAGTTGGTGGAGCATGCGACTTGTGATCTCAGAGTTTTAAGTTTGAGCTCCATGTTGGGTATAGAGATGGCTTGCAAATATAGTTTTAAGAAAAAAAAATCCTTCAGTAATTTTTCATAATGTAATGAAAAAGTGTAGCTCATACCTGCAGCCCACAGGCAGTAGTTGGCCTATAGACTGTTTATTTGTCCTGCTCAGCATTTAAAAACCTGTAAATTTCACATAAGGACCAGATTCTCAGCATCCCTTGAAAATCTGGAAGATGTGTCAATATTGAGCCTTTATTCTCACATTGGCTGGAGCTGAGAAGAAACAGCCCCCCCCCCTCCATTGGGTCGGGCAGTCTGCCATACCAACTGTTGCCTTATGCTCTGACTACTTGATCCATTTACATTACCCATCTGGGCCCTCTAGGCACCCTGGAAATGAGGGCACCTCCAGCTTCATTTCCCTCTTGAATTCACATCTCCCTCTGCTTTACCTGTAAAGAACAACTTGCAGAACTCTAAGGGAGACATCCTCCCCAGCTTCTGGTCATTTGTACATTATAGTCTCTCTTCTTGAGATACCTTTCCCTACCATCTTTTCCTGATAGACTCTTATCATTTGGTACCCATTTTGGTCATTGTATTTGAGAAACTACCACTCCCTCCTTTTTGTTTGTGTTAGATATGCCTCCCCCAGGCTCCTTTTACTGTTCCCTGTACCTCAGGCATAACACTTAGCACACTGTATGGTAACTGCTGACTTGCCTGTCTCTCTCTCCCTTAGATTGAGGTCCTTGAGGGCAGGGTCTGTTTTATACTTTTTGTTTTACTCAATAAATCACAATTCTTGGCACATTGTAAGCTCACAATACAGTATTATTAATTGATAGTTTTAATATTGTTTAAGGCTTCTCTATCTTAGCTGTACATTAAAATCATCTGGACAGCTCTAAAAAAATCCCAGTATCTGGGGCGCCTAGGTGGCTCTGTCAGTTAAGCGTCCAACTTCAGCTCAGGTCATGATCTCATGGTTTGTGGGTTCGAGCCCCATGTTGGGCTCTGTGCTGACAGCTAGCTCAGAGCTTGGATCCTGTCTTCGGATTCTCTATCTCCCTATCTCTCTGACCCTCCCCTGCTTATGCTGTCTGTCTCTCTTTCTCAAAAATAAATAAAACATTAAGAAAAAAACTACCCAGTATCCCCACTTCACCCCAGACCAATTATATCAGAATCTGAGAATGGAGTCCAGGAATCAGTAGTGTTTAAATACTACTAGAGAGAGAGAGAGAGAGAGAGAACATCGGTGGGGGAGGTGGCAGAGAGAATCCCAAGCAGGCTCCTCACTGTTAGTACAGAGCCTCACGTAGGGCTCCATCTCATGAACCTGAGATTAAGACTGGAGCCAAAGTCAGGAGTCAGACACTTAATCAACTGAGCCACCCAAGCACCCCAGGAATCAGTAGTTTTTAATGGTTCTGTAGGTGATTTCATCCTACAGCCAAAGTTTGGAGCCATTGATCTAAATGTTTGATTAAGGTAATCTAAAGAAATTTGCTATGATTTTAGTTTGGGATTAGAACATTTCATGGTGATTTTAAGAGAGTCCAGTTACTTTGGAAGTACATGGGCATTTAAGTAGTAGGAGCCTGTCTTTAAGAAATTAGTATCTCTTACAACAGTGAAACAATTTTGCAAGCTGTAATGGTGACAGCTAATCAGCAATGTCATGTGCACTACATTAACAGCTTTTTGTAATTTTGGTAGTTTATGTTGTTCATGCGCCATTTTCCACCTTGCTGGATTTTGATTTAAAATTCAACTGAATTATTTTTCAGTCACTCTATAAATTTGCTCAGGCTTTTGTTGAGTTTCTAGTGCCAACTGCTACTCTTTTCTGCATATTCTTTTTTGTTTTATATTGGGACTGCTAGTTGGAAAAGAGACAAAAGCCAAAACATTATTGGTGTTGTGTGGAAAACACACTTGAGATAAAAGCCATTTTGACTTGGTGAAAGCTATCACCAGCTGCATTGTCTAGTAATTAAATGATCAGTCCTAAACTCATGAATTAGTTTGGAGAGGGTTCAGAGAAAAAAAAGAAAGAAAATAGTAGAAAAATTGAGGAAACATTTGTGACTTGGGGTTGGTTATCCTTATGTTGGAGAAGAATAGATTGAGGCAAAACCAATTTCTTTATGGACAATTTGTGTGTGTGTGTGTGTGTGTGTGTGTGTGTGTGTGTGTGTGTATGTGTGTGTGTGTATGGTAACTTTTGTTCCCACTGAGAATGAGGTAGTAGGCATCTGGCTTAAAATGAAGGAAGTTTTAGGGATTTATGTCTAAAGGATCATGTCTTGTTTATAAAGACTGTTAGATAGTGGTATTAGCTGTGTGATCTCTTTTTTAGGAGAGATTTATAAAGATTGACTACTATCTGTCTGAGTGGGTAACTTGAGATTACTTTTATCTCTATGATTAGAAAATCTCTTCCACTTAATCTTTTGTATCTGAAGCAAATATCTTTTTCAAACTTCCCACTTATCTCACTGGGAAAGCTGATTTGTCTAGATTGACTCCAGCAATAAAAAGTACCTTATTGCTGTAGTATTTTAACTTTTCTAAAAATTTTCTGCTTACTCAACTCTGTTTTCCCATTTGGGCTAACAGATGTTAGAGGGGAGGGATCTGGTTGTTCTGACCTCTCTTCACAGGGATTCTCTTCTTCATGGGAAGCGGGTGGGGAGATTCTGGGCTTCTGGAGGGATGCAGGGATCTACTAACCTGTTAGAGTCAGGTTAGTGGCTACCAGCGGAGCCCTGGCCAGGAGCTGTGGCCTCATTTTCAGGCCCTACCGCTTGACCCTGGCTGGCTCATTTTGAGGCCAGGAACAATAGCATTACTTGACCTGGAGAGAGAGGCAGCCAGCCCAGACCCCAACCTCTGCCCAGTCTGGGTGTCACCTTCAGGTACCTGAGGACACCTGGGATGTAATTTCATGTCTTGACACAGTGTCTTCCATCACAGAGCAGAGAAGGGGACTGATTAATCACATAGTCAGCCTGGCACACTTAGCTGGACCCTTCTTCTGTCATAGCCTACTGAATCAGGGGTTGGATTTTGAAATCCTGCCTCCCTACCACCCCACCCCCATATTTGTAGAGCAGTTCTTTCTTTCTGGAGAGAAGAGTAAGGTCGTCATTGGAGGCATTTTCTGCTTCCTGGACACCTGTCCCTCTGCTGACTGCTTCTGCTGCCAGCTGCCTTCCCTTCTGCCTGCCACGATCCAGGCCTGGCTTTGGAACATTTGCTTGGATGACTTGGGTAAAAAAGTGGTAGGCAGTGGCCCACAGAAGGGTAAGAGTGCTGGCACCAAGGGCAGGGGAGGGATGCCAGCTGCTAATGTCATTGTGCCTGGCACCAGTGTTCTTCCCAGAATCTGCTCCTGAGACCTAGCTCTGCCAGCATGAGGCTGCTGTGTTTGGAAATACAAAATTCTGATCTAATTCTGGCAAAATACTCCTTTTTTTTTCTGGAGTTGGCTTACATTATTATCTTGATCACTTCTGTTCCATTGATTGTGGACGTTTGGCCTTGTGTGAAGGTTATCAATGTGATAGAATGGAAAGGAGAGTTGATTGTATTTGCCATGGCCATAGAGTAAAACAATTGCTGGTTCAATTTCCTAACCCCTGCCTCTACTCCGTCTTCATTACCATGTCAGATTTCTCATCAGAAGACTCAACTTTAATTCCCAGACCAATCTGGAGCCAAGATGGACAGTATTAAATAACAGCTTCAGCCTCTTAGTCAGTGGAGTTCAGGTTACCTTTCATGACAGGTAGCCCCTCTGGACTCCTATGGTGCCAACCAAGTCTCAGATTTCCCCCTAACCTACTTGGTGCCCTCATCTCTAGCCTCATGTTGACAGTGCTGGTCCTTGGGAACTAACTTTAGGAAGATTGTTGGTGCCAAGTATGATGTCATTTGCTCCTGTGGCACTTGTATCCTGACTTGTTCTTGCTATCTCTCTCATGGGACAGCAGATTCCTGGCCTGAGCTTGGAGACCTGCTGCTTACCAATACTCTCTGCCTATCTGGCTCCTTGTGAATGTTGTCCACTCCACGCTCCAGTTTGGTAATTTTCCTGTGGGTGACAAAGTCTAATGGAATGAAAGGGCAGGTTTGATTCCAGACAGACCTGGTTCAAATGCCAGGCTTGGCATTTCCTACTAGGATTGAGGCTGAGTTCTTCTCTGTCAAATGGAGGTGCTAATTCCTATCTTACAAGTTCATGGTGATTATATCATCTACTATATGTAACATGCCTAGTATACTTACAGGTCCTTAGGGGGAGAACTCTTATTGAGTTCCTTTCCTTTCTCTGTTTGGTGTCTTCATCAGGACTGAAATTGCCATGCCCTTTGTACTCAAGGACACTTCCCTTGCTTGACTGCACCTTGTTATTGGCTTTTTCAGTTGGTCACTTTCTCCAGTCTTTGTTTATGGGTGTTAGTAGGTCTTAGGCCGGTTCTTTTTCCTGACTGTCCTGAATTTCGCAAGAGGGAGTTATGCAGTTGAACAAAGGGAGCAAAATCCAAGAAGGGAGCACTTTAATTGCTGTCACTCTTTTCCAATTTGCTAGCTGTTCCTGTGATTAAAATTGGCCTGTGTATATTTACCTGTAGAATGGGCTGTGTGGTTCTACACGCAGGCTTATGAAATAAGGTGCCAGTCTTTGGAATCTGTGGTCTTCTGGCTTCCAACTTGTTTAGCTTAACAGTGAAATAACATTTGTTGCTATTAAATTGGTCCCTAGTGGCCATCTCCTGTTTCCACTCTGTAGCTACCAAGCAGCTGGGCATGAATCAGCAGAGTTGAAAATACTTAAACCAGAGATACTTGGACTTGGGACTAAGGTTGTCAAGCTCCTCCTTGACCCAAGGCAGTGGTCAGCATCCAGCTGACAGGGCACATGGCTAGTGTGTACTTTATGTCTGGCAAATCCTGGATCCAGGTTTAGTATCTAAGATAATTTAGGAGGTTAAATTATAATATTATTTTACTTTGCATAGCAAAATCTGAATGTCATTTGAAATGCATTTCATTATGTGCTCTAGTGTTGATCAGCTGGATCCAGTTTGCAACATCTGTTAGGTTGACTTGATGGTTATTGTAAGTTTCAGGGTGTGTTCAACAGCCTGTTTTACAAGTGTCGTAAAGTGATTGGAAAATATTTTCTATAATTTCAAATAACAGAACCCCAGCAGCCCTTTGATTATATGGAAAGAGCCATGGTCAGCTCATATCTACCTCTTTCTGTTCATTATGTTATGGCCCTGTGAAATAGTCAGTTTTAATTAGACTGCAGAAAGAATTGATTTTCAGTGACAGATTAATGCCTAACTTGGAATATGCAAAGACATGGATATAGAATGAAGAAATAGATGAAATAAATGCAAGATAGCTTCTAAAACTAGTCTAATAAGTCTAGGTAAGGGACCACTTGCCATTCCTTACACTTTATAATGGAATGTATAAGAAGGGACTGGATTGGGTACCAATTCTCTTCTAGCTTACTCTTTTGTCACCATCTTGAAATGAAAAGCACTTTGGCAAATTAAGACATTGAGTCAATGCTACAGTTCTCATCCATCAGAATCCCTGAGCTTAGCTTGGACCATGTTTTCTAACACAGCGGTCGGCAAACTGGCCTATGGCTAGTTTTTGTAAAGCCTCATGAGCTAAGAATGGTTTTTATGTTTTTAAAAGATTGTAAGACAGGGGGAGCGGAGGAGGGAGAGAGAGTTGGGGAGAGAGAGGGATGCAAAACTTGAGAGACTCTTGAATGCTGAGAATGAACTGAGGGTTGAAGGGGAAGGGTGAGGGGGGAAAAGAGGTGGTGGTGATGGTGGAGGGCACTTAAGGGGAAGAGCACTGGGTGTTGTATGGAAAACAATTTGACAATAAAATATTATGGGAAAAAAAAAGATTGTAAGAGAAAACAAAAATGGATATTCGATGTGGCTTGCAAAGCCTAAAATAGTCACTGCCTCTTTACAGAAAAAGTTTGCCAACTCCCGTTTTAATATATTATAAGATCTTTCTCTTTATGAGCTTAAATTGGACTTTCTTTTTTTTAATGTTTATTTATTTTTGTGAAAGAGAGAGACAGAACATGAGTGGGGAAGGGGCAGAGAGAGAGGGAGACACAGAATCTGAAGCAGGCTCCAGGCTCTGAGCTGTTAGAACTGAGCCCGATGCAGGGCTTAGACTCACAAACTCCAAGATCATAACCTGAGCCGAAGTTGGATGCTTAACCAAATGAGCCGCCCAGGTGCTCCTAAATTGGACTTTCTAAACTGTGCCCTCCTGGATGTCAGCACAGTGTAAGAGTGGAAAAGATGTGGGCTTCAGAGCTATCTAGACCTGGTTCTGAATCCTGGTCTGTGGCTTGTACCTGAGAGCCTCAGGAGAGTTACTTTGTTCCTCTAAGCCTCAGCTTCCTCAGGGTTGTAACTCTGTGCACCCGGGCTGAAGTTGTGGGTTTGGTTCTAGGAAAAGTCTCCTTTATTCTTGCTGTTTTGAAATGATTAGGGGTGAGAAGTTCTCTGGCTCTGGAGCAACGCACTGCTTGATTTTCCAAGAAGAAGTTTGATAGATGATTGCTATGGAGCCTCACACGCAATCTCTGAGATTTTGAGAGGTGTGTACAAAGATCAGGCTGTTCTCCTTTTCCTAGAAGGGTAAGGCTGCTGGGCCAGCCTGGCCTTAGAGCAGTGCTTAGTGTGTGACCTCAGGGATGGGGCTGTTTGCCAGGATTTCTAACACACATTACAGGTAGCAGATGCTGAATTAGGGCTCTACACCTCTAGCACGTGGCTGTATTGAGCAGGAAATGAAGAAACCTGAATGTGAGAAAGTCCCTGCCTACCTTGTAAGAAAGTAGTTGATGTTTATCATGCCTCTTATTTATGTAGCATTTTCCTCTTAAGGATAGAAGGCTTTTTGTTTTAATGTTTATTTATTTTGGAAAGAGAGAGAGACAGAGATAGAGCATGAGTGGGGGAGGGGCAGAGAGAGAGAAAGAGATAGAGAGAGAGGGGGAGAGGGAGACACAGAATCCAAAGCAGGCTCCAGGCTCTGGGCTGTCAGCACAGAGTCCAACATTGGGCTCAAATTCACAAACCCCAAGACTGTGACCTGAGCTGAAGTCAGATGCTTAACTGACTGAGCCACCCAGGCGCCCCAGGATAGAAGGCTTTACTATTATGTTACTTAAATATTCTGGAAGGATATTTCTTTTGTCCTCTTTTGTATGATCAGTCATTTTTTGTTGTTGTGTAAGTGCCAAATGGCTCTTCTGAACTGTTTCAAGAAACATCCAAGTTTTCTGGATGTCAAAATTGATTTTATATACTTAATGCCACTGAGCCATATACTCAAAAATAGTTGAGAGCAAATTTCATGCTGTATATATTTTATCACATTTAAAAATCTATTTTAAGTTAATCAAAATTTGGTTTTAAATTAATAAATAGTAGTTATCTCTTGGTAGTTCTAATTTTTTTTCACTTTTCATATTTTCCCAAGTTTCTTGTTGTTGTTGTTTTTTTCCAATAAATATGAATTGAAGTTTTGTTTGTTGTTTTTTAAGCACTGTTCTATAAATTCTAACAAGTAGTCTCTATTACTTCATACTTTGATACCAAATTTAGCTCATTGGTTTAGCTTCATGCATGCATTTAAGACACATTTTTATTTTGAAATTCAAAAATACATATTTTTAATAACCCCTGCCTTAGAAATTCAGAAGTGAAGGGAATGATTTTGATTCATTGGAACTATCTGTGTACAGTGTACATCTCCTTTGTTCTAGAAAGCAATGATGTTTGACAACTTGGACATATAGATTCCTACATCTGAAACAAAGTTGGGCAGTGGTATAGTTTACATGTTTTAGAACCTTTGTAGATACATAAAAAAGTAGAGATTTTTTTTTATTCTCAAGGATTTTTTTTTTATCATATATTAAAAGAGACTGGCAAGATATGTTAACTTGATTGGACCAAAGAGAGTTAAATAAGGAACTATTTGGAAGGAAGTGGGGGTTGGGAATGGGAATTTAGCTTACAACCTACTACTTCTAGGAAGTTGCCTCTCTTCGCCCACCTAATGTCTCCTTACTCCCCCTCCTCTTTGGAGCTGTGTTTTCATGCCTATCTGGGGCCTGGTGGGGTCTGAACAATAGATCTATCTCAGAACACAGGACAGGGCAGATGGCACAAAGACTGATTTAAGAGGTGCTGCCCAAGAGTGTCCCACACTTGGCGTCTCTCTGCCTTTCTTCCCATTTCTGCATGGTCACATTTATCCATCCTTGGGACCTGGCTCACATGTTCTCCCATGAGGCTATTTCTGATTCTTCCACCCAACATAGGTGCTTTCTGCTTTCTCAGAATTCTACAAGCACAACTTCTTCCAGAAGAAGAAGTGGCAAATAGATGTTCATAGAAACTAGTGCTGGTCAAACAAGTCTGGGATTCCCTGCACACCAGAACTACTTCTTGTAGAGTCCTGGGTGCTCATTAACATGTTAAATGTTCTGAAAAACCTGTTTAATCCAGTACTTAAAAAAAGAAAGAAAAAGAAAACAACTTTTGGTTACAGAACTTTTCCAGGAACAATGATTTTAAGGAAGACCCAAGTGGTCCATAGTTGATGCTTAGTAGTAAGTATTCTTTCAATGAATGAATGTTCTTATATCCTCATAATATAATATTTGATATTCTACCATAAAAATTATTCCTAGGGGCTGTGCAGGGAGCACCAGATTTCTGAGATACACAGTTACAATCAAAGAGAAGGGGAAGGGTGAAGAATGCAGAAAGAGTTTTTGCTGAAACAGACCCAAACATTTTACATATTGATTAGGACAGGGCTCTAAACGAGGATTCACATTCAATCCTGTAGACAGATGTGGGAGCAATGAAAGGTTGTAAATGTTCTGGGTCCTTTTTTCTCTAAGAAGTTTAGTGTGTTTAACTTAGATGCCAGAAGTTGAAAGGAAGAGACATCCTAAATGTAAGTCCACTGCTTAGTTACCTGCAAATCACCTTTCTCTCCTCTGCATTTTTTATTCTCTCAAAGATATACTGTAAGAATACATATGGTCTTGCTTTTAAGCACAGAGCACCCAATTTTTCCTTCAGCTAAGGAAGAGACAGAAGAATATACCAGGAAGGTTGAAAATACCTGGATATCAATTAAACTGATTCTTCCTTCTGAGGAGTAAAAAGTATCAGGGCTAAGGAGAGAGGAGTGAATTGTGTATTTGTGTATGATATATCTGTGATCAACAGCAATTTCATTTTTAGGTGAAACCTTAGATTCGGGCTTTAAATATCAGTGAGTACGGTGAGAATAGTTGGTTATATATCATTTCTGTGAAAAACAGAATGTTTATAAAATGGGAAAGAAAATTCATTTTCCTTTGAAGATGTAAATCTGGCCTAAGAAGAAAATGTAGTTGAAATGTGAAATTTATGAAAGGCAGACAAAGTATTTTTTTTAACCCAACAAATTACAGGCTCTGAAAAGACAAAATGTCCTTGGTTTGTTGAGGGGAGGGAGAGATAATATTAAAAATTTCCCCAAATTCCTTAATTTCATATTGAGTTCTTTTCTACGTGATATTTATCTATACTGGAGGAAAACCCAGAGCTCTGTCTAGCTTCTGATGAAAACTCAGAAAACTATACTGAGAGATGTTATGTTCATGCTATTTCTGTATTCCTGATTAAATGGGCAGCAAGGCAAACTCTTCATCCACAGTGAGGCCTCCTTTATCAGATATGGGAGCTTGTATGGTCTGACTCCTGACTTTATCTTAGTATGGCAATGAGAACCTTGGTTACATGGTTATTCCACAGCTAAGAACTCCTTCCTTCCACTTTCCACTCTGTTATGTCTGAGTCTCTGAGTCTTTCTTTCTTTTTTTTTCTTTTAGTCTTTTAGTTATTTATTTAAGTAAGCTCCAATGTGGGGCTTGAATTCATGGCCCTGTGGTCAAGAGTCACACGCTTTTCCAATGGAGCCAGCAAGGTGCCCCATATCTGAGTCTTTCTTATTGTAACTACTGACTAGGACAATGGTCAGTCTTTTTAGTTCTTTGAGTTACTGCAGATTAGAAATTCCTGTTGGTGCCATTGGCATAGAGAAGAAGGTTAAAAAGAAATTAAGTATAAGAAAGTGGCAGAAAAGAAGAAAAGTTATGAAGAGAAAACTAGGAGGAGAGAAAGAGAATAAAAAGGAAGCTGTAGATGTGAGTTGGATCTACGAGTCATTTCTTTATCTCACATGTGCTTGGGTACTTCGAGTCTGTGAGCTGTAAGGGTACATCTGAAGTAGAAGGTCTCCCAGTCCCAAAGTCAGGACTGAAATGTAAGATTATGTGCCAGACTAAGGAGTTTGAAGAGTCCCTGAAGGTCTTTGGGTAAGTGAATGGCATAAAAATTTGAGGCACCTATTGATGTTAAAGGTTGCTGGGCAAAGTGGATGGGAAGAGGGGCAAGATTTGCTAAGATGTGAAGCACGGAAAGCCTGAACTAGAGCACTGTTGTTGGTGAGTACCCAGGAGTGGGGGGATGGCTATGAAGACAAGAAATGCTAGGGCGCCTGCGTGGCTCAGCCACTTAAGCATCCAACTTTGGCTCAGGTTGTGTTCTCACAGTTCGTGGGTGTGAGTCCCACATCAGGCTCTCTACTGATAGCTCAGAGCCTGGAGCCTCATTCGGATTCTGTGTCTCCCCCTCTCTCTCTGCCCTTCCCCAACTCATGCTCTGTCTCTCTCTCTCTCTCGCTCAAAAATAAATAAACATAAAAAAAATGCTAAGATGGAGGTGACACTAGTTGTATATGTATGATAGCCATATATCTAGATTTTTTACATAGCATGTACTTACAAATATCTGTCCTCAAACTGTAGTGATATTTGACAAATCCCAATATTTTAATTCAAGTTTCTTTAATTGCTTTGCTTTTATAGTGGCACTTTTTTTTTTTTACTTCCAGTTTTGTAGATTGTTTCCTGGTTTTGTCTCCATAAGTAAAGATTTCAGAACTTCAGTGGGCTGAAGGAGACAAAGAGGCAAAGGTGACTCTGAAGGTGTGTATCTTGGGAACTGAAAGGGCTGTGGTGTCATTGATGAAGACACAGAGATTAAGGATGGCAGCTGGTGTGATTGAGGGGAGTGGTTTGGAAGAGGGTGTGTTCAGTTTTGGACATATTTATTACTTCATAAATGTTTATGATAAAAATTTTATGTATTTTTGAGAGAGAGAAAGAGAGAGAGCATGCGCAGTAGAGGGGCAGAGAGAGAAGGAGAGAGAGAATCCCAAGCAGGTTCTGTGCTGTCAGTACAGAGCCTGACATGGGGCTGGATCTCACAAACCATGAAATCATTACCTGAGCTGAAATCAAGAGTTGGACACTTAACCAACTGAGCCGTCTGGGTGCCCGCAGTTTTGGACATATTTAGATTGAGGAGACAATTGTCCAGATGTGTATCTGTTACTGGCTTTGGACTGAATGGATAGTGGGGACAGGGACTGAAACTAGAGATTTGAGAATCAATTATGTGGAGTTGTTGGTTAAAACTGTGGAATGCAGTCTGTTCATCAAGAGATAGTTAGCAGATGGAGGGAAAAGCATAATTAAAGAGAGGTAGAATCATAGTATGAGAAAACCAAAAAATATTTAAGTCAGGGAAGCTTAAGGAGGAAAGAGTTTGAAGAAAAAGTTTAAAATTGCCAGACACTGCAAAGATATCAAAGTGAACTCAGCATGCTGGATTTGTCAAGAAGTTGCGAAATCCTAAGATACCAAACACAAAAGGAAGGTTATGGAACAAAGACAAAACTGCAGCATAAGAAAGGTTGGTGGTAAAGTTGAGACCAGTATAACCTTAATGAGAATAGGACATGTTTTGTGTGAAATTAGTGCCTTACTCAGGATTGCTCGGACAGTGTATTTATTTGAAAGCCTATGTCTAGTGTTTGCGACACAGTTCAAGTAAACTGGAATGCCTTTGATCTGATATCCAACTGAGTTATTGAGCTCACTGCCCTACATTTTTTTTTCAATTCCTTACCTCATTTAGTAGCGTTCCTAGTACATAAAAATATTGACTAAAATAATCGATAGTTTTTTAAACTCTGAAAAATTATATAGCCCACAAAAAAGTAGCAGTTATACTCTTAAAAGTGTGATTCTCCTTGTCTTTCAACTGCCATTAGTTTTTTCAGACTGCTTTTCTTCTGCCATCA
The DNA here is from genome assembly GCF_006229205.1 of Suricata suricatta. NCBI lineage: Eukaryota > Metazoa > Chordata > Mammalia > Carnivora > Herpestidae > Suricata > Suricata suricatta. The sequence goes on along the minus strand of NC_043704.1, from coordinate 102,350,363 downwards.
TTTTAGAGTGTCCTCTGATATGTTTTGGGACAAGCAAAAACAAGCCTCCCTTTGTTTTACTTGTGCATGGTAACTTCTAACTTCTGTTGCTCTGTCTCTGTTTATATGCTGCTAGAAGTCTTGCCTTGGTCAAAAGTGATAGATATATCGCTATGAACTATCTTGGTGGCAAAGTTGGACAGTAGATGAAAAGAAATCCAGGAGTATAAACTGAGCACCATAATTATGGTAGACGGTAGCGCTGGGTCTAAAATGAGATTGTGAGGCCAAGAATTAATTCTAAAGCTGTCTGTAATAGGTCTGACTTCAGGCAAATTGCTTCATGTTTAGTTGGTCTAAATTTCTTCTTTTACATTATAACAAAAGCTTTTATCCAAATAAAAAAATTTGTGTAAGGTGTTTTGAGATATGTGGATTAGTGACATAGTCTCATTTAACATAGCTTAAGAGCCTGAGTATTCAAGTCATAAGAATTATTTGGTGGAAGTCTAGACTGTAGACTTAAGTTTTCATTCAGATTCCAGAATTGTTGAAGACAAGATGTTTTGCCTTTCCAAAATTCATTTCCCATTATTATTAAACATGTAGCAGGGAAGGCCATACTACAGATGCAGTAACAATAACAGCAGCACTTAATATTAGCTGAAAATTTATTTTGCCAGGTATTGATGATTTCTTCAACAAGTTTTTATTGATTACCTACTATGTGTCAGGTAGTATTCTGGGGGTATAGTAATGACACGATTCTTACCTTTTTAGAGCTTATATTGTAGAAAAAGAAACTAACTCATCAGTAAATAAAATAAATACATTTTACTGCCTAACATGCTGTAAATTTTATGTATTACATGTTGGTTGTCTTTCTTTATCCACTAACATGTAAGATCCATGAGGAAAGGTAGATTAGCCTGGAGAGCTGGGTTGACACCATTATTTTTTTTTTAAGTGGACCCCAGGTTTATAGAATTGGATTGATCATTATCTTTGCTTCATGACAAACTGGACTATTGGTCATTTTATTGTTAGTTTTTAAATGTACTAATAATGTAAGAAATACCTAACACCTATCACCAATGCCAAGAGCTAGAACATCGACAAGAATTTTGACCTACTAGGCAAGTTCTAGTCATGCTTAATTTTGAAGTGATTTTTTAAGGACTTTCTCTCTCTTTATTAATATTACTTAAAAAATTAATTCCAGCATGGTTAACATACAGTGTTATAGTAGTTTCAGGTGTGCCATGTTTTGATCCAACAATTATGTATATTACTTTGTGCTCATCATGATAAGTGTATTCCTAATCTCCTTCAGCTTTTTCACCCATCCCCTCACGCATCTCCTCTCTGTTAACCATCAGTTTGTTCTCTAAAGTTAAGAGTCTATTTCTTGGTTTGTCTCTTTTTTTGTTTTGTTTCTTAAATTCCACATATGAGTGAAATCATATGGTATTTGTCTTTCTGTGACTGATTTCACTTAGCATTATACCCTCCAGACCCATCCATGTTGTTGCAAATGGCAAGATTTTATTCTTTTCTGAGTGATATTCCATTGTACATGTATACCACATCTTCTTTCTCCATTCATCTATTGATGGACCCGGGCTGCTTCCATAATTTTGCTACTGTGAATAATGCTGCAGTAAACATAGGGGTGCATAGATCTTTTTGAATTAACAGTCTTGCATTCTTTGGGTAAATATCCAGTAGTGGAATTACTAGATCATATGGTAATTATATTTTTAATTTTTTGAGGAACCTCCATACTGTTTTCCACAGTGGCTGCACCAGTTTGCATTCCCACCAATGGTGCATGAGAATTCCTTTTTCTCTATATTTTCACCAACACTTGTTGTTTCTTGTGTTTTTTATTTTAACCATTCTGACGGGTGTGGTTTTGAATTACATTTCCCTGATGGTGACTGATGCTGAGCATCTTTCCATGTATGCGTTGGCATCTATCTGTTAAAGTGGTTTTTTAAAGCAAGCAGTGGGGACAGTATGGAGTCCAGACAGGAGGTGGGCAGAAAATGAAATGAGGTGACCAGTTCAAGCTGAGGGATCAAGGCATAACCAGAGCAGTGATGGTGGAATGAAGAACTGCTTGGGGTTAGATTTAAGAGAGAATGCATTATTGCATTGCCATTGTGTCACTAACTCTTCACATGTGTTTAAGTTAAGGTGCATGATGATGAAATCATCATTGCTTTTATCTACTTTCGTACTTTCAACATTTGGTGATACAAAGCTAGAGAGTCTCAGCATTTTCATGAGATTTAAATTTTTATTATAAAATATTTAAGTCATAAAAAGATATGAAAAGAATATAAAATTTAATGCGTAAGACTCCCATATTCACAATTCCTAGTATAAGAAATTAAATGTATTAGCCACTGTATTCTGCTCCTTGATTTCATTTCTTTCTCTTGAGCCTTAGTAGTAACTTCACAATTTAAACTGGCTATTTATCATTCCCTTTAACCCCCCCAAACTACATGTGTATGTATCTCTAAGAAATTTATAATATCATTTTGTATGGTCTTAAACTTTATATGTATGGTATTATGCTGTATATATTTTTCTGCAGCTCTATTAGCTGAATTGTTTATGAGACTCATTCAGGTTGATGCATGTGATATTAGTTCACTCATTTTCACTGCTGTTCATTGTCTGGCTATATTGTGATTCACTTATCCCTTTTCCTGTTAACGAACATTTCAATGATTTCCATGTTTTAGTACTATAAACAATGTTGCTATGGACATTTCTGTACGTGTTTCTTTTTGTACAGGAGTTTTTAGGATATATTTGTAGGAGTGGAATTCTAGGTGATAAGATATGCATACTTTATACTTGACTAGATATTACTAAATTGTTCTCCAAATGAGTTGCACCAATTTACACTTTCATCAGTAGTGTCTTGTAGAGGGTGTTCTTGAACTTGACATCTGGAAAGTGAGCCTATATTTTGTAGGCAAGTGGGTTTTTTTAAATGTTTATTTACTTTTGAGAGAGAGAAAGAGAGAGCCAGGGAGGAGCAGAGAGAGAGGGTGACAGAGGATCTGAAGCAGCATCTGTGCCTTCAGTGCAGAGCCCGATGTGGGGCTTGAACTCGTAAGCTGTGAGATCACGACCTGAGCCGAAGTTGAATGCTTAACTGACTGAGCCACCAGATGCCCAGTTTTTCTTTTTTTAAAGTAAGCTCTACGCTGAGTATGGGGCTTGAACTCACAACCCTAAGATCAGGAGTAGCATGCTCTACTGACTGAGCCAGGCAGGCACCCCTAGATAGGAATGTTCTAATATAATAAAACTATAATAGATAATTAGGTTTCTTTGATAAATTTTAGTTTAAAACAGCGTAGCTAAGAGGCCTGGAAGAGGTCTAGTCTTGTCAACTTTGTTAGTTTTAGTTATGATTCATCCCTTTGTTTCCCAGTTCCCCAAATTTTGTGTTATTGTCTTCTCTTTTCATTATATTTGTTTATTTCTTTATTTTGAATCTCATTACATTCTAGTAGAATTTTGAGAGAGTATAAGACTAAATATGTATTCAGTATGCCAGTGATATTATTATTGATGGAGCCCTTACTATGTGTTACGGACTACACTGAATATATTACCTTTCTACTTTTAATTCTTTTTCTTGATAGCTTTAGAAGTAAAGAGGCAAAGATGAATCTGAACTGAGGTCTTTGGTGGACAAGACTTCATTCTTCCCACCATGTCACATAGCCTCTAGAATTTTTTTTCTTTTATATTTTGAAAAAGACTTACGATATGGTGTGTATGTGTTTATTTTTTGTACTTTTTTTTAAGAGTGTTAATTTTATGCTATTTAAAATTTAGGAGAAGTCATCCAACATAATTATCATTCTTTTAAAATATTTTCATTTTAGCTTTTCTTTATAAAAGCTGATCTCTTGGCAGATCATCAAATGGGTTATTCTTTGTATGAAGAAATTAGTGTTCTTTTTAATGAATGTAATAAAGTCATCCCAAGATTCTGGTTCTAAAGGGCTCAGAACAATGTCATTTACATGAACTAAAATAGTTCTTATCTTTGCTCATCTTTCTTCCTTTAGTAATTGCTATTTGTTACAGGATACCTGCCATGATTAAGTTCCTCTCAAAGGAAAAAGGAAAAAGTTCCTAGGGATATTTTATATCTATTAGAATACACACACACACACACACACACACACACACACACACACACACACACGTATGTGTGTGCACACATGCATGCACACGTGCATGTGTGTATACATATATATGCATATACATATGTAATTTATGGGTATGTTTATGTATAATAAGAGTATTGCTGGGCCCAAAATTTTTTTGTGCACTTAGTATTTAATGTAATGCCATTGTCCTTAGGTTCTTTAAAAGTTTTATAAAAATTGCCTACTTATTTTCTGTAAGTGAGCTTCTTCCTAACTTTACTGAGCATCATGATAGTACTTATCCATCAGCAATATAGATCAAAAGGCATATTTAAATTTAAGTGTTGTCAAACAGAAATTAACCAGGGATGCCTGGGTGGATCAGTCAGTTAAGCTTTGGACTTCAGCTCAGGTCATGATCTCACAGTTTGTGTGTTTGAACCCTGTGTCAGGTTCTGTGCTGACAGCTTGGAGCCTGGAGCCTGCTTTGGATTATGAGTCTCCCTCTCTCTCTGCCTCTCCCCCGCTCACCCTCTGTCTTTTTCTCTCTCTCCAAAAATAAATAAACATTAAAAAAATTAAAAAAAGAAAGAAATTACTAAACTATAAGTAGTAATTTATATAGTTTCAAGGTGGTGAAAATGTATTAGTAGTAATGTAAACTAGCATATACCAGATCTAAGAATGTTGAAGTATCTGAGCTGTCCACAGATACTCTACTACAATTAGTGAACAAATAGTTGAAGTATCTATTATGTTTAAGGCACTATCCCAGGCCCTAGTGCACTGAATTAAGAAAAGTTGAACTAGAATATCTAAAAGGAACAATTTTCAAAAAAGAATTGTGTTTATGAAAGAGAACATGATTTCGTTAGTTATTTATGGCTGAGTAATTTTCCATTGTATATATATGTACCATATCTTCTTTATCCATTCATAAGTCAATGGACATTTGGGCTCTTTCCATAATTTGGCTATTGTTGATAGTGCTGCTACGAACATCATGGCTCATGTATCCCTTTTGAATCAGTATTTCTGTATCCTTTGGGTAAATATCTAGTAGTGCAATTGCTGGATCATAGGGCAGTTTTATTTTTAACTCTTTGAAGAATCGCCATACTATTTTCCAGAGTGACTGCAGCAGTTTGCATTTCCACCAACAGTGTAAGAGGGTTTCCTTTTCTTTGCATCTTCACCAAAACCTGTCGTTTCCTGTGTTAATTTTAGCCATTCTGACAGGTATGAGGTGATATCTCGTTGTAGTTGATTTTTATTTCCTTGATGGTGAGTGATGTTGAGAATCTTTTGATGTGTCTGCTAGTCATGCGTATGTCTTCTTTGGAAAAATGTCTGTTGATGTCTTCTGCCCATTTTTAACTGGATTATTTGGGGTTTTTTTGGTTTTCAGTTTGGTGAGTTCTTTAGAGACTTTGGATACTAACCCTTTATCACATATGTCATTTGCAAATATCTTCTTCCATTCCATAGGTTGTCTTTTAGTTTTGTTGATTGTTTCCTTTGTTGTGCAGAAGCTCTTTATTTTAGTGATGTACCAGTAGTTTATTTTTTGCTTTTGTTTCTCTTGCCTCAGGAGACATATCTAGCAAGAAGTTGCTATGGCCAAGGTCAAAGAGGTTTCTGCCTGTGTTTTCCTTTAGGATTTTGATGGCTTCCTGTCTCACATTAGGCCTTTCATCCCCACTTTTAATTTATTTTTGTGTATGGTGTAAGAAAGTGGTCGTTTAGTTTTTTTTTTTTTTTTTGCATGTTGCAATGATGTGGATGGAGCTAGTGTATTATGCTAAGCGAAAGAAGTTAAAGAAAGACAAATACCATATGATTTCACTCATATGTGGAATGTGAGAAACAAAAAGAGAAGCAAAGGAAAAAGAGGGAGAGAGAGAGAGATAAACCATAAAATACTCTTAGTTATAGAGGAGAAACTAAGGGTTGCTGGAGGGAGGTCAGTAGGGGGATGGGCTAAATGGGTGATGGGCATTAAGGAGGGCACTTGGGAGGAGCACTGGGTGTTGTATGTAAATTCTACACCTGAAACTAATATTACACTGTATGTTAACCTATAGGAATTTTAATAAAACTTTGGAGGTTAAAAAAAGAACATGAGCTCAAAAGGGGGAAACATATGAACAAAAACTATGAGACAAAAGGAATATAACAAGTGAATCTTAGAAGACAAAGTAAAAAAAGTCACTACTCATAACAGTAAGATTGGAACTGTCTGCTGTTATCTCAAGAGAAAAAAGGCCGCCCGATTTACATAAATTAGTATTCATCATTTGTACAAGCTCTGGATGCCTGGAAGGTTGCCAGCATAGCCTTTGGTGAGACAAAGTTCAGGGGAGTTCTAATTTACAAGAAACCAGTTAATGTTGTTTTCTGTTCTTTATCTAGTTGTTTACTGCCTTTGATTTTTTTTTAATGCTCTTCTTGATTACAGATGGCTAGAGTAGTGATGAAGTTTTAAAAAATGGTTGATGTATCATATATTAATATGAAGTAATGTTAAGACTCAATCTGTACAAATGTATACATGATCATACTTTTGATCTTCATATATAATGATTCATCTTTATAATGTTTGTCATTCATTTTCTATGTTTGTAAAATGAGTATTAGTATAGATAAGACAAGAGGTAGTTAGTATAACAATAATATTGCATAACTGCTACAATTTCTTCAATATTTACTATGTGCCAGGTGCCCTCCTAAATACTTTTTATATACTAGCTTATTTAAATCTCACAAGAACACTATGAGGTAGGCATATTCATATCCTTCATTTATAGATGATGAAAGTGAGGCACAGAGATGTTAAATAATTTAAGTTTCCATAGCTCCCAAACCTGGGATTTAAATCCAGGTAGTCTGAAATTTGAGCTGTTGACAACAATTATGCCATTTTGTTTTGTTTTTCATCTGAGAGAGAGAGAGAGAGAGAGAGAGAGAGAGCGCCAGCATGAGTGGGGGAGAGTGGCAGAGAGAGGGGAGAGAGAATCTTAAATAGGCTCCATGTTCAGTGTGGAGTCTGATGCAGGGCTCAATCCCACAACCCTGGGACCATGCCTGAGTCAAAATCAAGAGTTGGATGTTCAATCAACTGAGCCACCCAGGTGCCCCCTCCCCCTCTTTTTTAATTGAGCAAGTCTGATTTAATCTAAAGTTGGTTTCCCTGAATTATTCTGGACATAATATCCAGAGACCAAAAGAACTCTTGCTTTTGTTTTGCAGCTCATATCTAGACATAAAGTTCTTACTGAATTTCAAAACTGGTTATTTATGAGTGCTTGTTAATCTACTGAATCATAAAGTTGGTGGTATTGTGAATGCATGTTTTAGCACTGTTAGTGTGTGATTAGGGCAGGGAGTTCTAAGGGAAAGGTCGTGGGCTGGAATCCTGTGGGTGTCTGTTAACTTGTTCATTCTATGTGGTCAAAGTCTGTCCTTTGAACCCTAGCTGCCCATCTGACAAAAGTGGGCATTTGGCAGGGGGAGAGGGGCATGCCTGGGGGGCTTAGTCAGTTAAGTGTTGGGTTTCTGGTTTTGGTTCAGGTCATGATCTCCTGGTTTGTAAGTTCAGACTCCTCATTGGGCTCTGTACTTGCTGCACGGAACCTGCTTGGGATTTTCTTTCTCTCTCTCTGCCTCTCCCCTGCTCATGCTCTCTCTCTTAAAGTAAATAAATAAAGTTAAAAAAAATTTTTTTTTCAGTTGGCATTTGGGCATATGGGTGTCAGATGTGAGGATGTGGATAGATCGGTGCACCTCCATCACTAGGGTGATGGTCACAAATCCAAGCTCTGTCACTGAAGGCCTCAGTGAAAAATTATACACAGTAGTCTCTCCTTATCTGTGGTTTTGCTTTTGAGGTTTCAGTTACCTTGTCAGGATTTCATTGTTTTTAGACATGACCTCACTGTAGGTGAAAGTAATAGTCCTGCCTCTGAGATAAGTGTTATGATAGACATAGAAATGCATTGACGTTTAGATATTTTAGCCTTAACTGTGGACAGGATATGATGAACTGCAGCGTGGGTTTTAACATGGATTTTGATCCATGCCTCAGACTCTGGTTTGGGGTCCTTGTTAGACCCAGGCTTAATGATGCCACTTGCTTTAGTTTTTTTCTTCATTATACTTTTAAATATTATGAGAAGTCATTAGAACAATTGGTAATTTGAGTATAATAAATGAAAGGAAATGTTTTGTGAAATTAATGGATACGGAGATATATTAATAGCAAAAAAAAAGTCACACTTGAGTTTTATGGAGTTTCTTTGGCAGTTTTACATATTAATTGTTAAAAATGTATCAGTACATTTTATGTGATTATACTTACCCGGTACAGATGAATTCCCTTCCTGATAGAATCGTTATGTAAAGTCTATTTAGATTTATTTCATCTTTATGTCTCTTAAAGCTCGGTTTTAAAGATAATATGATCTTGGAGTAGGTCTTGTAGCAAATTGTGAAAATTTTATCTCCTGATACCACTCAGCCTAGTTTTTCTTATTGAAAAGTAATATCTTTAAAAGAAAATATATATTTACAACGCTCATTGAAGCAAATTTATTGGATAATGGCAACAATCCCTGGGTCAAAAACAGCAATGCACAGTCTGACTTAGTTTTATCACCCTCAGGAATTTTTATTAGATCCCATGTACAGTATTATCAGCTATAAATAGAGATCAGCTAATTTGATGAAGAGGCTCTAGGTCTACAGATAATTGAACAAATATATCATGGTTTAAAAAAACTCACATGAGATGTCAGTAATAGTGAATAGGGCAGAAGAAAGAAAAGAAGTGGGAAAGAAAAGGAAAAGAAAATACAAAGGAACAATGATGGATTTGTGTGCAACAAAATGCAGTTCCAATACCGACCTACTTAACACGCTTTCTCACTGGGAGGCCATTGTTCTTTCTCAAACACTTCTTGCTTGGCTGCACTCCCTCCCCATTTAGAAGGAGGACAGTCCCCCTCCCTCTTCCTCTGGTCCTTTGACCTGAGACTAGTGCTGCTGAGGTTGTTGGGGGAAGTAATGGAATTTTGCATTTGCAAATGTGGTCAGCCTCTGCAAGGGCTCGCTTCCAGCAGAAGTCTTGTTAACCTCTGAGATATATTTTTACTAGCTGATTAAAAAAAATCTTTATGTTTAAAGAGGTTTCTTAAATAATACTCCTTTTTGTTATTCTCTCCCTTTCCCCCCTTCTAGGGTTATGCGTGCCTTGATATATGAAATGCTTACTGGGAAAGGGTGTTGGTGTAAGGTGTGCGTGTGTGTGTGTGTGTGTGTGTGCGCGCGCGTGCGTGTGCGTGCTATGTGTGCATATGCATTTTTAATTCCAAGGGTAGGACTGGCAGAACTGGGGAAAGTGTGTGCGTACTCTACTCTCCGGAAAGACTTCTACTTTTAAAGAAGACACTTGGAGAGGTAGGACAGAAAGTGTAAATGAATACAGCCAAATCACAATGCCTGACAAAAGGATAGCTCCTAGAATGTTTTCACACAGGCTTCTGTGCTCCATCCAATTGAGTGATGGCTTAATGTTATTAGTGTAGGTTAATGTATGTAGAAACCTTGTGGGTTAGTGAGTTAGTGCTTCTTGATGCTATATAAATAAGTATGGTGCTTAAGTATCTTTAGGAAAACTAAACCAAAGCACAACACCCCAAATACCTTTTATTTATAATAGATTACCAAAATCAACTAAAATGGCTTAGTGACAAATACCCAGATAACCTGAGAGAGCTGCATAATTTAAAAAAAAAAAAAAAAGAACATTTGCTCTTAACTGAGATGTTTGTGTCTGAATCTGTGTACCAGGGCAAGGAAGTCACACAGTGAGAACATGATACATGTTGTCATTTACTGGCTCAAGGAAGAGGGTGTGGTAGAAGACTCTGGTCTCCTCAGAAGATGCTCTGTGCTTGCTTACCTCTCCGCACAGGTTGTTTCCCCTACCAGTTAAGTGGGTTTCTTTGACCTGGAATGCCCTCCCTCTTATTTTTGTATATCAAAGCTCCACTCATCTCCTGGAAGAGAGGGACCCAACCCTTTATCTCGGTATCGGTAACAGCCCCTGTAGTATCTGGCACCAGCAAATGGCCAATAAATGTGTAATATATGAACAAGTAAATTGAATGAAAGAGAGAAGCACAGAGGGCATTTGCCTACCTCACTGTTCAGTCCACAAAATAGAGCTGTTAGAAGCGGCTTTTCCAGACTATGTCCCGTCTCTGATTTATCTTACACTCTCCTTCCTTTCACATTCCTCTCATTAAAACAAAGCAAAACTGTGGTTAAGGAGGCTTCCGGACAACTCACTCAGCTACCAGAGAGCATGCTCTTCTGCTTCGTATCTGTAAGCACATCAGGTACACTTTACTAGTTTTTTTCATCCACCTTTTAAAAAATGGCTGATTTTCCCTTATTGGGGGCCTTCTGTTCCCTTCTTGCCTCACTAACTCCATTCACATCCTGCAAGTAGACAGGCTAGAACAGGGTTTCATTTGTAGCCTGTCAGCTCCACTTGTCAACTGGTAGAGACACGGTGGAGCATTAGGAGGGGCTGGGGAGGTACCGCTATTAAGGGAGCAGCAGCTTGGTATTTCAGGGGGATTGGGAGGTGCGGGATGAATACGCAGATACTTTCCAGTTCATTAAAGAAGGCCCACATCTCAAGCTGTAGTCTCAGTGGCCTACCTTTCCTGGCCTGTTCCTCAACACATTAGGGTGTCCTTCACACATGCTGCTCCTCAGCCTACAAAACTATAGCCTGACAGCTGCTTCTCAGCCCTGGAAAACTCAAGTGGAATGGCCTGTCATATAAACAGGACTGAAATCCTTAGGGTAGTTGGGAAAACAAGAAACAATTTCAGAAGCCTGGTATGATGAATCCTGGCTTTCTGAGCTGACCTTGCTCTTTGTTTAGGCATTTCCTTGAGTTCAGTGGTTTTTAGTTTTACTTAAAACAAAATGTAAAGTTATCTTTTGTTATCATTATCATTCTCATCCTCATTTCCTTTTGGTCATTGTCATAGCTGCTATTTATTGAATGTCAACTCAGAACCAGCCATGGTTCTTATGCTTTACATGGATTAACTTGTTTAATCTCCCAGTAGCCACCCCAAGGAAAAATTGACCCTGACCTATAATAATCTAATACTAGATCAGAAGGAAAAAGCCCATAAATTTTCCTCTGGAGGCATTAGTTTGAAGTAGGGTAAAGCCATGGAGGGAAGTCATTTTAAACTTTTTCCTGGGAATGAGAGTACTTTATATTATTCTCACCCGACCCTAAAAGTTTAATATTTAGTTTTTTAAATGGATTAGAGAAATTTGGATTCACATATAAGAGAGATAAGTCAAATCATAATTATACTTTGTTGCTCTGAAAATAAATTTTTATTTATTGCTGAATTTTTTGGTCTCAAGATTACATGAGATTGTTAGGTCAGATTTGATCCTCATTCTACAATTGCACATTATGGAGTGGGGAAAATTAAGACCTAAATGCTGTACTCAAATCTTTTTCCCCCCTGGTGAATCTTGATATTATATTTTCTCATGCAATTTCAAAACTACTTTATTTATTTTTTAAAATAGTTTATGGTCAAATTGGTTTCCATACAATACCCAGTGCTCTTCCCCACAAGTGCCCTCCTCCATCACCACCACCTCTTTTCCCTCCTCCCCCTTCAACCCTCAGTTC